>NC_141776.1:12292500-12623750 GCF_051362555.1 Lingula anatina | reverse complement strand
TAGGCGGTATACGCGGGGAAAGTCCATTCTTTGATATCACTCCATGCGCAGTGATATCAGCGTGTTCTATTCAAAGTTAGGGGGTTTGGGTGGGGAATACGCACGATTTCCCTTTGTATGTATGACAAATAATGCACTGTTACCCCCTCGCCCGATATCCACGATAGCATGCCTCACTGACGCTCGGCCTGCTATCGTGATATCGGGCTCGTGGACAGTGCATTATTTACTACTTAAAATATATAGATATCACATACATAACTCTGTGAGAGCATGTGTGCTTTCCATTCATAAACTCTGAAAACAATCTCTTTGACAAAAACCTTTATGCACAACATTTATGAATTCTTTCAGCATGATCACTTCACAAATCATACCACTTCACCACAATATAAGAAATACATGTGCAAAGAGAATACACAATAGCTGTTCAAGTCTTGTTTCCATTCAGGCTGATTCAACCTTACTCAGTGTGACCCATCTCAGTGGGCTTCTGATTGGTTGACCATAAGAAACAATCTGATAACATATAGAATACCTCATAGTCAGTTATGACAGGGATGTGTGGGGGAGGGTGGGAGGGGGGTAAGGTTTGAAAGAATGTGGGGGCTGGGAGGGGGGGGGGATAAAAGATTAAATTGAAGTGAAATTACCTTCTTTTGGCAAGAAACCAATCACAAGCCCTGCTGGGATAACATGTACTAAGTTACATTGTTCCATCTTAACTGGAAACACACCTTTGGTCAGTCAAGAAAGTGAGAGCATTAATCCAAATGTGATCATAAAACAGCCAGTTCAGACAAGTTATAACTTAAAATGATGACAAGTCTAAAGAACGCCACCAGGCAACCACATAGTAAATCAATCAATCTGGGATTCAAACTTAGATGTCCGAGACACCAGGAGGATTTTATGCAGAAAGAGGGGTTATGAAAGACCCCCACTGAGCCTCAGACATCTAAATCAAGTCCTAGTACAATAATTCTGATTGTCATTTTAAAAGGCATTCTAGACTCACTCCTTCCCCCCACCCCACCTATAACCTTTTATTAAGTAAGATATCATATCATCATCTGATAAGTTCAGAAGAAAGTTAAAACATCAAAACTATGATGAAAAGACTGAGAAACAAAGTCAGCTATTAATAGTAGTAAGTATCCTTTCCCAAAGTATAAAAATAAATGTGGTGCACAATTGAATATGTTCCAAGGTAAGAAAAAGATACATGCCATGAATATACCAATCCTCAATTACTTTTCTACCATGATTTTATATTCTAAACAGGCAATAGAAATTTTTTCGGTTTGAAATTTAACAACAAACATGCAAAAGATTTTTTTTTGTGTCTTAATGACAACTTAACCAGGATTGCCAACTCTAAACTCTTTCCACCAACACCTGTTTTAATTCATCTTTCATTTCTTTCGTTTTCAGCTGTTAATTCCATCGTTAAGAGAATGATTAACAGTAAATGTCTACAATTTTGAGAACTAAAATGTTGGCAACTCTAAGGGTACATTCACAATGAAGATATTGTACTAGCTGCTGAGCGCTAACTCCATGGAGACTCTCACTGAATGCAATCAGTTTAACAGGCTAAAATGCATGTTAGTCTGTTAATCTAATTGCATGCAGCAAGAGCTTCCATGGAGTTAATGCAGAGTAGCTAATAAGGTGGATTCATTGTAAAAGCACCCTTAGATCCTGACCTTTACTAGGTTCTATGCATGGAGGTTATTTTTTCTCAGTTAAAATCTCATTAATCGTTGTCATATTCCAATTTGTTAAATAAGCAAAAATAAATAAAAGTTATTATAGAAAAATAAAACTTAAAAGGAAGTTTGAAAGCAATAACTAAATTTGAAAAAGCACTGGGAAAAAAGTTAGAAAAGAATTTGTATTTTGAACAGATGCAAATGAGAGTACTTCAAAAATACCTCGCTGGTAATTTATTAGATAGGAATGAAAAATAGAAGTTAACCAATTAATGAGATTTTATTATGTTGTGCTGTGCAGAAGTAGACAAAATAAAATAATTGATCTTACCATCCTCACTGCTATTGGGCCCTGGGATAAAGTGGTAAAAAATAAACGGTGAAACAAAACAAAAATGTTAAAAGATGTAAAAATACACACACAAAAAAATAGAATCACAAAAATAAAACATTTTACCTGTTTCTCCTGGAACTCCAAATTAAGCATCTCCAGTCAATGTCAAACAAAATAAAATCAACAAAATGCAAACATATTTACACATCAAGTGTTAGAGTCAACACACTAACTCCTTTTACCTGTCTTTCTTGTCTGGCCCAAAACTGGCGTCATAATCAAAAAAGAAAAAATTGGGTATCAAATCCATGCACATATGTATAACAGCATAAGGTTTTACTGGTATACTTAATAGGTCTCAACAACTCTCAGGTCTATAGCAGTGTACCATGCTGATATCGAATACTAAATGCACATATATATGAGTACACGTTTGTAACATACTTTGAGAGGCAACTGTAAAACCTTTAAATCCTGCAGTTTATCAATTTTCCGAAAAAAGCTTCATTTGTTCAAGTTACATGTACACTAATGAGAATGAAGAATTGTGCCACTGATAGCATAATTATAGTATCTCTTTCACAAAAATTGTTCTTCACTTAACTACTTCAGTGTAGAAAAAAATGAAAATTATAAGTTTTACAGCACCTCGCCAAAGCTTGCCATGCACATGTCTGTAAATGACTGATATACAATCCCGTACACAATAAATATAACCCACATACATACACACATACATCTATGTGCTGGTGGTAGCTGAACAAAATGCACTGCACAGGGAAAGACACAAGGAATGCATTTCACTGAGCTTGTGTACAAATTATGCATATGTCTGTATATGAAAGCATATACATGTTTGCGTGCATGTGTGTGTGTGTTTCTAGGTGCAAGCATGCATACTTAAATATTTACAAGTCTGCATTCTGGGATATGTGCATGCATGAAGGCAGAAACTATACCTTTACATTTGCAAAATATTAATTTTCAAAAAAAATAAATGAATAAATAAATAAAAAATTCTTAGCCATCATTCAATTCCCATATTGGATGTATCATTTTCTCTTTGGCACAAATCTATCACTACCCAGGCAGAAAATATTTCTATATCTTCTAAGCAGTTGCTCAGGTATCTGAGGCGGTTACGGTGAATATCTCACAGGTCACTATGTTGATTGATGTTCATATCTGCAGGGTATCACGCACTGGTAAAGTTCACTTGAGGGAGCCACAATATAGATAAATTCCATATCAGTTTTTTTTTAAAATTTTTTTTGGTGTTTAATTAAGTCTTTTGGTGTTTAATTAAGTATCAGTATAAAAATCATTTGCACCGCTTCAGATTTTATAGTAAATAAATGTTATCATATTCCTTTTAATATGTGTGCTTACAAGCCAAGGACCCCTTTTTCTTTACTTCTTTTATTTCAAAATGATGAAAAACATAATAAAATCATTATTAGATAGGGCCAAAAACCCCTCCAATTTCACTAATAACTGGACCACTTCCTCCTGCACCAGAAGAGAGCTTAAAAACCAGGACTCCAATTCCTACAGCCATTTTTCACTCTTAATCTTGATCCCAATAACAGTTCTTAGATATTAACCTTTACCTCTTGCCATATGAAACTACCACTTGCTACAATCTACGAGATGTAATGGCCATAAACCATGGTGAAACATGGGCCATAGATACAGAGGTTCATCATCTGATCATGGCAAACCCCATGTGCAGATTCTGTTGTTTGCAATCATGACTGACCCCAACTGGTTGAATAGTTTACAAGATTTCCTTTGTAAATCATGTGCAAGTAACCTTTTTTTTTTTTACTATTATATGATGTAAAATCTTAGGAAACATGACTCATAAAGAAACACTATAATCTGATCATGTTTACCCACACACTAATAAATGTGGAAAACTTTATTACTAAAAAAATCTAAAATTTCAAATATCTTTAAATCACATTAAAGAGGCATGGGTATAATGTGTAAATATTTTTGTAGACACAAGTAAAATGAAATGAAAGAAATGAAAGCTTGGCTAATATCTGCAGAAATAACTTCTTGAGAACATGCTTAAATATCACATACCCCATAAGCAGATATTGCAGCCTAAAACAATATATTTGATCCTGTTCTTAAACCAGTTGCAGAGATACTACTAGTTATATAAATGCCTAAAAACAGATACTGACAATTTTTTCCTACCATGACTGTCCCATCTAGGATAGAACATCATTTGATCTTGACAAACCACATGGTAATGTAGAGGCTGTTATACAGTATCTTTTTTACAGCTTTTTTAAATCAAAGCACCTGTTTATATTGTATTTATAGCACTGAACAAACTTGGTCAATTTATCAGTTTAAAACAAATATATTTAAAATACTTCATACATATATAGCTTCAAGCCTCATTCATCAAAAGCAGAAATGAGGATAGCAAGGGGTAAAATATTGCTGAAATTATCAACGAGTTCAGGAGAAAGCTATATCATATAGTACATTGCAATGGGTCCTAAGCAAAAGGCCCCTTCTCTCACCCCTGCTGAACCTCTGAATACAGTAATGGTTCAATAACTTTGAACCAATTAGATTAATCATTTTACCAAGGTTGCTTTTTTTAAATATAAAATATTTAAATGAAGTTTTGGAGGTGTCATATGCATATGTTTGTGTCAGGGAGTACATATCTGTTAGCAACTTTAAAACTATTACACATAAAATGGAGAATTTTTAAAACGTGTATGTGAGCTGTGTGAAACTGAGAGTAATTAACATACTGCAAAACTGAAATGAGATCATAAAAGTAAAATGGCGGCTTCTTACCTGCATTGCCTTATCACTGTTGGCGTAGCTGTTGATGATGGACAGACTCTCCTGAAACCTGGTTCCTGCCAGCCCCACTACCTCTCCCAGGAGTTGGGACACATTGATGATGACCTGGACATAGAATCATTATACTCATGTAAAGTTACGGACACAACAATATTACGGACACAAAAAATTACGGACACAACCTTTCCCCACTTTATATTAGTTTCACAATCCAACATGTATTTGATGCAAAATAATGGATGTACGAGTATTATGCACCCAAGCTTGGGAAACTTTGGTTCTAAATTCATTCAAAAAGTTTCCAAAATTTAGTTCACAAAACACCACCCATTCACCCTGATGCTACAGAGAAAAGAATTTGTTGAATTATCTCATCAAAAGCAATGTGGTTGTGCCAATTGTTTCTCAACGAACACAATCATTTAGCATTTGACTGACCTGCAAATGCACCCTTGTGAAACTCTTTCTCTTCATGAATTCAAAGTTGGCCTTCATGAGAAGGTATAACAGAGCACAGGACTCATTTCTGGTGGACTTTAGGCGAGAGTTGCAACCTCTCAGCAGCTGAAATTTTAGTTTGCATAAAATAATTTGTACTTTGAATCTTAAATTAGTACTTAATGTATGTCAGCATGCATTTCTATTAAATACTCATTTTAAATTCTAAATTCCTTTAAGTCATTTAATCATTTACAAATCTACATTTCCAGGTGTTCAATATTTCATTGAATTTGTATTGTAAATATATAACCAAGTTTTGGGTTGTAATTTATATAAGAAAAAATGTATATATTATTATTTTAAACAAAATATTTTCACATAAAATAGTTCACTAATAAGTGACAACAAAATTGATTGATTTTATTCATTTAACAGATGTCTTACTGTGTATGTAGGTGTCATTATTACCTACCTCATAACACATATTACTGCAAAGTATGGCATGTCCCTTGAATAGCACCTTTGGAAACTGAAGTAAAATGAGGAAAGCATTGTAGCTTAACCTTTTTTTTCTTGATACATAAGTTTTATGGTTATAATTATTATTTACAATTTTCAAACAAAATTTCAAAATTAATATTTTATCTCAGTTATTATAAAATCACTGCACATTGGAACCAAACACACTAATTGAAAAAAATTAATTGCCTGCAAAACATTCCAAAAAATATGATAAAATATTGTTCAAATTTGATTAAAATTACCATATCTTATTGTTGAATTTTTGTGAAAAAAACAACTTTTACATATTATTCTCACTACTGCTCATGTCTTAATTTCAGCTATGCTTACCTTATGAACAAATAGCCTGAGAGCGGCAAAAGCATGTTTGAGCAAGGCTTCTGATTGGCTGGTTTGGAGGAACATCATGTACAGATCGAATATCTTCCTCATCACAGTATTGTCACCATCTTTGAACTCCAACTGGGCCTGGAATGAAAAAATTATTTGAAATATAAAAACAAAAATCATAAAAGACTGCAAAACTGTGAGAAAAAATAATAAAAAGATGAAACAATCATTAATTGGTACTGTCACTTTTATTAAATTATTTCAGTTAGGATATAGTGAAAAACCTAAGTTTTTCTAATTATAATGAACCATATACTTTACCAAAGTTCAGAAGTTTAATACCAAGGCAACTCTCTTTAAAATTTGATTTATAAGCTATTCAATTCATATCTGTAAGAATACACTAATAGATATACCATCAGGACTAAGACTAATATTTTTAATGCAAATATGAACCAAACCCCACCTTGAACTGGTGGCTGTACTGAGTTATAACATCCAGTACTGTTAGTCCTATCTCTACAGCCAGGCTGGCCTCCTGATTGGCGCGGGAAAGAGTATCAGCATCTGAACCACTGGGGGCTAGAGGAAATAAGAACAGAAGGTCAAGGTTAACCATACAAGGTCAAGGTCATAATGGGGCATATGTTCACAAATGTGTTAAGGTTGTCAAAGTGTAAAGCGTTCATTAAATTGGCCAATCACACACACAAACTATACATATTTTTGCTTAAGTTTTTTCAGCCTTTTTCATGGGCAGGCCTTTTTTCAACAGGTTTCAAATATTGGATTAGTGTAAGAAGACTTTGTAACTGATATAAGTGAACACACTTACAGCTGAACCCGTCCATGCTGACCTCCCCGTAGGCACTGGCTGCGCGGGCATGCATCATCAGACCTCCTTTGCCCCGCCCAGTTGGCATCGTGAGCGCCTTTCGACTGTCGCCTATCATGCTGAGAATGGAACATGAGAGAATTTATGACCAGAATCTGGTGACAAGGCTTTCTTTGAAAACATAATTCTTCATGGACAGTCATAATTTCATAATAAATAAATAAATAAATAAATAAATAAATAAATAAATAAATAAAAATAACATGGTTAATTCCAAAATCCTGAAATTGAATGAGTCGTAATAATATCTACTGCAAATGGACACAAAATCCACTGTGAGGGCATTTTTTCATCTCTGAGTAACTAAAATAGCTATGTTCGGAAAACATTTAATATCAACAACTGACAAAATATGTGGAAACAATCAAAATTTGTTTGAACAAAAATAAAAATGAAATGTTAACAAGTTGAGCCTCTGTAAAAGTTCTTTTTTACAGATCACTATAAACAAAAACAACATACAGAGACAGTAACAACTTTGTAGGACACTGAATTTATTATTATTCTTTTTTTTTTTTCAGAGAACCATGACACTGACTGACATGCATAATTAACACAACTGATACATTGGCCAACTGTGCTAATTTGGTAGTTTCTCACAATGTGATTAAAATAAACAAATATTTCCTTAATGTGATGCTTATCTTAATTTTCTTGACATTGCTTGGAAAACAGATCAGAAACAGAATTTTTTGCTAATCAGTATCTGAATTTTCTTTTTGAGGGGGGGGGGGGGTTCAATAATAATAAGTCCTTAAGAATAAATTAATTCTGGAAATTGTGAGTAATCACTGGACCCTTAAACAATTCAGAGACTTAATATATAGAGAACAGCTGGTGACATGGTTTGAGGCACATTTAAAAGGTATAAGCATGCACTCATACTACACTTAGAGACCCAGATGCATCTAAATGAATGAAAATCAAAATTATAGGGTTCCGTTTGCATAAAACTCACCAGTTTAAGGATTTATATTTTATCATAATTTCTGATACTTTCCATGCATCATTTTCATTCATTTCATCACATCTGCATATTATATTTTGCAATTTAAGATTACACCTTCCAAGCATAAGCATTAAATGATTTTGTAGAAATATATTTCAGTGTTTTCTATATTATATGAATTGTCAAAGCAAAACCTTAAGTAGTGAATTAATAATCTAGAGGAATCTAAGCCTTCCACACCTTTTATTTGTGAAATGTAAGTATTTAACTTGAATTTAGGTATAGAAATGAATATCATACGAAATTCATCCCCTCATCTTAAGCCTTAGTTCTGAAGGCTACAAATCAATGGTTAAAATGTAGTGCTGATATTTGCCTAGCTAGTAAATGTTTTATGCCATCAGTTTCATATATTCTTCAATGTTATATCAAGGCCATTATGATAACTCAACAGAACAACATATAGCACCAACAAAAAGACAATTTGTAATACATTCAAATAATATCTATTGGTCATATTCAATCATTCCACAACAGACAATAAACTGACAAATCATTTCCTGAATAAACACAAATTGTGAAACAATTTTGTGATTTTGTCTATTTAAGATCAAAAGGATATGAAAAACATTTTGGGAACAGAAAAAAATTTAAAGCCAGGATACAAAGCTACAACATATTTTCTGAAAATAATAATAAAACTTGAAATTAATTTGCTTAAAAATCAAGAATTCTTGCATATCAGGTAACAAAAATGACCTTTTTAAAATAAAATAAAAATCTACAATATGAAATCGTACTGGCCATTACCAGAATTGCAGACAACAGACAGACAAGGTTTGAGACAGATGACATAGGTAATGCATTTGAACTGTTATTTGCAAGTTTCTAAAAGTCTCCACTGTTTTTAAAATATCTCATCAAATCAAAAGAATCATCCTCAATGCTCATGTAAAAATATTTAAATTTTACATTAAGACATTTTTTTGCTTATAAGTTTCTCCTTCTGCAAATATATCACTAAAACTATTCAATCTTCTTTACCATAAAACAGAGAAAAACAGCTGAAGACAGAAATTTAGAAACTTGAAGCAGTAAAATTTTTAAAAGAAATATCTTTATACCTCTCATCCTCCTCCATGCTGTAAATAAGAAGAAATCCATAAAGACGACTTCTCTTTTTCAGATATAAAACTGATAACATAAATTGAAGTCTTTTTTCGGACTTAACACCCACTACAATTTGCGTGTGTTTAGAAGTCCATGCCCATTACTGATTAGTGATCTTACAAATTTATATAGACTCTAAGATCATACTTATCCATGATGTTTTGCAATATAAATAAATAAATAAATAAATAAATAAATAAATAAATAAATAAATAAATAAATAAATAAAAACTGAATCAATAGACCTTTGGATAAACTGGAAGTCTTTTACAGCAATCGAGAAATATTTTCCAGATCACCTAATGAGACAATCAACATAAAGAAACTACATGGCACTCATATGTGCTAAAAATACATGTACCAGAGTTAGTTGTGTGAATACCAATCGTCATTCTATGCTTTGGAGAGGGGGGAGATGAGGTCAATTATATGACAATGTACAGCATACCAACACAACGTGGTCATGTGATTGTCATGTGAAAGTCACGTGCACTGACTTACCTCAAAGCAAAGATTTTTTTCCTCCCCAGGTACTTGAATTGCTGCATACAAATCCTGACAAAAAACACAATGTCAAAAAAATTTTTTAACACCATCTTAAAATAATTATTATACATAAATATCATTAACATTTGTTCTTAAAATCAATTTCATAGAAAAACTGTTGATGAAAAGGAATACTCCACAATACCTCATTATAAGTTTTGATACTATTTTTGAACTATCCATCAACATATTATAGAATATTTGCAGTGGATTTGACAAATATATAATATAAATTGCGCCACAGATCTTACAGGTGGTCTTTTAGAATAATTCAAAATAACTAACGTAATGTATGTGCCCCACTTACTCTAGAACATTCAAGAAGTCCAGGATGTCGTACTCGGATGAGTTGTTAAACCAACCAAGAAGAACATCTAGCATGATGACAAAGTTAGGTATGAATAATAATTTGAATTGAAAATACAATATTTAAAAATCTGTAATGTTCAATTCCTTAAACAATCTGAGTTTAATTCTTATATAATCTGATGCAAAAAATATTTTTTGCAGTTTTGAATTTTTGCTTCAGATCTTTAAACTCTCCTGGTCAATTCCTTTTTAAGCAACAATTAACCATTTCATCTTTATCTACAATAAATGTTTATCTTATATATTATTACAAATCTTTTGAAAAGCGTAATCAAAATTTTCACTGAATTGTTCCAAAATTCTGAAATTTTGCCCAAAATCTACCCACCTTCTGGCAAATTTTTCACAATGTACATGAAGCACATCAGCAGATCCTTGACCTCTGTGCTGTCCAGCTTGTCCTGACGCACGCCGAACGGGGACTGGCCAAGGGACTGACCGCCCTGAGACTGCTGACCGACTGACTGGGACCTGGAGAAACAGAAAGAGAGAAATGACCAGTGAGTGGAAATGACTGGAAATGTTGACCAACTAACTGAAACTGTTGACCAATTGACTTGGACCTAAAATAAGAGTAAGAGTGAGTTGACCAGTGAATGGAAAAGACGGGAACTGGTAACCAACTTGCAGGAACTGTTGACAAACTGGCTATACAACATTTTCACTGACACTACAACTGTTTAATTTATGTAGATGCTTTTTCTTTTCTATTTTTAAGCACACATATTATCACAGGTATGAGACCGCTACTTAGTGAAAAAGTCAGAAAATATGTCCAGGGGACCATCTTGGCCAAAGATATTTTGGGTTCCCAAATTGTAGGAAATATGCCAATTGTAGGAAATTTAGCATATTTAAACCTAATAGTATTCTTTTAATGTACAAAAACCCTTGATGCAAATAACATCATACAAATGCTCACCCAAATTTAATTCAGTCAAATCTTTGTTTTAATATTCAAAATTCAAACACTGCAAATGGTGTTCAATGCAAAAATTCAAAAAATTTACAAAATAATAATAATAATAATAATATACTCATTAAAATAACTTAAAGGAAAAATACAAAGCAACTCCCTGCCTACTTACAAACTCATACTGCTGCTTCGTCGAAAACTAAATCTCCTGAATCTATATTTTATAAAGGCATGTCATGTGAGTCACATTACAAATTCTTGGACATTAAGTGCCTCAAAGCAAGCTGGAAACATTTCCTATGCTGAATTTTTGAAGTATGTTGTTTTGCATACTTAGCCTACAGTAAACCTTTTTAAATCTCACATATTTATTTTTTGACAACCATCTTAATAGGTCACAATTAAAAAATTTAAACCCAGGATATATAAAACATAAGGCAATTGACACAAATGACATTGAACTATAATCACTATAATTAAATTTAAGAAAAAATTAAAAAGTAAAACATCATCACAACAGCTTACCTTTCTGCTTTAGGTTTTTCTTTGCTTTCCTTATAGTCAGCTGCGGCCACTGCGGACTGGATACTGGACGTACTGCTGGCCAGAGAGGCAGTGGCACTGTTGGCTGGCAACGGGTCAGATATACTGATAGCCGCAGGCGCTGAAGAAAAAGACATACAGTGCGATTAAATTTTTCAAAATATTCTGATTTTCTCTGAAATATCATCAATGACATAGGATATATTGAATAATGAACACTTCAAAGTAGTAATTGCATGTATCTATGGAACTGAACGTGCTGTGATAGTATTGTGTAATTTATTATTTTTTTTCAATTTAAGAAATTTTGCTTGATGATGCAAATTATCAAGTGCATAATAAGACCATTTTTTACTATGTTGATTAAAAATGTTTTTGCTCTGGTGATATAAAATTCAATACAAAAATGTCAGTACTATGGTTGATGTGATTGATAATGAAAGACTCAACACTATAGATGACACAGTGGGTGATCAATATACTCTGAACACTGAGGACCACATACCAAGACTTTGCATTTACATCACATTAGAACATGAATAATTTGCTAAATGAGATATGTGGAGGACACAAAAGATACTTGAACTTTGATAGAGAACCAGGACACATGGTGGAAATTTCCAAAGTCGTGCTGAGCTGGCATTTGTTCAACTACTGAGATAAGTCCTTAGTGAAGATCCACTTAACAGGTAAACTTTGAAACTGCATTGTTATACAGTGTTGTCAATTGATACATGAAGGTACCAAACACTGTGCATACGTGCAGATATTCATTAAGGGAAAGAAAAATAAAAATGATCACATTTCTTCACTGTAAGTCAAATCAATTAACCTGATCACAATGGCATAGCAATGCAATGTAAGCATGATGATCATGAGCTGTTTAAATAAATGGTGAAATAAAGAGGGACATCTAATCTGGCTACAAAACCCACCAACTTAAATTATCAAAACAGAAAGAACAATCAGTACGTACAGAAGTGCCAAAACTTAAACTTTAAGATCTTCATGCTTAAAGCCCTGGGTACTAGAGACATCAAGCCATTCTAAAATTTTATCAACTAAAAGTTTTAATTTCAATCTTTGTGTAGTGCCTTTATATCTCATTTAAATTTTTTTTAAATTTAAATCTTAAAAGACACTTTAGTATTGTATCTTATAATATAGTATCAATATCTTTCAATATCATCTTTCAGTATCGTCTTTCAGTAGTCTCTGAGAACTTACTCATTTATCGTTAAATATTTTTTGGAATGTTTACTCAAAATATTCTTGGAATGTTTACTCAAAATGCATGGCAGTATGATTGCACAATCACCAGTATCCCTCTGCAGATAAAAAAGATATAAATATCAATGTAAATACACAACGCACCTCCTGATCCTGAATCATGCATGTATATAAAATCTCACGTACCTCAGGTATACGCACTGGTTGCGCAAGCAAGACTGGCAGGCTGAACCCCTAGTGTAAAGACAACAGACAAATCCAGCCAAAATATTTCTGGTTGGATCTAAAATGGCAGTCGGAGGATCTGCATTGAAACTGGCAGAGAAAATCAGTCGAGATTTTCTCTCCTGTCCGATATGTTTTGAACTCTTTGCTGACCCGCGTGCCTTACCCTGCCAGCACATATTTTGCCTTGGGTGCCTGAAGACATACACAGGAAACACCGAAAAGGGGGGTCAATTCAACTGTCCGGTTTGTCAAGGAGACACCACCCTTCCTGAGAATGGAGCTGATGGATTTCCTCCCAGCACTTATATCACCAGTCTTAAAGACCAGGTGTTGGCCGCTGATGAGAAACCCTTGAGTTGTGATTCCTGTCTCCGACTGGGGGAGACTGTTGACGGAACACACAGGTGAGCAGTTTAAGTAAACAGATAACACTCGAGTCCAAATAACCAACTACAGTATAGGCATGGTTGTAATTCACACACACAAAAAAAAAAACTTATCATTTCCACTCCTTTAAATATCAATGCCACCTTAGTGTAGCTTTTATCTCACAATGATAAATGAATGCATAAAATCAATAAATGAATAAACAAGTAAATAAATGAATATATAAATAAATACATGTTTATCATATTGTTATGGCAGGTGTCTCGACTGCAAGGAGTGGTTGTGCGAGCAGTGTAAAAAGTATCACTCCACTAGTAAAATATCATCACAACACCTAGTTATAACCACTGAAGAGTTCCAGAGTGGCCAATATGTAAAAGAGATAGCGAAGAGAGAAATGGTGTTCTGCAGACTCCACCCAGAGGAGCAAGTAAAGCTGTTTTGTGAGCCTTGCGAAGAACCCATCTGCCAATTATGCACAGTGATTAAACAGTGCCACATGAAGCATCCATGCCAGTCCATTTCTGATGCTGTTGAAGCAAAACGTATAATTCTTCTGGATGATTTGAAACAACTTCAGTTAACTTCTCTTCCAAACTGTATAAGTGAAATTGAGGCATTAAAAAGCGAAGAAGCAAACATCAATGAAAACCAGAAATGTTTAAAACAAGACATTGACGAATACTGCGAAAAACGAATTGCTTCGATCAAAATTCAACAAGCCAAACTTCATGCCAAAGTTGATGCCAACTTTACCCTTGAACTAGACAAACTGAAAGCTGAACTGGATGAGGCAACTCTTAACAATGGCTGTATTAAAAGCACAGCTTCATTTACAGAGCACCTACTCCAGTACAGTTCTGACTGTGAGATCCTGCGCTTTCACAAACAACTACATGATCAGACCAAATTGCTGGATGAGAAATGTACTAACCAGAGAAAAAACCACAAAGCACACGCAAACGTATTTTTCAAACCAGATTCAGGCAATCCACTTTTTTGGTGGCACAATTGCCTTCAAGAAGACAAAGAACAGTCTTGTTGGGAACATTCTGAAGAAAAAGACCCATTTGCTGCTTCATTATAAAATCCAATTTTAACTGGTGCATTCCTTCACATCAGGAAACATATTTGTAGCTTACTGTAACAAAGTAAACTAGAGGGTCTGAGAGGTAATACCACCTCTTATTATATTGTACCACAAGCGGGAGTAAGCATATTGAACTTTAAAGGAAAGTGTGTGTGTATTATCAGGAGAAGCAGGGTTGGGTGAATGTGGTAGTATTATTTTATGGGGAGAAGTAGGTTAAAGGGTAAATTCAAGTGTAGATTGAAATGTTTAATATGTGTTGCTTTTGGAATTAATGGTTTTATCTGCAAGAGTTGTAATTGTATATTAATATATTAATAATTGTAATATAGGCTATAGTTTTAATATTACAGTGTTATGTGTTGGTGGTTGGTTTATGATTAATTAATATAATATCTTTTATGCCTGTTGGTATGTAAGTTCATTCATCAGTTTTAGATTATTTGTGGCCTTTGTGAATTACCACAATGTGGTCCTTGAAAATTTGGTCATTGAAAAACTTTTCCAATTGAAAATATGTCTTGCTTCTATCTCTAATCTTGCTTCTATCTCTAAAATATAGTTCATTATGTCACTTTTCTTTAGGTTTGTGTAGTCTTTTTGAAGATTGCTTTTTTTTTGTACAAAATTACAATTAATGACAAAATTGAGGGAAAAGTAGTCTAAGGTCAAATTCAAGGTCACGTTATGTTTGCCCAGATACCACTTCCAATCTAAGTTCAATAGTTACTGTAACTATGGGCATATTTCTTCCAGTTTTTGCAAAGTACATTTCATGCTGAAAAGTATGTCAAAGGTCCAATCCAAGGTCACAGTAAGACTGCCTATTTAAGTCCAATAATAACAATGGGCATATTTCTTCCAGTTTGGGAGAATTTCAAATTTCATTTTCACCATTATGACATGAACATTATGTCATTATACTTTTTGACAGTGCAACTTATAAACCATATCAAAAACAAGAGAAACTGATACCACCCCTACTGTTACATTTGACAAGCTCTACAAAATGCAACAAACAAGAGGTCTCTAGCATTAACAGTTTCAGAATTAGATAAGAGGTTTGAACTTCAGCATCTAATACCTGTTTCTCCCATGAAAATGCACCCATTTACCCCTAACTCACGAAGATGAAAAGAGACCTTAAGAGTAACTGCTCAATTTAATTTGAAAGCCTAAGTTCATGTAATGTCTGAAATTCAGAACAAAGAAATATATTTTTCATAGAAATTTCCCATTATTACTTATCAATTTGAATTTAAAATTGAGATCAAAGGTCAAATCCAATGGCATATTAAAAATCTCCATGTATGACTTTTGGTCAGACTTCTTTAGTAACTTAAGTTACTTAGAGGCATTTAAGAGTGGCAAGAAAAGGGAAATCTTCCTGATATGTCAAACTCGCCTTTATACCCCGTAATCTGGCATACACATTATTGTCTTCTCCCACCTAGTGAATTTTTTATATTATGTTACAATTACCAGTGATCTCGATCTCAGTGCATGGTGGAGACAGAGACCATAATACCCAGACCAGCTTCTGCAGTAAAGACTTCTTGTGCACCACAGACACCAATCTGCACTTGTTTCGTCCTCCCTGCACGGCAGAGACAGACTATAATACCCAGCTCAGCTTTCGCTGTGAAAGCTACCTGTGTGAGGTACATGTAGATCTTGTTCTGCAGCCATTTCATATCTTCTGTGCATGGCAAAGAGAGACTAATGCCCAGCCCAGCCTCTGCAGTGAAGTCTACCTCTGTGCCGATGACACCGAACAGTCACTGTTGCTATAAAACCCAGCCTGACCTTAACAGCAAGTGTACCCAGTCGCGGTAGACACATATTGTCAATGGCCTTCCTTGGCCTTTCTTTCCATCCACCCCCCTTTCCTTTCAGAAAAAAAAAAATGATTCTGATTTCTAAGCGTCAAAAATCACTTTTCTCTAGTCTCTATTTGACAAGTACATTTTCTGAAAATTTGACACTGGTTTTTGGTTGCCAGAATCATTTTCAAAAAACAACACTGGTTTCTGAGCATCAGAATCATTTCTGCCTCCCTGCATGGTGAGACTGGACAGAGACTGAAAAACCCAGCCCGGCTTCTGTGATAAAGGCTGCCTGTGCACCATAGATACTGAAATGTGGATGTTTTTTGGCCTCTCAACATGGTGCAGAGAGACTGTAATGCCCAGCCTGGCTACCATAATGAAGGCTACCACTGCATTGTTGACACCAATTTATAACTTACTTTGTCCTGCGATCATTGCCAACAACTGCGAGTCTCGATTAAGCCTCAGACTTCCCGAGGGCGTTCCAGTATCTCCACTGCTCTTGGTGGTGTTGGCAGTGGTGTTGGCAGTTTTTGATGGCGTCTCGGGTTCCACATTCTGCTGCTGATGGCCAACATCGCCATTTGCAACTGGAGTGATTGGTGATGCATGCTGGGACTCTCTTACCATGAGGCGATGTTTGTTTTCGATGATCACAGTGATAAAGGGGAGATAGAGAGTGGCTATTCGTCCTTGGTGATTCTTATAAATATTAATGTAATTAAATATTATACCATTGTATTCATTTTACATGGGAAACAACAATGGAAACAAAAAACAGTAAGCATATACTAGCTGAAGATACTCCAGATAATGTCATGGTGAAAGTTATTTTCTGAATTATTCCCTTACAATATAGATATTTTATCAAGGTAATGTCATCATGAACAAAAGCAGAAACTTAGAATTGGATTTCATTATTGCATGGCAAAGACATTAAAAGTAATTTAAGGATGGAGAACCAAAACAGATAATACTATATGAATTCAATTTATTCTTATATTTACCTTTGATGAGTATCTGTCATCAAAAGAATGTTTTGCCAATAAATTTCGCAGGACAGCAATGGCATATCTTCTGGTATGCTGATGCTCATTGAGAGCGGCCTTGACCTCTTGTAGTAATAGACCAATCAGAAAGTGGTTCTTACAGAACTCCTCGGACAGTGTGTAGTCATGTTTCAAATCTGAAAGTGAACGAGACACCCAGATAAAATATGTAATACTATAATCAAAGTGATGGTCTGTTTTAAGTAATAAAATTCTACTTTCAAGCATTTATTATTTGTCAGTTGAAAATGATGACAGTCAGTGCAATATTATAATTTAACCTTTCAAAAACATTTTTTATACATATTGATATAAAATGAATTGGTTAAATGAATTGGTCAACATGCTCAAAATGTTTAATGTTTAGGACTGAAGTTGTAGGTCTTAGCATGAAAATGAGAAATATATCACGAGCAAAAGATAATGGCATATATCATGTAATATTTTTCTTTGCCTAGGTACAATAAAAAAACTCAACAAAGTACAACAAAACAATATCAAAAGATCTTAAAGTTTCAGTAACGGTATTGTAACCAAAGAGCTGGATAATTTCATCTTAAAAAGCTGAAAATCTCATAAAAATACAACATTCATTGGTTTATATAAAACATTCATATTTACTGCCACCATATAATATCCTAGAAATCTTGGGAAGTAATGAACCCATACAACAATTTCTCATTTCACCCAAACAGAAATGATTGATTCAAATTTCCTAAAAACAGTTTTGGAAATAATACAGAAAACAAATGATTTTAAAGTTCCTTTATGAAAAAGAATAGATTTTCAGTTTGAACATCTGCATTTTTGAGTGATTTTAGATGATCAAACAAAAAAGTAAATTATTGGAGTAAGTGCATGCTTGGAATATGTGAGAAATTACCATATTTAACATAGACACATTATATGTAATAAAACAAAATGAAAGAACTATATTTATCTCCTGTTCTTTCAAAATCCCCCATGTTAATCTTGCTCATGCATCAGAACGTGGACCTTTTCCTTTTTTCAGTTCAAAGTTATTGGAGCACTGACATTGCATTGGAGAAGAATAGTTAAAACCCCAATGTGTTAATTGACTAGTTTTACTTTAAAGATTATTTCAGATTAATTGACTACATTACAAATGTTTATACTAAGTCAATTTCTACAACCATGATTATAGCATCATTATAACAAATTGCTACTTTCATGTTCTACTCATACATGTTAATTTATATAATCCTATCACATTTTAACAAGCACTGCATATTTTTAATGATATATCAAAGCCCAATCCCTGGGCCCAATTTCACAAAAGTTTAAATCCAAAATAAGTCTGAACAATAAAACCAAACATCTCACTCTTCCTTACAGCAAGATAATTACTATAGAGATTCATGAAAATGAATTAATTAAATAACGCCTTTGTGATATCAGCATAATTCCTTTAATTTGTTCAATTTCTAATTTCCTAAAATTTTTTTAAAATAAAAGGAAAAACACTGAATGTGAGCAGGAACCAACACTACATGCAGTTACACTAGGACCACTACCAATACCGCTGTTTCCCCGTACCCTCTAAGGTCTAAATCAACATGAACATCTGCACCCAAACCCATTGATAAAAGCTGAGCACGTACCGTACAAGGGAACAAAACGACCTGACCAAAAAGCACAGAGAACAAAGCAAGGTAATAATTGTGTGGTTTTCTAAATAATTAAATTTGAATTGATGTGAATAAGAACATTTGCCAACACTGTAAAAAATCTTAAGCAATGCTACAATTCTAATGGTACTTCCTACTGATTTTGGGATGTGGCTATTCTATCAATGTGCTGAGTGCTAAACAGCACTTCTAAATTGGAAGTGTGATCATTGTGTTTGGTTAAACGCCATACCTGGGATGAATTTGGACAATTTCATTAAGTGTTTCACAACATCTGGGAAGTGTTTTAGGAACATTGTGTCTGGAAGGAGGCATTGTCTTAGGAGTGACAAATTAAGTCCAGAAAGAGAGAGTGGACCAGTTCTGTGTATGGTCATTGTGTTAGGTGTGACATATATTTATGAAGCATGACGGATCATTGTGTTAGGTGTGACATATATTTATGAAGCATGAAGAATCATTGTGTTAGGTGTGACATATATTTATGAAGCATGAAGAATCATTGTGTTAGGTGTGACATATATTTATGAAGCATGAAGAATCATTGTGTTAGGTGTGAGTCTTTGTGACATTTATTTATGAAACATGAAGGGTCATTGTGTTAGGTGTGACATAAATTTATGAAGCATGACAGGTCATTGTGTTAGGTGTGACATGTATTTATGAAACATGAAGGGTCATTGTGTTAGGTGTGACATATACTTATGAAGTATGAAGGATCATTGTGTTAGGTGTTGGGCCATTGTGTCAAATGTGACATGTATCTTAGAAGCTTGTTGGGGCATTGTATTAGGTGTAATACCTAATCTTGTGCTGAGAGTGACAAAAATAAGGGCTCTTTAAACTATGTTTTGAACCAACTTCACATCTCTTACTATTTTCAATCACTTTTTATGTTTGCAAATTCCTGGTTTAGAAGTCAAGATTGTAACCAGTCCAAGACATGATTTTGGGTTGAAAGAAAAAGTAAGAAGAAATACTTTAAATTTAAGACCTTCCAAATGGGGGTACAGGAGCTGCTTTATGTTACAAAAAACACCAGGAAAAAAATGGATTTTTTATTGCAGTCTATTATATCTATTATTGCTAATGCGGTGTTGCATAAAACATGTTGGAGAATGACACCCAGCAAAGCTGCAGGGAAGGTTAGCAATGAATAACACTGAACAGTGGTGGTCTTTTTACAATAGACTAAGGAAGCAAAACTGATCTGCTGAATCATACAGCTGTCCTTATAACTTTATATGCATACTGCAGATTTTTTCCTTTAACAACTTGGATGATAGATCTTACTTTGCAAAATAATTAAAAGGAATAAATAAATAAATAATATATCAATATCCATATTTAAAAAAAACTTCATTCTTTTTGCAGTGATAAAAGTGAATGTAAAATGTCAGGTACATGAAATATTCTCAGAAATAATGGGTTTATTTACACCTGAGAAAAAAAGTAAGATTATCTTCTCCAAATTATTAAAGGTAAATGACACAAACATTTAGATTATTGATTTTAAAACCATAAATAACACTTCCCACCACAGAACAAAATGTTTACCTTCTGCAGAAATTTCTGTAGCAAGAAGAAAACAAAAATAACAAAATTCAGTTGCACTCTCTTTAGCCATGCAACTAAACAAATAAATTAGAATCTAAGACCAAATAAAAATCAAAAGATACAGCAAATGAAATGTTTGTATTTAAATTATTCATATATATTGTTTGTGCAATGATATACATAACAAGATCTGAAATAAAGGTTAAATAATTGTTTAAAATATTATCAAACATGCATATTTATAACAACAACAACAATGATAATGAAAGAATCAGTAGTTTTCATGAAACTGGATTAAGTCCTGGCATTTCAGTGTTCATATCTAAATAAAAGAAATCAAATCTATATTAAAAAAAGTGTCTTAACAGGGCTTCATACATAAAGATGGCTTATGTAAATACACGTAAACCATGCACAGAAAACAGAAAGTTATATGTGCTGGTGCAAATTCTTTATTTCTAAATATATTCTGAAGTAAGTTTCACTGGCAGTCATCAATCAATGTTAAACACCTGAAAAAGGTTTTATAACTGTATGTTACTGTATTTAACTTTAAACAGTTAGAGCTATGAAAAAATCCTGTACTTTAGAAAAGGTTGTTTTAAGGCAATTCTGGAAAACTGAGTTTGGGATGTCATATTATAAATCTAAAACTCAAGCTTGATTTGAACCCAACTTACGGGTGTTAGTACCCAAAATGCACAGTGCACTTCTAAATGCAAAATCTTCATAACATTTGATCTCTCATGCTAATGCATTTATGAACCTACTTCTGCTACTAAAAACAATGAAACATTTTGTGAAAAGAGGTAACCATTGCTACAGACATTCAATATAAATGTTACTGACAAATACAGCAAAGTAAAATTCAAAAATTATTTTTTAAACATCAGCTGAGACAAGGGTAAGTGTATATTGGGGCTTAATGTACCAATCTTAAACCATGAAATCTGTTGGTAAAGTCTAATCTGATGAAGACGAGACTAAGTAAGAAGTTGTTAAAAAAGGTAAGAATGTAAACAACTCATGTTCTTTGGTACTTACCATTACTAATATAAGATTCTGGTTCTGCTCAAATACTGTTAAAACTATATCAACTGTTTTTCTCCTTCTTAAATACAATTTCATTAAACATGTTTTTGCCTTGAAAACTTTGATTTTGGCACCATTTCAATATTTTACTACATATACTGGGTATTATAACAACATTACCATAAACTAAAAACTGTATTTTTGTTTCTTCAAATAATTCATGAACCACAACATTGAGTTACAACATACATCATAAACAGATCAAAATTATCACAAGTGAGACAATGTGCTTTGGGACTAATTGTGACCTACCTTTCCTCTCTGATTGTAGTGGTTGTGATTTTTTTTCTTATCTAACTATTCAATATTAATCATTTATAATACTTTTTCATTTGTTTACCTTTTTCTTTTGCTGTGCCAAAACATGATCTTAACACTGACAACTTGGACAACATGACACATTTCACAAATATTAACAATTTAAACAACATCCAGTTATGGTATTCAGTACCACTAACAACAAGAACAAATGTACCAAGCAAGTTCAATTAGTGTTTCTGGCTTAATGTTTTACCTCATTCTGGTTTCTCGTCATCAAATATAATTTTTTGCAACATTTACAACAAACGTTCTCGTGAGACACATTTGTACTAGTTGAGACAACAGCATATTGTGTTTGTTGAGACAATACCACATTGTTCTGGTTGAGGCAATAGCACAATGTATTGGTTAAGACCACCACATTGTGTTTGTTGAGACAATATCACATTGTGTTGGATGAAACAACAGCAAATTGTGATCGCTGAAACAACATCACATTGTGCTGGTTGAGACAACAACACATTGTGCTGGTTGAGACAACACCACGTTGTGCTGGTTGAGACAACACCACATTGTGCTGGTTGAGACAACAACACATTGTGCTGCTTGAGACAACACCACATTGTGCGGCTTGAGACAACACCACGTTGTGCTGGTTGAGACAACACCACATTGTGCTGGTTGAGACAACACCACATTGTGCTGGTTGAGACTTACCACTTTGCCCTGGTTGTTGTGGTTGTGGCTGTTCTTGATGGCCCCAAAACATAAGTCTTTCTCTAAAGCCTATATACTGGCTAAGACCACCTAGGACCAACGGGCAGCATGAAACTTTGTAAAATGGTTACTTTCAAACTCTCAATGATTTTCAAATCCAATCTAGCAATCCTCTAAAAAGGATTGTTCACTTTGATGTGGAAACTGCGGTTCCATGCAAAATTAGTTCAGTAAAATTAGTAAAATTAGGACGCTATTTCTATCAAGTCTACAATATGAAAATTCAAAATGTCACCTTATAATGAAGCAAAAAAGAATACTTTTCTTCTAAAATGCACTTCCAAAATCAATTATGTTCACAATAAATAATGTATCAAGTCTACCATTTAAAAAAAAACAACAACAACAACAACAAAGATGAAATTTTGGGAAGGCACAAAGGGCATATTTAAGCTTGTGAGGGGGAAAAAAGCCAAAATCAAGAGACAATATTTTAGGTTTAAGGGATTAAAATCAAAAATACTGTAATTATCAGCATATATACAAGCATGCTCCATATAAATCTAATATCCTACCATCACAGGCCTCCTGAACGTGCTTAAACCCTGATAATTCTAAACATGCAAGATTCTAAAAGTTATGTATTAAACTTGAATTTGGATGTTGTTATGTATATATGTGGAATCTTGACAGTCACTTGTGTTTGTGATTCCTCCATAGGAGGTAAATCAACCTTCAAATTAGGGTTGAAATTCATATTTTGTCGTTCTCTGACCATCATGTACACAGATCATGCCATTGAACAACAATTAAACACTGGTTTACAGAACAAATGGAACTGCTGATACAACAACCACTGCTAAATTTATCAAACAAGCTAAAAAATAAAATGTTTTTTTTTTCAGAATTAGGGATTCAACCCTTTTCTATCTACATATAATTTGTTATTATAATTTTGCACCTGAAAATAATGCCATTTCAGTTATCTATCTAACCACACTGTAACTAAATTTAATTAAAATAATTTAAAAAACAAGCATAACAACAAACACTGTGGTGTTCTTTCGTCTGCATATGGACAAATACGTAAATCACCTATTATTAGGGCACTAATGTTATATTGTGATTTTATTAAAAAAAAGAGGGTAGCACTGACATTTGCAAGACAAGCCACGACAATTATCTATTCATTCCCTATTACAGAAACAACCATCTAAGAACTAATACAGGCAGACTTAAAACAACATCGAACTTGGTGAAAAAAAGAATATAATAATAATAATAATAATAAAAAAAATACAATATCTAGCATAGCCTACATCAGAGACATCTATAGGTGAAACTGTTTACCTCTTGAGCTGGCCGTGGTAAAGGAAGATGTTTGCATGGAAGTTTGAACTACTGGATGTGGCAGTAGCTTTTCTCTGGCCGCTGTTTGAATTGCAATACACAAATTACAAATCTAAATGAATTCCCCAACACGAAAGGTCATAAATTTTCATACACAAAATTGGTGAAAAAAATAGTGTAATACTATAGAACATATATTCATCTGATTATCATGTTACAAGTGAACTGCACCTTGTTTAACAGCTGCCAACTTTCAACAAATTATCCCAGATAAAAATTACTTATTTAACCTTAAACACCTTTTAAAGACCGATCTGGCCTTTTACTAAAGCTAAGAGACCATCCAAAAAAGACTTTTTACAACAGAGTAAAATAGTTCCTTCATTTCTGTATTGTGTGTGTGTGTGTGTGTGTGTGTGTGTGTGTGTGTGTGTGTGTATATATATATATATATATATATATATATATATATATATATTGTAAATATGCAGTCTTCATGTTCATTCTGAACTACAGTATATAACAACATGGCTCTATTGAGAAGAATAATTTATCATGCAAAACCCTGTAGTCTTCGCATTTCAAAGAAAGAAACTACCACCCAAATAAGATTACAAAAGTATGAATAATCTAATAGCTTTCCATGATAGAATCATTTCAAAAATGTAAAATCCTTGCCATTATTCAAAGATGAGAAGGAAAATCATTTAATCAATGCCATAAAAAAAGCATAAAAGTCAACATCATGGCATCAAAATTCCCAACCAAGCCAAGCAATTTTCAAAACTGTTATAAAAATCAAGCATGGATTCAGTGGTAAGCTCTCATCAAGGTAGCAAACAAGAAATAAAGGGAGAGTGAAAAACTGCTTGAGTTGTGACAGAGGGCATTTTTATAATGATGGGCAGCATGATCTCACTGAGAAAACAAAAGGGAGGAAAGAATATTTTTAAAGTGGTCTTTACTGAAATGAACATCATTCACTAGTTTACAAACACTGAGGAACACATCAATGATTATTCTCGACTGACAAGTACTTGATATGACATAAAAGAGCTGATTGCAATTTGTGTCTGGTAAAACAGTAATGGAAAAAGTTGCTTGGATTTCTGTGTCAGGTAGGGCATTGGTGGACAATGTATTAATACCTGCACTTAAATTACCTGCAACAAAATTTTTCAAAGCAGTTAATGAAATTCATGAGGTAACAAAATTCTACTGTGCAAAATTGCAACAGATGTCCTACTGAAAATATGATCGTGCTGCTTGAAGCACATATCATGTGAAATAACACCACAGAGTGGTATTTTATCAGCTGAGGAATGCTATAGATACAAAATATAAAAGACAATTGCCTCAGGTATGACAAAATATCAAAGACAATTGTCTCAGCTGTGACAAAATATCAAAGACAATTGCCTCAGTTGTGACAAAATATCAAAGACAATTGCCTAAGTTATGACAAAATATCAAAGATTATTGCCACAGTTGATACAAAGTATCAAAGGCAATTGCCTTCCTTGTGACATAATATTGAAGACAATTGTGTTAGTTGTGACACCTTGCAGTTATAATTGTGTTGGCTGAGACATAAGTAACCTACCTTTGTATGTTTTAACATGACCTTTCTTCATCATAGGCAGGTTGAGTGGGACATAGTGTTCATGACAGCACAAGATCCTCAAAAACTCAAACTTGTACTCCAGTAATGTCTGATATGGAGGGAAAAAATGGGTACAGTAAATATGACCACATACACATACTAGTATACACACGTGCATGCGCCAACACATGCACAGATACACACACATGCATGTGTATACACACAAAAGTTTTGCCTGGACTCAACCAGTATCTTTCAGTTTAAATATTTAGTTATTAACAAACAGCATTCAAAAACATTTTTTTGAAATTCTGAATTTACAATTAATATGTTGTTTATAATTAACAAATGTCCTCTATCATGTGCTACTATATATCAATATTTTAAATGGTCTTCCTTTTCCTCTGAATCAACCGAATGCCTTCTATTTTTTTTCAGACCAAGAAAGTCAAACCAGATGACCAGTGTCCACTCCTTACCTTCGGGTCACCTGGGCTGAAACTGTCCATGTACATGTTGACCAGCTTGAAGACTGCCCCTCTGTCCATGAAGGTCAGGCATTTCTGTAAAATAATAATGAAGTTCTTGATTTTAAAACATGCCAGGGCCTTGTTATTTGTGATAAGGTCAAAACATTGTGATCTTCTGTAAGATCCAATAAGTGAGTCACTTTCATATTCATCATTATCTTAGTTTGAAATAACTGGATGGATCAAAACCTTAATTTTGAAACCTAGTCTTTTACTATTACCTTAATAAAACAAGCCAGGGCCTGGTTAGCATGTTTTGTTTCCACAGGCTGATCCCTGAACTTCTGTGTGATGTGAGGAGCAAAGCACTGTACTAGGTTCTGTACTCTGTACTGGTAGTCCGATGGAAAGCGGTCATTTCTTTGGGCCTGGAGATGAACAATGCATTATTACATTTAAAAAAATAAAATAAATTTTTTAATAAATTTTAAATTAAAATTTTCTGAATCTGTTCAAATTAAATAAGCAGTTACTACCACAATTTTTAACATGTGCATGCAAGCAAGCATGTGCAAACGAACACACACACGCATATACTCACCCTGATTTTCCCCGTACTAATCAGATGCTGCGCCATGCTCTTAATGAGGATCTCAAAGAAGAACCAGGCAAACCTGAGCAGTTTGTTGATGACCATTAGGTCGGCGTTGTTTGGGCGGGTCATTGTGGTCAAGTGTTTGGCCAGTTCCTCGTGGACAGTTTTGCCCTGTTTGAGACTACCTGCTGTTGGCTCAGTTTGGAAAACATACTGAAAGGGAAAAAATGAAAATGTCACCACAACATTTACATAGTATGTATAAGTGTTTCAAAATGAATAACAGAAATCATTTATTTTTTAAATTGTGCAGAATCTTTTTATAATATAATCATTAAATATTTTGAGATTGTTTGCACGCACATTTTATATGAGTATCTTTCCATGCCCCTAAGACATTTATCTCTTCAAAACAACTTACTTTTTTATCATGACAAAACTACTTTTAATACACATTTAATGTATGGACATACATAAAGTACTTACTTTGACATAGGAGTGTAAAGCATCAGTTTTCCCTGCCTCACTAACCTCTGATACCACATGGACTAACACCCTAGTGTAGAAATTTATAAAATATTTATATATTTTATTACTGTGCATTGCTCATTTTAATTATTACAAAGTACACAATTACAGAACTGAATAAATTTAAACAAAACTCAAGTATCTGTGCTTCTAAAAACAACATTCTGTCAGTAAAATCAATGTTCTGTTAATAAAAGACATCAGAAAGAGACAAGAATTTACCTGACAGCATTTAATGCCACATCTTCACTACTCGTCTGGGGAAGAAGACGGAAAAGTTGATTGAAGATGGTTGGAAGAAACTGGATCATAGTTCCCACGTCCATGGCATGCATACTCTGAAATAAATAAATAAATAAATAAATAAATAAATAAATAAATAAATGAATAAATAAATAATATCAAGGGAAACACAGTAAGTAACAACAAAATGAGAAATAAATGACACAGAATCAAACAAACTTATTACAAATTTGGCTCAAAAACTGTGAAATGTGTCAAGTAACATCATAGCATGAAATAATAACATATATAAAATAAGACAATGCAGAAACTTTGCATATGGCATTATTGTATAACACGAAATAAGATAAAACAATTATACAACATTACTTTTTTATCATGCATTCAAACTGATCAAAATTATCAAAAGGGGCATTTCTTTGACTGCATATTATCCTTAAATCAGTTTTATCTTCAACATTGCAATTCAAACTCTCTTGTAAAATCTTAGAAAGTTTTTGTTATTGATAAAACAATCATTTGTTATAATTATGCATATCATGAACTATAAGTTGTACCGAATGCTCAGGCATAAAACAAATACATTTGTGCTTGTTTGAAAAGATGCTGGTGCTGAAGCAAAAGTACATCTTCTGCCTAAATGAAAGTCAAGGACACCCCCTGTCCTTAACCTGTACACCCCCATCTGTTTTATGATGACAAAATTCACTTCAATAAGCTATGAAAATCATTCTGTCTACTTTAAATTATTCTTCCTTCAAAAAGAGCTAAAGTACTGTTTTTTTTAAGCTTGAAATTGAATCACAACATTAAATCATCACTCATGCAATTAAAAATCAAAACTAAGATTTTAGACAGCACTTCTACATGCAAACAGAATAAGAAGCCTTAAAATAATTATCACACAAGTTAGAAAATGAACCATCACAATGATCCCCCCCCCCATTTCTCTATATAAAATACATTTCTGTGTTTAAAACTTTCTGTAAGAACTCAGTGCACTACTGCTACCTTTTTCAAAATCTGACAAATTATATCTGCTAAATGAGATTGCTATCAACCAAAACTGTTTCAATAATTGAGTTTTTTTTCATGAAAGAAATTGTTCCAAAGTACAAACTAGTCCAAACAAAGGGCGTGACTAAAGCCAGGCAATGCAGACTGCATGGGAAGCTTTTTCCCCATGAAGTTTCAATAGACTGATGTCTAAAATGCTATTTATTCAAAAAATATATATTTTTTTTATTCGAAAAATTCCAAAGTTCTATTTTCAGTTATTAATAAAACAATTGAATTCCTATATATGTACACTCTCTAAATGTCTAAAAGCACCCAAAAAAACACACAAAGAATCTCAAAAAAGATTTTCAAAAAAAAAAATAATAATAATAATAAATAAATAATAATAATATAATAAAAAAATAGATCTTGAAAATTCATAAAATTCTGTAAAAAGCTTAACAAATATACTAACACAAAAAACTTCTAAACACAGCAAAATTAATTTTTAAGCTGCAAACTCAATAGCACCCCTTTTCTCAAGAAATGGAATCTTCCTTTTACACGTCTAGTCATGTAATGGACTTATTCCATTTTTCTGAGATGGGTGAATAACGAACACATACCTTTACAAATTTCAACAATTCTTTTTCATCAACATTTTCTGCACTCTGAATAAATGAACAAGTGAAAAAAAATAACTAAACAGAACAGAGGTTTGTGATATCCAGCCAAGAAATGAAGGCAGTACATAAGAAATAGTAAGAAAATTATCATATTTAGTAAATTATTATCTCCCACTACCTTCAGTGTTAAGCTTCACGTAAAGTGTTACAACAGAATGTCAAAAGCAAAAAAAGAAGTTTTTTTTGAAAGCCATAGTGAGGGAGTCATTATATTGTGAATGCTTTGCACCCTTAGTAAGAAGTTGAAGATTTAATAGTAAATTATTGATTAATATAGAGTCCACCTTCCATGTTTTAAGGTAATCTATACAGTGCCGTAGCAAGGGGGGTTCGGGGGTAACAACCTTTTTTTTTTTTTTGTTTTTTTTTTTTTGCCAGGAGGTTGGTTTGCTCAGGTTAAAATTTGATATAGGTACATGAAAGATCTTTTTTTTTTCAGAAAAAGACTCCCCCCCCCCTTGAAATTGCTGGTTTCAGGCTGGCTTTTTATTCTAACCAGGCATATAACTCTTAGCATCATTCAGTTGGGAAAATATAGCAAACTATAACACTAATTAATTCAAATAATTATATAAAATTTAAAATTGCCATAAAATTGAATGAAAAAATCCTAAATCGCACTCTTTTGGGTAAAAGAAAATCAGTTCCACTTATACATTTTTAATAATGCGGGAACAATAGTGTGTGTGTGTGTGTGTGTGTGTGTGTGTGAGTGCGCTTGCGTGCGTGCCCACGTGCTTGCGTGCTTATCAAAACATTTTTGTCTGCTAGGTTTGCCTGTGCATTTAAAAGAGAAATAAAGCAGGTAAACCTGTTCCCACTTGTTATCAACTACCCTATGATAAGCTTGTAACCTTACCCAGGTGCACAGTATATAAATGCATATCTACAGGTACACCCATATTAGTATTACATGTGTACATGCACTTGGCATAAGGATTCCAAGGTAGATTAAACAAGCATATTTAAGGTCCATCATATTCTTTGAACAATTTCTTTTGGCTAAAGAAAACGTTATATATATATATATATATATATATATATATATATATATATATATATTTTTTTTTTTTTCATTTTTTGTCACTCCTTTGGTAAAATACTAAATTTTCTTGGCTAATGTAAAACTTTTCTTGGCTTAGGTAAAATATGTACAAAATTTATCTGAAATGAGTGAGCAATTTCTGTTAAGTGTTAGAAAAATATCAACAGTGTGGCAAGAAATTCAGGGGCCAAATTTTTTTCCATCTCTTCTGGAGATGCATAGAATAAATCTTCAAATCTTCTTGTTAGTACTGATGTAAAAACATAAAACCTCTACCAAGTTAGCTGGTTCTACAAGAACATGATGTGAAATGCTATTTTAGAAAGAATACTACTGCAAAAGCTGCAAAATTTCTACCAAGATATCAAACTGCATCAACATTTGACTACAAGTTAGAATTTCTATATTAGTTTAGAAGAAAAAATATTCTACATTAAATAATTATAGGAGAAAAAATAAAATCATCATCTTAATAAACAAATTAAATTCTGCATTACATGCCTGATATACTATAATCAACAAAATTGCAAAATTTTCAACTAATTGGTAAGCACAGTTGTTCGCATAAAACTGTATCAATTTAATCATCAAATTAATCTTTATAAACATGCTTTTTAACATTTCAGTCCTTTCTTCTGACTAGCAACTACAGAACTAAGTATCATCAACAGAATTACAATAAGTTACTTTTAAATTAAGAAATTCACATTCTTCTACAAAATCTCTAATAGAGTATTAAGTTTACCAATCAACCAAAATGCATGCCAAAACATTTTTACGCAAATGCACATGGAGTGCACACCACTCTATTTTGTGACAGTGGCCATGGTGTACAAACCATAAATTTTTCAAAGGGTTCAAAGCATTTTTCCCCTAGAAGTTCATGGCAAAGTAAATATAATAAATTTCTTTTCTTTTTCATGACAAGTCAAATGTGATAAAGTCCATTTGCCATCTCACGTAAAAGGCAGTGGACTTTACGTGAGATGGCAAATGGAGTACATACCTTGAGCTTGTTGACTGTATCCATGTCTGTTGCTAGAGACTTGGACTCCTCAACTTTCTGACAGTGGTGGAAGAAGTTGTGAAGGTGCTGATCCTTTGAACAGAAATAACAGAAAAATTCATTTAAAATAGCCAATTAAATTTAAAAATAATACAAAACTTACCTAATGCTAAAATGTCAATATGTTTGGAAGAAAATTTTCAAAAAAAATTAAAAAAATTAAACCTATGAAGACAAAAATACAATCTAATCCAAGAGAGGTTTATAAAATTATGAGGTTAACTAGTAACAGGCTTACAATAAAATCATTTCCTAAACAAAGAATAAAAACCTAACCTTTGTATAAATAGTGGAGACAAGACGCAGATCAACTTTAAACAGATGTTTTCCACTGTCCACCCATTTGATGTCTGGACCTGCACTCTGGAATGTAAGGATGGATGACTCAGCACTTTTTTTTAACTTCACAAAAGTTGACAGAAACAAAAATTCTAATATTATTTTGAAGAGTAGCAGTAATGTAAATTGTGTCCAGTGGAAGGGGGTGGCAGTACATGTACCAAATCCAAAGTACTTTCAGCACACGTTTGCAGTGTGAATGCTGGTTAATGGTTTACTCGATCCCAAACGTACTTGCTGACATCTGTACAGAGGAGATAAATTAAGGGCTTGAAGCCACTTGCAAATCTTTATCCTTAAACAATTTATTCATAAAAGTAAACAAAATTACACTGATAAGGAATGAGTGCAGATACAAAATCTAACCCCCCTCCCCCCAAAAAAATATATTTTTCCAGTCAAAATGTGACTTTTGATTGGTTGTTATCCAGTTGATATTATCCAATCAAACTTACCCCTTTTCCCAGCCCTAACAACTCATGACTTAGGTAACCAGGGGGAAGGTTCACAGCAAGGGGTAACATCTGCTCCCCTACCAAAACTCTGGAATACAACAAGAGATTTAATAATAATAATATAATAATAAGATTCTTATATGGCGCCTTACATTCTATCTCAAGGCGCCTTACAATAATGGCTAATATACTAAAATCATTAAAATGACTACAATATTTTAATCATAAACTCTCATTGGAAACCATTTAAAATTTACACTACTAAAAATCAATCTTATTAAAAAAAAAAAAAACATATATATATTAAAATAAAATCTAAGAGATATAGACAGAATTAAAAAAGTGGGTCTTTAAAAGAGATTTAAAATTGTCAAAGTCTTCTGTTTTCCTAATAAAATTTGGTAGACCATTCCACACTCTTGGGGCGTAGATTATAAAAGCACGATCTCCATAACTTTTTAGGCACCCCTTCTCTAAAACAGAATGTTCTAAAATAAAATCATTCTCAGTATTAAAACGTGTGGACCGCCGTGGTAAGTTAAAACAGATAAGATCAGATAAATATAATGGTCCTTGTGAATGGATCGCCTTAAAAATAATACAGAGTACTTTAAAATCAATCCTCTGCTTCACAGGCAGCCAGTGTAATTCTTTTAGAATGGGAGTGATATGGTGTGTACTATTGTACTTAATTTGACAAACCAGTCTTGCAGCTGAGTTTTGAATAACTTGTAACTTTTTAATCTGATAGTCACAAATACCAAAGAGGAGACTATTGCAGTAATCTAATCTTGATGATATAAATGCATGTACTAATTTTTCAGTGGTTTTGTTATCTAACACTTTCCTTATTTTTCCAATGCACCATAGTGCATAAGATGCTGATTTACACACTTCAGATACACGCTTGCCCATAGTGCCATTTTCATCGAGGGTAACTCCCAGATCTTTTACAGAACTAGATGGTTTTATAAGAACATCTCCTATGCAAATGTTGGCATTTGCTACATTTTTTCTATTTGCCTTGAACCTTGATGTAAACCATATCAACTCAGTCTTACTATCATTTAAAGCCAACATGTTCACTTTCATCCATTCTCGAATCTCTGCAAGACAAGTCTCCATAGAAGTGATTGTTGCAGACTGGCTGCTCTTGCATGTAATATATACTTGTGTGTCATCTGCAAAAATAACAGTGTTCAGACCATGCTTTAGTATGATATCTTCTACAGGTAACATGTATAATGAGAATAGGATCGGACCTAACACAGACCCTTGTGGAACAACGTACTCCAAGTTAACTGGCTGAGATAAAACCGACTCTATTGAAACCCTTTGTGTTCTGTTTTTCAGGTAAGAGGTAAACCAACTAAGTGCAAGTCCATTCACTCTAAAACGATGCTGCAACCTGTGAAGAAGAATATTATGATCTATGGTATCGAAAGCCGCTGAAAGGTCTAGAAGAACTAAAATGACATCTCTTTGTTTATCCAGGGCAAGCATTATGTCGTTGTGGACTCGAAGTAGAGCTGTCTCAGTGCTGTGGCCTTCTCTATAGGCAGACTGGAATTTCCCAAAGAGTTTATTTTCAGATAGATAGCTGCTTAGTTGGGAACATGCCATTTTTTCAAGAAATTTACCTAAAAAGGGTAGATTTGATATTGGTCTATAGTTTTTCAGGACATTTTTACACAGCCCTTGCTTTTTAAGTAATGGTCTAACAATTGCAGTTTTGCAGTTTGATGGAAAGATACCTGTTGAGAAAGACAGATTTACTAATCTCAAGAGAACTGGAGATAACACACTAATACACTCTTTCACTATATATGTTGGCATGGGATCCAGAGCACAAAACTTAGAATCCATCCCCTTTATAACAGAGATAATATCCTTCTCTGAGACTGGTAGGAAATTGCTCAGTTGGGCCCCACCACCCTAACTGGCACACCTGTCTTGAAATTCACTTGGTAATGGATCTGATTCTGAGGATCCTGTGGTAGCATTTTGAGTTAAGTCCTTACGAATATCCTTGATCCGGTTTGTGAAGAAATCTGCAAAAACTTGAGGAAGTGTTGACATTTCCATGTCAGGAAGCACACTTAGCTGGCTTGACTTAGATTCTGAAATCTTGTCCACAATCCTAAAGAGTTCCCTTTGATCAGCACCTTCAATACAGGTCCGATGGTATACAGTTTTTGCTTTTCAAGGAGGGTGTGATAGTTAGCTCTGGCAGTTTTGAATAATTGGAACAACTCAGCAGCAGGAAGGACACCAAATACCTGTTGGTGGTGGTAGAAAGGGAATCGGGCAAGTTCATTTTGTTCACTCCACTCTCTACCTCTGTGAATCACATCTTCAAGTGGAGAAATACAACAAAATCCCAACTCTGTTGTTTTCATTTCTGTAAATCTTCAATTATTTTGAAAAAAAATATATCTATTGATTTCTGGAAAAACTACACCATTTGCTACATCTTACTGCCAACTGATGAGCTTATCACTATAAATTTAACAGTATAATTGCCAAAAGCAATTGGTATTTTTCAAGCACCTATACTCTTATTATGTTGCTTATATTCAAGAACATTAGTCTTTAATCAAGTTTGGATATTTTTCTTCCAAATGTTACTCATAAGTAAATTCAAAATAAAATTTAGACAAAAAAATCCTATTCTCACCTGCCCAGTCTACTAATTGGCATCCATGCATAACCAATAGTGTACTCTACATCATGTTTCTTTTTATTACTGGTGCTTTTCGAAGGCATCTTAGTGGACGACTCACAGGCGACGTGGTAAAATGTGAACAACAGGTGGTGCTTGTCATTGAGCTGAGTGGGTAGTGACACCTTCACCTGTAGGATAGGAGAAATACAAAATAAGATCAATAAATAATGGAAGAACATGTGGAAGATTTTGAAAATTATTTTGACACTTAGTTATATTTTGAAAAAGAAAAACTGCTAAAAATATCAAACATGTTACAATTATGTCTATTACTTCACATTTTCAAGAACTTAACGATAATCTGAAGCTAGAAATACCTTCTGCAATAACTTATTTTTGTGAAAATTGTGCACAATGAATGAAATAGCTCTATTACATATATATTATTCATGAAGAAAATAGCAGAAAAATTTATAAAATTCACAAGTTTTAAAAAACCATTCCCTCATAATAAATACACAGAATTAGAGAAATCTAAAATCATTGGTACGCACCTCTTCATAAAACTCGGGCGAGGTCTGGTGATGCACCACGGCAGCACTTGTCACAGTGGTGAATACCGCTACTCCAGGGCGACCTCGGATGATTTGTAACGGCACAGCACCCTCTTCATCTGAATCTTTGATTTCTATGCAACAGGCGATATTTCTGGCCTAAAATGAAGAAAAACAATGAAATTGAATATTCTTTTTAAATTATCCAATTATGACTTTTATATCTCTCAGGAACATAATAAACTTTCTTTTCTGTGCAGACCGGAAATGTTTGGTTTGTTCTAGAAGATTAAATGACATCTAGTTAGCTTTTAACATAGGATAACAAATTATTTAAGAGAGTAAAGCAGTGTCAAAATGTCAGATTTCCACCAAAAACTCATCAATTAATCATAACTATAATAAATTCATAAATCAAAGGTACTAATGTTTTGTGTGCAAACTTACATTAATTTATAAGTACATGTATTTTACCTTAGTGAAAGCTTTTTGGCTGTCATATTTGAGCATCTTTGGATACACATACAAATGGTTAGTATATGCTGTGTGGGGCCATGTGTACCGCCCATCATCAGGAAGAAATTCCTCTATCTCTAATGTTGGCGGCTGTTCTGGGGGGTCGGGGAAGGGTTTGACAGGAATTATCCCTGACGTGACAGTGTCTGAAATTGAGATCATATATACATAATATATATCTAATGTGTAATAGTGTTATAAATTGTATAAAATTTCTATGTGCATTCAAGAGGGACAATTTATGGACAAATGATACGTAAATAATTTTGGCTAAAGAAAATATGAAAATTCTTAACAATTTCCTTGTTCATGATATAGTGACAGATTGTTTCAGGTTAAAAATGAAACAACACGCACTGTCTCAATTCTCCACTGTATTGATGTGACATTTAAAATTTTTAAAATACTACTCATTCAGTAAATGTAATCATCATGAAACAGATTCCTTGTTTTTAGGACTATACTGCCACGGGTAGTATCATAACACATGAAGCTACATTCCCTGGTCAAGGTGTTTTGTTAAAAGTGAACATCTATTACTGCAACTGAGATCAACTTACTTTTAATGGCTTGCTTATACTTGGCCAGGATCACCATGAAGTCGGCAGGGATGACCTGCCACTTGCTCTGTTTCTCAGGCCTGAAGTAGACAATAACGACACTTACTAACAAACTGGAAAGACTGCATTTATCCCAATATTTGATTATATCAAGATGTCTCATTGTCAGTGGCAAAAACATTCTTTTTGGCATGAATGCAACTTGTTTCAATTGAAATATATAAATTAAATTATCGTTTTTTAGTTGAAGTAATGACATGAGATTGTTTAACATATATTATTAATTAATTTAGTTTTAATTTCATGATGCAGGTTATACAATGACTACTTTGACTCATAAAGATTATCAAGACAATATGCCCTCCAAATATATTAAAACAAATAAATGACGGTAGGGTCTACAATGGGGCTCTCACTTTGATTCCTTGCAAGTATTTACTTCTGAATCAATGACTCTAAATAACAAATGTCTTTTTTTTTACCAAATTTTAAATATTATTTTGGTTTTTATTAATTTGAAATTACTGGTTTAAAATATGGTATTTTTGTTTTTTATTTTCATTATCTTTCAAAATGTTTTATATTTTCATATCTTTCCTTAAATCATAATTTAACTGTGAAACATAATATATTATAAAAATTTGAATCCTTGATACTACTGAATCTTCATGTTTTTCATAAGTTTTTTTTTTTTTTCATTTTTCTTTTCACCTCCTCATATCCTGCAGGTGTTTGATAAGGTCCTCTTCAGTCAGTCTATTGGGTTCCTGTCTGTACACTGTGATGTCTGTGTCTGGCTCCAGATCAGAGGTAAATGGCTTGAACACTGGTCTGAAAGAGATGAATAATAATAATAATAATAATAATAATAATAATAATAATAATAATAATAATATGCAAAACAGGCAAATTTCTACTCTTTTTCTTTTCATTTCTATTAATTTATCTCAATAAAGTCAAATACTACTTCCACCACCAAAACTGCTGTTATTTATTTCCGTATATATTGTATATATTACATATTTATTGGGTAAATAAATAATAACTGCTATTTTCTCTCTAAGTTAAGTCTCAATCAGCCAAATTTGCACATAATGCATTACAAGCAGTATACCCATTACCATATTTCATACTCTGCTGAAGAAAATGAGATTTCAGAATAGAAAAAAAATTCATTGTTAGACATCCAAATATTGGAGATAATTGGAGGTTGACTGAAGAAAGAATTACTTTATTCTTGAGATTTTAGGAGTTCTTTAAAAACACAATGATGGCATTCTGTGATATGCCCTTGGAGAAAACAACTTCAAAATCCACAATAAGTATAAATGGTGTTAAATCACACCTACCTTGCAGCCCATCCAAATGGCATTCTATAATGTCCTAAGCGAGAGCAGCACAGTCTCATCTGCTTGTGAACTTTGGCAGCGTTCTTGGCATCAGGACCTTTTATGTATGGCTCAGCGCAGGTAACTACACCTCCCTGTAAAACTTTCTCTATCCTTGCCACCAGGTAGATTTCATGATGGGGGTTCATCACAGAGAAGATGCCCTACAATTAGTGCAGTTTGAACTTTAAAAATTTCATTTTTACATAAAGGTTTTATATCTATACCTTTAAGAGTGATACTTTCTTCATTCATTTCTATATCTCAATAAATGATCACAATTTCTCATTAAAATTGAATTCTCTAATTTGGCAGACAAAACCACAATCATTAACATAGATGGCGACACATCAAAACAAGAAAAGCCCAAACCTTGGTCTTTCATAAAATTCTTACCTGCCCTGGATATTTAACCCAGTCTTTAGAAACTCCATTTAATTCTGGCTCTGTACTTCTTCCATTCACGGAGTTCAGTCTGTCACTGCTGTGAAGCACTTCGTCTGGGATCATACGTCGCACTAGTCTGTCGTTTGGATCAATGTGAAAGTCTTCTGAGATCTTCTTTCCTTCCTTTGCATCATAAAGAGCCAGAGTGATGAAGAACGGTTCAGGCTATAAAATGCAAGTTATATTCATTAGGATTTTTTACAATTAATCATCTTAAAGAATTGCCTACAGAATGACAGTTTTATGTCTTTTAATCTTTCTCCTTTCGTTTTACACAGCGTAACCCAAAAACAAAGAACATAACCACATTTAATTGATATTTTAAATACACGAGATTATTACCCATAGTAGCTTTATTCATACTAATCCATTATTTACAATTATTATTATTATTGCAATTATCATCAAAAACAACAAACAAAACACTCCAAAATGTGCATGTATGACTAACATTAGCTATATGGTCTGGCCCTTCTTCAGCCACATTTGCCCGTAGCTTGAGTTTGAATTCCTTAAACCTGACCACAATTCTGGTGCCAAACTGTTCCTTGTAGACATCAGCATTCACTGTGTCCCCTACGTCATCAAAGTACGGACCCCTCTGAAACATGGAGGATTGTCTTTTTAAGAGAAAACGATTTCTTTGTATCTATAATCTATCATTAGAAAACCTCATCCAAATTTCTCGCATATATTTTGCATGTATTAATTCTTTATTAACTTTTTCTTAAATTTTCTCCAACCATTACAGAATTTTCCTATAATAAGGGTCCTATAGGACTCTATAAGATTTTGGGCCAATTTCCTATAAGTAGTCCTATAGGACTGTATAGCAAATTCCCATTAGGGAAAGCATTTTTTGTCTTCTTACTTACCTGTAGCTCTGGGTAGATAAGGAACATTTTCTGTCTGTTCTCCTTCCTTGCCTGTGCTAACTGTCCATCCGTCTCCTTGGCATACTGGTAGGGAATTATTATTATCTTTAGTACATTTCACTTTTTCTTTTTTAATTTGTAACATTTATTGAACATGTTGATTAAAAAACTATTGAAGTGTATATACAAATTGCTTGTAAAACTTCAGTTGTGTGAAAATGAAATAAATCATTCACCAAATTAACAAAATTCAATTTTATACAAATTTATCCCAACAATAAAATTGAATCACCTTTGCATTCCATACCTGAATGAGGTTTAAATGCCAACATATGCCTAGAAAAACATATTCACAATATATTGAAACACTGCAGTTGAAAACATGATGTCATATATACCTTGACCAGTTCAGGATGCATGCTGTTCTCCAAGCTGTCCTTGTAACTGTCACCCCCTCTCCCAGGGCTCAGAATCTCATCTGAAAAAGCACAAAATATAAATATAATAATATGGATATTTTCTGGCTTATTAAGAGCTTCCCCAGAGGCTAAAAAATATTGGTAAAAACCTTCTTGATAAAAAAACTTAAATGTATGTTTTGACTCTGATTCCACTATCAACTTTGATGACTAAATAAATCCCCAAGAAAATAATGAAATTAATAAATGAAGAAGATGGGATTAAGGGAAAAAAATATCTTTTTTCAAAATGCTTGACTGCCATGTCAATTTAATTGTAATTTATGTCAATCACTACAAGCACTAACCAAAAATTATACTTTATAAATTTGGTACTAATTCATCCACTGAACAAGCATAAACTTGGAAATGATAATCATATTCATAAACTTCAGTTAGCCAAAAGGTCTATTACAAATACATTAAACCGCAAAATACCTCTATATTTTTCTGAGGATATACTATGGATGCTGCCAGTTTCCTGGCTTTCGATGACTTTCCGTAGGGTCTTAATCCAATCCTCCATGTCCTGTTCCGTCTCTGCGGCAAACAGGTATGACTGGTGGTCCTGCATGTGAACCTCGAAATTGAACCTCCCTTTCTTGGAGCTCTGGAATGGAATGGATTAAAGGTAAAATTGTTTTTAATGTGTGTGTGTGTGTGTGTGTGTGTGTGTGTGTGTGTGTGAGTGAGTGTGTGGGCACGCACATGCCTGTGTGCACATGCAATATTTGTGTCTTATGCTAGTAAATGTTTGTCAGAACTTTACATAGCAAAACATTTCTTGGAATTTTCAGTCCTTATCCTATAATGACATTCTCCAAGGTATCATAACTTATATCCCAAACTGTTCACAGCATAAATGCGCGGGGAATTTACAAGTATCTAGTTTTAAAGTCACTCAGACTCATTACAGAGATGGAAACTGAAAAATTTCACTCGTGGAGTTAAAAGCTTAAAATTTGAAATTTTTAAATATATTTATTTATCGTCATATTTTAAACAGTTCTGGACATGGTGTATCTTGGCTATAAGAAATCTTATTCTGAACACAGCTGTACCTTTTTCACATCAGTGGCCGAGTCCAGAAAAATGGCTCCCTTGGCGTCGAGTTTTTTGTCATCTTTGTGGAACTCCAGGATATAGGTGGTGTCCACCTGCTGCTTGAGGTAAAAGTATCTTCTTTTGAAAGCCTGGCCAAAAAAAAAAAAAAAAAAATTATCAATAAGATTTCTATAGATCTATGAGTACAGAAAATAGATAATTCATGTGGATACAAAAGTTCACCATTTTCTTAATCATAAAGAAAAATACTTATTTTTGACTGTTTACAGACCAGTAGGCACATGTTAAACAATGATTAAATGTTCTAAGAAAAAAAAATTATTCTAATCAAATATAAACTAAAAATTGTAGGCAAGTCAGCACTATCTGAGATGGTCCTTTAACAAGTGCATTACATGAAGAGATCTATGTTAATTTACATATTGGTCATGTAAATACCAATAACAGAATGGTGATGTACCAATTGCATTTTTATATTATATTGTACAAGGTCATGGTAATCTTTAAACCAGACGAGAAATGAATAGAATTTAATACATGTAACTGGCCACTATATCAAAGTCTTAATCCTGACACTCACCCTGGTAAAACTGATAATGCTTCTAGAAACTCGGGGTGTAAGATGTACATATACTCACCCTGGTAAAACTGATAATACTTGTAGAAACTCGGGGTGTAAGATGTACATATACTCACCCTGGTAAAACTGATACCGTGATACTTTTAGAAACTCGAGATGTAAGATGTATACTCACCCTGGTAAAACTGATAATACTTGTGGACTCATGTGCACTGTCTGGTCCTTTATACAACCAGCCTTGCTTTGTTATAGTCTGGAGAACATTTCTAGTTAAAGTTCCTTCCTGAAAGGAAGAAAAGGAGAACAAAAATTCTTATTAAAGTTGGAGTTTTAGCAAATGATATATAACAACACTTAATACTGATGCAATGTACCTGAGTGGCCATTATCCATATCTAACAACCTCAATTAAGTCAAAGTTGTTTCATTCCTATAAAGAAAAGAATGTAAATATTCTTAAATAAATTGTACGCAAGTGCAAGTTATTCTGTATCATGGCTATAACACTTTATCCTTCAATAATTAATTACTTTTATATTTCTAAACACAAATATACATCAACTGTTTGATAACGTGGATTTTCATGTACTCATAAGTAGTCTACTTACTCATTTAAAAAACAAGATACAAAAAAGTTTGACACCTTCCCCCCAGCTGTTCCCCATGTACATTCCATACCACTTTATAAATAAAAGTGCTGTATTTCAACCAGTTGATGCTAATTTCTCATTAAAAAGAAACTCAATATACTCGCATTGCTGCTGGCTTAAAATTCAATGGAGCAGTTCACGCCATTTTGTTGTCTGTCCAGATAGTCAAAGAAGTTCCCAATTTACTTTAGAGCAATTTATATTCATGTTCTTTAAGGTATGTTTCATCTTTTTATGAGGTGAATTATTAATCCCTTCTCAAAACAACATTATTTTCAATTTTATATAGAAATGAAAATGCACTGAATTCAAACCTTCATATGTTTCCACAAGCCAAAGAAAAGTAGTAAAACATATTTTTAAGTATTTTGAAATTTGTAAATTAAAATAGTGATGGGTGGCAGGTATTTAAAAATCTGCACAGGGCCTCAAATAAACCCTTTTCTTCACATTTTTGTCCCTTTCAATTACAAATTACCATAAGAATGCATGCTTTAGCATCTGTCCACATGTGTGCAATGACAAGAAATAAATTTTGTAAATGCTTAAAAGATTATACTCAATGCACAAGACTTCACAAAACTTAAATGACATCATTACCATTAAAGACAAATAACAGTAAAAAGACTAAAAGGAAGGGGATTTTTCTCCCGTTTTTCATAATGGAGAAACAGGAACTATAAATAATTATACACAAATCAGTAATATTTACCTCATCCTTATCATCCTCTATATCTATCTCATAGACATGTTCTAGTAGAGAATCTGGGGTCTTTTGGTACCTGAAAAAACATCCTCATTATTTAAGTTACTATTGTCTATCATCGGTGCTTAAAGGAGCTGGATTTTGTCTTTTAAAATTAGATGAATGACAACCCTTTAAGGCTAATTCTCAAATTTTTCATGAATTAATACCACTGTGCATTTGGGTCTGTTTTATATGTTGCCACCCCCCCTCCTCTCTCTCTCTCTCCTACATCTTTCTCTCTCTGTCTGTCATACGCACATACATACACAGATACTTACTTTGGTAAATGTTGATGGCCACCAGAGTATTTGCTATACTTGTATTCTACCACATTCCACTTGCTAGTGTATCCTTTGATGCACTCCCGAACCAGCAAACTCGAGGCTTCTTTCTGGGCCAACTTTGGGACACTGCAGCACACTGTGCGAAATTCCCGTCCCAATGTCTTTTGCTGAATCAGAAAGAAGAGCACTCAATGAGGCATATGCTAAAAGATTCTTGACTTAATATACCAATGATTTAAACATTCGGACTGCTGATTAAGTTTTCTCATTAAAATTGCATGAAAATTTACAGCGCTTTCTTATTCCATCTGAGGATTTTTTCACAATTAATGCTCTAAAGTTATTAAAAAAATTCCTGATGAGAAGACAACTATGTTTTTCATGACTTATCAAACACTTTTAAATACTTTTTGGGAAACTTAATCAATTCACCTCTGTCAGCTTAATGCATTAATTAATTAATTGCCTTTAATTTTACAACATAATTATTCCACTCACACAGACATCGTCTTGGGGAAACAGTAGCATGTCCCGTAGAGGATCATTGTGAATCACAGTCTTACTCTTCACCAGGAACGTCTCGTAGTCCACAGGGTCCACCAACTTGGGTTTAGACTACAAAGAACAGAAAGAGAAATTTCATGAATGATCACTGAGTACAAAATGGCACCAGGCTGACAATCAGAACATCAGTCAGGGAGTGGAAAACCATGGTTATTATTATTTTTTAAGCTGTTGCTTGAAGAAGTGGTGGTTGGAAGAGGGTAAGGGTGGGGTGGGGTGGGGGGGGGGCAGATTTTAATTGGTCATAAGTATATATACCCTTAACCAACTGTGTAAATATGCACCCGCATACGTACATGTACCAATACACACAAATTCATGTAGAAACACACATGTATGCATATGTGTAATCATGCCCAAACACATACACTAAGACCTCTCAGAGCATAACATCATCAGAATAACATCATACCATACTCAAAAAACACTTTCCATTTCTTACTCCAAATTACCTCCACACTCAACTTGACAGACTCAGGTATTGTGAAGAAGGCCACTCCACTCTGCTGTGCCAGGAAGCGTAGAGCCATGGTGACGCTGTGATTATATATCAACCATAGGTCCAAAAATATGCTCCAAGAAATGTTAACAGTATTGGAAACCACCAAAGACTATAGATCCTCTGATACAGTTACCATTACTTAGATTTGAACTGAATATAGACAACAGTTACTGTCTCCTAAGTCACTGTCATTAGGCAATTCACATCCTAAGATCAATTAGTTTGATTTTTTGTTTTGAAGTGTTCATCCAACAAATCAGTAATTGTTCAGACATAATGCTGTCTTGTTCATCAGAAACCGGCAATTCCAGGGATGCTTTTGAAGAACCAGATGAGCACTTAATCAAGTCACTTAATTAACATCTATCCTGGTATATCCCTTGATCTAATTCTTTCGAAGTATATCCTTTGACCCAATATTGTTTGTCCCGGGATATCCTTGGACCCAATTCTGTCACAGTATATCCTTATAGTAGATCTAATTCTGTCTTGGTATATCCCTTTTATCTACTTCTATCCTGGTATATCCCTTGACCTATTTCTATCCTGGTACAGTGTATATCCTTTGACCTAATTCTGTCCTGGTATATCCCTTAATCTAAATCTTCCTTGGTATATATCCTTTAAATCTCTTGGATTCTGGTGCTACTCAATAAAGAACTGTAGTCATAAACATCTGAAACCCTCTGTAACAGGGAGAACATCTCATATCAGACTCATTGACACCTTACATTTGACCAACAACTTTAAATTCAAGTTTGTAAGTTTCTCCATTTTCCTTGCAAATTTTCTCATACATCTTTTTCACATCAACTTAAGTCGCTGTCCAAAACTGTTTCAAGTTAATCATCAAATTTACACAGTTTTAAAAACTGCACTGCCATTCTTTCCTGCAATCTTTTTCCATGAGTGTGTTTACAGGTAAGAAATTATGGTAAAAAAGAAAATACAGTGAACTCTGTAGAGTGAAAGCTATGCAGACTGACCCAAGACAAACCAGTTACCCTTGAAGTTCAACCTGCTATAAATAATCTTGTGAAAACCAATATCTTCTTCAGTAACCTGTATGGTAAACTACACATGAATTCACTGTTAGCAGACATTAACCTCCTACCCTGACTATTAAAAGAGGCACTTTTCAATATCTCTCTTCCCTGCCCCCAATGTAAAATTTTTGCATCTTTTCATACACTATATAGAGAAGGGAAAGATAATATGTAATTCAACTTTAACCTTGACTTCCTAGATGTAATTTGATAGATAAAAAGTTGCAAAACTGTCAACACAGAAAAAAAAACATGTTACTGTTTGGAAAAATTGTAAAATGACCCCAAAGGTATGGCAACCCAACTATTTCTCCTCTTTTTTTCTACATTTTCAATAAAGTATTCAAGAAAATCAGTTGGAAAACCTGTGGGAAAAGAGTTGTGAAAAAAAAAAACTTGAAGACTTCTTAAAACCTATTAACCGCAACTCTCTCCAGAGTATGACTTAAAATTGCAACATATTCTAAAAGAGATGATCAAAAATCCCGGGGAAGGGGATTAAAATCCTGAAACTTCTTTTGACAAATTAGTCCCACTTAATTCAGTTTAACCTGTGCAAGCCCATGCATAAAAAGATGAGATGATTTCCTCTCACTCTTTCTCTCTCCGTTTTTTCAACTAACCTATGCATAAATTACATTTCTTTACGCTGGCTTCACCTATTTGGTGACTTAGATACGCATGTGTCTGTGTGTGATTTTAAAATAGGAGTTCCAGTAATGAATCACAAAGCCACACAGTTTAACAGTCTATACACCAAAATGTTCACTGGTATCAAGCACAACTTCACTGATTGGTCATCTCATAAAACCCTCTTCATTGTCATCATCCCTGACCTCAACTCACAGTAAAAAGTTATCAAATAACCATTATTTTGTGCTGAATTTATGATAAATCATCTGAAAAAAGTATAGAATTTGGCAAATTTGCTTACAAAAACTGAATTTGTTTAGAATTTAGAGAGAACTTACTAATGCTACAATGAGTCGAGCATAATTATCATTACAATTTTTTTTTCATTTTATTTTATTATTATTTTCTTTACTTCTTTATTTTATTTCTTAATTTTTTTATGTTATTATTATTTTTTTGAGGTAGGTGAGAGAGTTCTACTTGCACCCCTAGGCATCTGCCAGTGTAACTAATGTGCCATAAACCGCGTGTTCCCTCAACCTGACACCTTTGACGTGACGTATGAAGCTCTTCACGCGATATTCATGTTCTGGCAGTTCTGCATGCACACACCAAAATATCTCCCTCTGGGCAGGAGGTCAGTTCACATTGGTGGAAATATTAGAAATAAATAAAGAAGTGGGCTTAATCTAGTGTTATTATTATTTTTTCAATATTATCATTGTTGTTGTTTAGATAAATAGCTTAAAATTAGAGCCCAAAATTAATTTTGAGTTGAAGCAATTATAATCTCCAACTTATGTTTAGTAGCACAGCAGGTAAAATGTATTAGTACCCAAAGTAATATTTTCAATTTTAGCACTTGGCTCAAATTCCCTTGGCTACCTAAAACCAAGAGCCAGACTTTTATATTTTTATAAATATAGTCACCTAGTAATGCAATAAGAAAGTCACCAGACAAGCAGGTGACCACCTCAGCACAGCTTTACTCCATCATATAAGGTGACCTTCCACTGAGCTGGTGATTATGAATAAAGCATGGGGTACCTTGAAATACCTTAGAAGCAAATAGTAAAGTCAACTAAAAATTGAGCAGAATGCCATCTTACATTCTTTCAATAATGGAACAAGTATGCAGTATATCATTCTCTAAATAATCATGAATTAAATTGCTACAAACGCCAAAATAAAGACCCCAAGAACCCTTGCAGTGAATTGGAGGACGCCATACAGTCTCTATTCAGAGGGTCATAATGCTATAAACCATTCTTTCTAAATAAGTGCAGGCTATAAACTGCTCTCTGTACAAGTATATTTAGAGTGGGTGGCAGCCTTTACTCAGATAAGGCCCAACTTATTGCCAAAAGGATATATACAAACATATGTTCAAAGAGGTACAAAATGAAACTAGTTCTACATACATATATTCTAGCGGAAGAAAAATATTTAACTGCATATGAAAATAAAGCCAATGTAAAACAGTTCTCCTGAAAGGTTGTGGAGATTATTAGGTCTCCAGCGTGTGTGTGTGTGTGTGTGTGTGTGTGTGCACACGTGTGAGCGTTCCTGTGTGTGTGTGCACTTGTACATGCATGTAAGCATGTTCACACATACAATCTATCATATAGCTAGTACATATAAGAAAATAAGTACACAATATTTCCTTTACTCAGAGACTTCAATACTGAACAACTTCTACCAACAACCTACATAGGGCAGCCAGGCCACCCAACCAGGAAGAACATCCTAGAAAATGATCCCCTTGCCATCATCAAGTGTCTCTCATGATAGACATTTCTATCCATCCAACCAGACAAAACTGAAAGTATCTAAATCTACCTGTGTGTGTTTGTGTGTGTGTGTGTGTGTGTGTGTGTGTTTGTGTGTGTGTGTGCATGTACCTGCCTGCATGCAAGTGTGTGTGCATCTAAAGAATTTTCTGCTCACCAAGTTCAGCATGAAAATATTACTCCCTAAATTCTAAATGCTTGAGGAAAAGAATAAACTAAACTTCCTAGGTGATCCTATCAAAGCACTCTCCATAACTCCAATGAACTATCAATGACCGTAGTTGACAAATTCTAATCTGCATTATATTCTATACATACACATATATATGAAACTGGCACTACAATCCTTTACAGTACAACCCAATAACAACGACAGAAATCTTATAAACAATAACACATAATAAAATACCAGCAATCAACACATCAACAACAACAACAACCACAGCACCATCGGTCAGTCAACGGTCACCGGACGTCCATGCTGTCCTTTGATAATTCTCCATACATTCCAGTTGTTGACTGTGTCACCAACTCAGCACATAAAAACTTCACTTCGCATGCAATCACGATAGAGGCCAGGGGGACCAGCTCAAAATGTTCCCAGTCAACAACATGACAAGTGTCATTTCAAAATTGCTCTGTAAATTAAAACTCTCAACTGGTCTAATATTTGTACATACTTCAAAAAACGAGGACGCGTATGATACAAACACACAGGCTTATCTTGGCGTGCAAGTTGTGTGGCATGAATTAATTTGTGGTCATAGCTGAAGATTTTGATGACAATCAGATCACGTGACCCCTAACCATACCATGCCATAATTACCAAGCCATTTGAAAAATAATCTTGGCTTTCTCCCAAAAGGACTGCCAGCACATTTTGATCACCTTTTTCATTTTCTTCTGCAAAAATCACAAATGCATTTTCTAAAGACTTGTTTACAAACTGCTAAACTTTGTTAAAGAATTCTCATCACCCTGTATACGGGTGTCTTTAAATAGCCTTGAATGGCATCCAAAAGAAAAAAAGGAAACATTTGTTTTGTGCGAGGAAAAGACCCTTGGCACACATGGGATGAGGATGTCAACGTCTTCACCATGTTGACATCTTTACTGAGTTGACAAATATGACTAACCTCCCTCCACCCTGATAACATGTAACACAGAACAATATTAAGTGTTTTTTGACCTCTGATAATGAAGGGGGTTATGTTTTTGTTAACAATTACATTGGTTTGTCTATTTTTTATAAGAAAATGTATCTATCAAAAAGTTCTTCTTGATGATATTTTCCAGAAAGAGATTCTTCTTGAGGAAAAGAACTGATTAGAATTTCTTACAGAATTTCCCTTGATGGAGATAATATATATTTATAAATATATATATATATACAGTTTCAAGATATTTCAAAAAGAATTTGAAAAATTCTTACAGAGAAAAATAAAATTAATTACCATAAACGTAAGCTGGCCTAACTTGAGTGTGTTAGTTGAGAACAGTGGGACTCGAAGCAATCACTGCTGCCTGCCTGCTAACAAAATAACGTACACCTGTATATTTGGTTCCTAAATCAATTACTTTCACCAACTTATTCAATGAACATTTAAAAGGTTGATTCTAATTCATTAACACTTGGAGAAAAAACATGCCAAACTTGGCTGGTAGACATGCAAAATCATTTGGCAAAATTATTTCCAAAAAAAAAAAATGGTTAAGTTTCTCTAATTCAATAACTTCACAACTTCCTTATTTCTTAATTCTTAATTTCTTAATTCTCACTTCAGCCACACAAATGATTGTGAATAGATTTCTTTTTTTTTCTTTTTTTTTTTTTGCAATAAACATGTTAGTTAAGACAGCCCTTATGATAACAGCAGACCTTGGACTCAGATGTTCAGTGTTAATCTAATACCAACCCAGTAAGACAAAGTCAAAATTATGTCTAATTCAGACAAAGTCAAACTTGAAGCGGATATCAACCAAACTTATCATCAGAAGATCAAAATAATTCACAAGAAATTCAACAGTCTGCAGCAAAATGGGGGGTCTTAATAATCCCTACCTCTACAAAGAGAAATCCCGCTGGATCAGTGACATCTAGATCATCACTTCATTCATCAGGTCAATTGGGAGCACGTTCAGAACCAAAGCCGTTTTGATAAGAGCCTGCCTGAACTGACCTAATGAGACAGGTGCCTTAAGATGCTTCAGCCTGATAATCCTCATACTAGCACACTGCTGTAGGAGTCTGTGAGGTATTATCATATAAAATTATAAATATTATACACATATTATCATATAAAGGACTGTGTACATGAAAGTCAATTTTAAGCTTTTATGTACAAATCCACACTTTATGCTGCCATCTTAATTGTCTGCACTTTATGTTGACAACATAATATTCTGTCTGTCTGTCTTTTCATCTGTCTGTCCCCATAATTCCAAATAAATCACCACAATTCATTTATCTCCAACATCTATACTTTATCAACAGTCACATCACAGCAAACACCTCAGCAATCACAAGCTTGTTGAAGTCATCCACGTTATCAAATTGACACATGTAGACAATAATACCTGTGTATTATCAAACAAGATTGCATCATTTTAGTATATATAAAGCTTATTAGTGTATTATCTTATCAGGGTGGCTTAATGTTCACCGCACACAATTCATCAACCAAGTGCATGTGGTTGCTATTCTCTCCATATTGGCTACTGTTGAGTGATAGTCTGTAAAATCACATGCATATATCTCCTCCATATATAAAATTATACTGCATATTGTTTACATGGATCCACTGAACTATACAACATATCTACTCAAATTAGAATAAATTTTCTGTATGTACCCATCATCCAGGTCCATTATACACACACACGCACGCACGCACGCACGCACACACACACACACACACACACACACACACACACACACACACACAGGGCAGCCATTACAGACACAGGTACACAGTTGGCATATACATTTACACCTTCATATACAAACACACTCATGTGTAGACACAAACACTAAAAGAGAGAGAGAGAGAGTCTACATTCAGATGCACATAAGAAATACTAATGTATACATTCACATCTCTCATGTGCACATGTACACACAAGAGCACAAAAAGACAAACATATATATACATCCACACATATACCTACACATATACACATGTACATAAAAATACCAGGTATGTTTTCCTAGACCCACACCTACTCACCGATTTGTACCACTGTTCCTGGTAATGGGCATAGCAGGACACGCCAGATCCCATTTTTCTCTGTACCTCACAGTAAATAATATGATCAATATTCCAAAGTTCTGTGTGACTTAGTCAGCAAAAGATGTATTCCTCGAAAAAAAAATGCCCATCTGGTGAAAAAATGGGAAATCTCGCAATAAATCAGTCTCTCTGTGAAATTCACACAAGGTTATGACGAACCAGGAAGAGGATCAGCTGTTCGTTTCATTTTAAAAAACGATAATGTAAGCTGCATCTTGTTGCCACACTGGCATTCACCAGAACATGTGTGGTAATATTAAATGGAGTGATACAGTGTCAAATCTTCTCTTGGGTTGTCCTCTTTGCAAAATTGCACAAACAAAATATAATCATTGAACCTGTTCTTGAATATTTCCTCCTTAAGTCTTGAGAGAAAGAGGGGGAACGCCAATAGCTTGGCTGAATCTCCTCTTAAAAAACTGTTTTCAATCTGCTGTTATTTGTTGATTCAAGAGAAGCAGAAAACACCACACAATTGCAAAACTCCTTTCCCTGAATCCCTAATTACCTCAAAGAATACAATAAAGAAAGAATCCTTTGCTGTATATGACCAGTATTCTAGCAGATTACCACCCCTTCAAAACCAAGCAATCTCTTTTAATTTTCAAGGACACTGCCCAAGTCATGTGGCCTTAAAGTATCTCCATAAAACAATAAATGACATTTGACATTAGAACAAAGATCCTGCTGTCACAAATTAGTTTGTACTTTCCTCTCAACAGAATTAGCAATCATAACTTTTACGGAGGAAGGAATAACACGTTTCATCTACAAACTTCACATCCTGTTTGAATTATCTCCATTTTCTCTTCAATACTTTCTTCTTAGAACTTTTTGGAGGTTACTTTATCCAATATTTTTAGGAAAAAATAGGCAGACATGAAAGATCAAGCAGATGGTATGTCAACCATCGTACATGTTTGTCCATTGACACAGCACCACCCATATGATTCAGTTCATCAGGCTGATGAAAATAACCCAAGATCTGCATTTAATACTTGCACCAGTCTTCTCGCTTTTTATAATGGTGTGCAATTTGTTATCCAAAATGAGTTGTTTTTTTTCACTGTGTAAATCTTTCCTTGTTCTTAATTTTAAAAAATGAAAGGTGTATAAGGCATCAAAATCTTCTTCTGTCACTCACAATCTAATTAATTCCAATTCAGGCATCCTATTTTCGTATTCAAATACATTCCCATTTCTGAAATGAAGAGTCCGCCTCCTCTTTACACATCCATAACTGACATGCATAAATTGCACTGGCCCCTATAATGTTCAGTATTCTTTGTGTACAAAAATGCACAGACATGTGTATCGCTAACATATCAATACTATCTTATATGTACACTAGCTTCATCATATCTGACTTCTCCAAATGAAATGCTTCCTTTCACAAAAAAAAAATACATCCCATTTGAGATACTATTATCTTCCTTCACTATCTTGGTGCAGCTTCCTTTGCAAACGTACACAAATCAATTCATCAAATTAGACAAGCATGTAGTTTCCACTGAGGAGTTTACTACACATTGTCTAGAGTATTTTTCCCCCAATTTTCAGCTCACTTTATTGAACTTCGTTATACATAAAACTGATAAAGGAATCACTGGCAAAAGGCACAGGCATTCGGTTTCCAAATCAATATTTTCTTTTAACACCTCTTAAACAAGATTCTTGTCTATATTAGTCTGAAAAAATCTCGCTCACTATCATGTGAGAACAAGTGCTTGAAAACAAACTTAAAACATCCACTTTTTTCAATACGCAGAACCAGTTTTAGTACTGAAGTTTCCCCTTACATCACCTATGCAGCTCTCTTAGCACATCATACATTACTTCACTCCATTATGGACAAGATAAACATTTTTTCCACTGGAATATCTGAAGTTCTCAATTTTTTTCCACTCATCTAATTCTCTTCAAGTATTGACTCAATAAACACTTGAAATTAGCTTTCAAGATCGTAATCCCCCTCTACGGTTTTTGGTCCGCCTGTCAGAGGTAAATACTAGTGCATCAATTAATTGCACCAAATAAACATGTACTAGTACTCTATCTTCCCTTGGAGAGTCTCATCTCCTTCCATAAAACTTCCATCCTGCGGAACATCAATGCTCTCCTGTTTCCAATCTGTGTCACCTCATTAAATGATTGAAAAAATCATCTCATTCTTTTTCACACTTTTTTCTGGTCTGTCTTTGCCCGGAAACCTACTTGTTCATCAATGTGACTGTGCAATGTCCTTCTGGTAGAAGGCGAATTTTTAAAAAATTTTATATCAACATACTCAATTCACAAACATGCTAGAAAATTGGTTTGATCCCTCCTTCTCTGGCTTCTTCTTTCCAAGTGATTCAGGACCCACCTCTGCTCAAGCACTTAAAAGAACTGATATATAAACATTCATCAGTTCTTTTCACATCCACATAATCCATTAACTTGGTGGTGTGAGGTAAGGGAGGGTGCTCCTCTACTATATCATCCTCTGTGTGCCCCAAGTCCAGTTTACACACATAATTTTTAGGCACAACTGAGTTAATAATCCACAGTGGATTAAGCTAGGAAATGATGCTGTTCTAGTACTATATAGTACAGCATAGTATCCCCCTATTGATAAAAGTCCTGCGAAGACCCAGCTGCAGTTTGAAGGTACCAGCTTTACCCAAGTCTGTTCTGAGTCAGAGATGTCAGAAAAATAAAGAGCTAGCTTTATTACGAATGAGTTAATTTTCTCCCTTGTCACATGGCAAGGTAACCAAACCAGTTTGTTCTCTGCCCACGCAATCTCTTCTCAACACCAAGAAGTTCCAAACCAAGTGTGCTGTTGCAATCCAAGTTTCACCAGTGTAAACTGTCCTTTCCCTGATCCTCTTCAGGTGGCCATGTCAGGCTCATATGCAGTCAAAATAAATTACAGCTAATCAGGATGAGAGTTTCAGCATCATGAAAATATGAGATTGAATGTATAGTGTTACTAGATATTGTATACAGTTACAGCGACACTGACCAGGCGCAGTAACACAATATCATCGCAATATCACTGAAGTCAGTAATCACAGTATACAGAGTATGTTACATAATGTTAATAGACATTGGTGTCTGTTATATAAGAAGACTCTGCTTTACCATCCAGACATCTTAGGTAAACGAAGAAGGAAGAATTGTTTGTTTTAAGATGGTACCAGGTGGAAAGTATGATATAGGATTTTCCTGGATAGATTTTTTTTCCTCTCTGTCTGGTATTATGGAATTATATCTCCCTTGCGCTTTGGTGAGATTTTTGTTACTTGTGAAAACAACTACGGCATGTGCACTTCAGGTAACATTAATTCCAAGCTATACTTCCACACACATGTCCATAATTTCTCAAAAAAAAATTTGTAATTAAAAAATGTTATTAGCTCCTTTTGCTATATTGTCTGTTCTCAATTATGTGCTGTTTATCACAACAAAAGCTTTCTTCCATACGGTCTAATTGTTAATGACCACAGTCTGTACTTTTACTTTACATGTCGTCTGTATAATTTTGTTCTAACCTTAGACACTAAGCATATCCATTTATGTCTGCACTGACTGACCTCTCATAAATGAGAAGAATGCATCTTCTTTGTAAAAGGTAAGAATATTTATGAAAGTGTGCACCTCAATCTGTCAAAGGTTTTCCATTAAAATCTCTGTCACTGTGAAAGATATGACATTGATATCCTTCCAAATGCTATGCTAAGATATCTACACAAACTCTCTTTTGTGTTTCCTCTGGGTGTCAATTTAAATAAGTCCATAACACAGAAACTGATCTGCAGTAAGTGATTTTCAAAATATTTTCCATACAATCCCTATGCAACCATCAAAGAGTCAGTCGTGAATTTTTTAATATTCTACCGTGTATAAGTTCCTCTCCCTAATAAATATTCTTCCAAATATTATGGTATATACGAATCCAAATATTATGGGATATGCAGATATATGTCTTATCCTATTGATATGCTGCTCAGATCAATTTGGTAATCCTTTCAATGTCCAGTTTATCTCTTCAGGCAAATATCTGATCAATTAAAATCATGGATTGATGATATTTTCCTCTCTGGGTGCTATAGTATATATCCATAACTGACTTGGTCTTCAAAATTGGTAGAACTGGCTTATCAGCACCTTGTGAATTGGTATTTTTTTCCTTGAAATATTCCTAAGAATTTGATGACTGAAGACCTAATCCTAAAGACACATTCTGATAGCCTTAGTCTATGGCACTGTTGCAGTATTTTTTATAAGTCAAAGTATTTTTATCTCCAATATCTTCTTCAATGGGTGACGGTAACTTTTTCTGCCACTATGCTCCCTACGGGAAAATTGGATGGTTTGAGCGTTATCACCTAAACAGTCCACTCCACTTGTGGAAAATAGCTTGGCCTCCAAGAATCGAAATTTTGATATAAAACATTGTTTGCTAGCTTTAGAGTGCAGAGCCTTTTGCTTTCTCCAGATTTCTGTGAATCATAATATGTTGATTGTCATCTGGACCAGCTGATTACAGATTGGGCTCACAGTTTTTGAAGCACTTAGTTTTGCAGAGATATCTGTGAACCCCTAGTGTCAAGACATTCATGTCTGAATTGTGTTCTGGTCTGATTCCTCAAGTTAGCACTAACAGTTGAGTCTAGCCTCCTATTACTTAAAAACTTGTAACCGTTTCACAGAATATGCGTCTTGTAGTAAAACTAAAATGAAGAATTGCTCTCCAGCTCAGCTAATGGAGGTAAACAAAACAAATCACAGCTAATCAATCTCAAAAAGCTCCAGATTACAAATCCTGATGGGAGGTTTTTCAGAGTTTTGACAAGTTCCTTCCCAAATGTCTTTTCGGAATTTCCTGTGTCAGTCAGACTTGTACCAAGTAAATGTTATATACTGTATGTTACCAATAAAATAAAATGAACAATGGTATCAATGAAATATCCACAGACCAGAATATGTTCAGTACCATTGAGATGTAGGTATTATTTGCCATCTGTCTTCTGTACCATGTGTAGGTACCAGCTTCTCGCCTGTGACTGTGGTCTGCTCACTTTCAAATGTCGTCTGCCCACTTTCAAATATCCTCAGTTTTCATAATGAAAGAAGAATGCACACCTGTGATCTACAAAGTCGTCTGCTCAATTGTGACTGTCGCCTGCCCATTTTTCAAACAGATTCAGCTCCAATAGTGAAAAGACAGATGATAAATGGCATCCCCAAAAACAAGAACACTGAATTTGAATTTCCCATCCAATCTCAACATCTCATCTTGGTACAGGTGCCTTCTGCCTATTTTACTTATTATCTGATTGCAGTAAATTAAAGCAGACTAAAAATACACCCCAACTGGTCCATAAAATATACTGTCTTCATTATGAAATCACATTCCAAAGAAGCTCTTGTCCTGTGCCATGATCGTAAAATCAAAAGAACGCATTCATTATTATTGCCTGTTTTTTCCACCCAAGTTTTCACACCCCAAGGCACAAGAAATCATAATGCCGCCTGTTCTTCTTTAGGAGTGAAAATATTTTTCTAAAAAGGTACAGTTCATAAAGCAACCAATCGACTTTCCCTTGTGGTTTATCTTTAGGATTTTTTTCTCTTTTGCAATTAAGTCTGATGGTGCTGGCTGATGTAATTCTTCAATTTTTTCCTGGAGATTTTCCAGGAACTGTAAGTTTTGGAAAGGCCATTTAAACCCTCTCTGTTAATCACTGCCACAGTCTCCTGCTTGAATCTTCAATAGTTCCTAGCATTGATATTTCTCTACTACCATTTTGGGTTGAAAACTTTCTTGTCTGTTATAAGATACTTTTTCAAATTCTTCCTGATACTTTTTTCAATGTTTTTGCCATAGCTGTTGCTTTCATCTGCAAAGTGTGCTAGCAAAAACCAGTCTTGAATAAATTGTGTTTGCTGTAGAAGAAGCCAGTCTGTTCTCACTACGACTTAATTGCAATACCTTATTTTGCCTAATTTTCCAGTCTGTCCTTCTAGAATTGTTTAATGCCCGCAAAAGCAGTCTTGTCTGCATAAAAATTGTCATAACATTTAGCCCGCATATGTCTAATCTTCTCTCTTCCTTTTCTTCATCCTTCAAAAAATACTCTTCCTCGTCTTCCTCTACTAGTAAGCATAAATAGCACTTTCACCAAATAATGCTGCTGCAGTTGGCTGTGTAATTATTCCTATAAAAAACTTTCCCTTGAGGGGTACCTAGAATAAACTAACCTTTCTAGCTCTAAAACTAGCTATACTCAGAATAAACTAAAACTGCTCTGAGAACAGATGTTCCCCTAATGACGCAAGCCTCACAAGCCTCGTCACCCCTTCTGCTGGGTAATCCAATAGGATATGAATGGAAGACAGATTACTACACAGATTACCATCTAATGGAGTTTGCCTTATGGCTGGGAATAAAAATTAAATTTTACTTAAAATGTTTTGGTGACTGATTGATCTAGTCAAAAACTAGCAAAATATATACAGTAATTTCTTCACAGGGTGCACAAGCTTTTTATTTATTTATTTATTTATTTATTTATTTATTTATGTAACCTTACAAATACAGGTCAGCCTTCCAAGCATTGGCAACCCTATATATAGTAGACATGAATGACAATCCTTTTTTTAAATAAAATACTACATACAAATTTTTATGATCTTTTTATTTTCTAATCTGTCTCAGTGAAAACTTGTTCGATAAAGTTCCTTTAAGCATGCACTGTGTGTAAACATTCCTCTAACAGCCTGATACTACAGTGACAGCTTATTTTACAGACACACTGTCTTCCCTGACATCTGTCACCAAGTTTTCAAACCCAGATAAGAAGACCAAAATTAGGGAAAATATAGGGTGGTAAAAGCAATCAATTGTCTTAATACAGTTACAGACTCCAATGATAATGTTTCTAAATGGACAGCTGTTACTATACCTTTATGTGTGTGTGTGTGTGTGTGTGTGTGCGTGTGTGTGTGTGTGTGTGTGTGTATGAGAGAGAGAGAGAGAGAGAGAGAGAGAGAGAGAGAGAGAGAGAGGAGAAGAGGAGGCAGAGAAGGAGAAAAGGAGAGACAGAGAAAAGGAGGATAAACAGAGAGAGAGAGAAGGAAAAGGAAATTTCTGCAGTCCAGCAGTTAACACATGAAGTACACCCTATGAAACCTTTTCAGACCTTGTGTTTACCATTTTACTCACTTCAAACCATCACTTCCTCATAGACAGGGTGTAGCACTAGAAGTAAGACACATAATTCATCTTCCAGACAGTTACACCTTTATCATTGCACAACTGTGTCTAAGAAGAAGACCTCTTCACTCACTGTGTAATCAGACTTAATAGATGAGCTCATTTTAACCTCTTCTGTTCCTTATTCATTTGTTTGCATATTTTAAACCTGTCTGTCTCAAAGCAGAAACAAACCTAAAAATTTTGTTTTGGACAATTACACTGACGGTTTTGGATATTTCACCCTGAGTTTATGAGTAGCCGGTTTTATATGTATTTCTCTGCAGTTAACAGAAAGTACAGTAGCCATCTGACAAAAGGGCGAAGTTTTCAACAAACTCTGAAACTGTGACATATTGCTCTGTGTAACAGTTTTTCCTAAAAAGTCAAGACATTATTAAATTCATTCCAAATGCTAACAAAATTCATACAGAATCTATTGATCATATTTCCAAGAAGTCTGCCACAAAATTTCTAAAGCAAAAACTTTAAGGTTGGTGTTTTATGTACACAACTTGAAGGGATGGACATAATACTGTTCAAAAAGGGTCGGTCCAATTTGTATGGAAACACGACTGAAACACACCCACCATGCTAAATGTACTCTTCTGCTTTAGAACTGGACTCCCAGGTTAAATACCTGTGTATGAATTATGGCCACAAGCTGGGAGGGCAGGTGAGCCGAAATTGTTTCCTGAAATTCTAGGAATTGGACAGCTGCTACAGGTTTCAATATTGTGCCCTCACTTTCAGTTCAGGACAATGTTTTTTTTTTTTGTACTTTTCCACTTTAAAAGTACCTCATTTGTGTTTCTTCCATCACTAATCTTATCTTTCCATCCATCTGTCTATAGCTAATCATTCTCATCCTTTCATTTGTAAATATTTGAAAAATATCAAAAACTACATTATGCCATCTTCTTTTTCATAGCAGCTTAGAAACTTGAAAAAAAAACACATATTATCCGATCAATTTTATTCATTTACAAAGTTCTTTTTTAAATGAATGAAATGCACTTTGTTTGAAAAAAAAGAACATTTTTCAATTTCCCCTGTACATATGTAATTCCAAATCCCTGTGGCGTAACCCAAAGTAATTAGTTCAAGCTCCTAGAAATCCTTATCTCCACACACACATCTGTTCCGCTGGCAATTACTTGGAAAATTTTTCCAAGGAAGTGAGATCTTTATCAATATTTGTATTGAATCTCCTGTCTGCACCCTGAAGCCCAGAGCTCTAATACACATAATGTAAATTTAATAATAAGACACCAGTGTTAAATTTTGTTTCATAATTACAAAAAATAAAGAAAGAAGAACAAGTATAATCCTTTGGCTCTGTCCTTCCATTCCCTTATATCAGGCTAACAATGAAAACTCAAATTTGTGTACTCTGATTGTACTTTTCATGTCGGTTTAGATCAAAAATATTTTGCAATCTCCATCAAAGTGTGCAGCACTTCCTTAGCACTGTCTGGCTCTGACTTAAAAGAATATCTCGGCATCTGTGTCAACATTAAACGTACTTAAAGCTTTCAGTTTCAATGGGAAATTGTTCTGTTATCAGCAAGGAAATGCATGTGACTTCATTAGCAATATCTGACAGTTATTCGTCCAGTAATAAATCAACTTTTGACACTATACCATTTAAACTTAACAACTTTAATATAATTGTTAATCTCTGTATCAAATGTAATTATAATAAGTGTATATCAAACAGTTTTCTGCCACATTTCTAAAAAGTGCTTGCAAAAAGCAACATATTTTACATTAGTAACATGTTTAGATGTTCAACCATATGTAATGCCAATCAATCGTATCTAATTCCTTTTAAACTTTGCTTATTAACAAGCTAGTAGTAAATTCTATGCAGGGTTATCTATTATATTCTGTTGGTTGCATGGACAGAAATATAAACCAGCCCTGTAGTCAGCAATTTCAAGTTGGGGGGGCGCTCAGAAAAAGTGGACCTATTACCAAGAATCCTTCATGTACAAAGATCAATTTTGGCCCAGAGCAGACATGTTCCAGGCAAAATGGGTGGTCTGTATGAACCTCCCAAACCCTCTGGTTACACGCCTGAATTATTCTACTCGCCACATACTGCCAAACACCCCCTCCTCCACATCTCCATCCTCTCTCTATATTCATGTGAAGGGAAATTATATTCTGCTGGTTGACTTGATAGCAATATTGAATTGTTTTAAAGCCAGATATCAAAACAATTTGCACCCCCCCCTCTGTCCCCTGTATCTCATAATTCACATTGGGTGCAAATACAGAGTAACCTTCCAATACACAATTATTGAGCCAATCTATGCCTGGGGGATGTCTGTCTAAAGATCAAACTGCCAGGTCTGCCACCAGATGGCATAACAGAGCTATTGGAGAGAGAGAGAGAGAGAGAGAGAGAGAGAGAGAGAGAGAGAGAGAGAGAGAGAAAGGAAGAGAGAGAGAATATAAATATCAATTACCATTACTGATAGCCATAACCTTCAAGGGGTCTTAACATCAATTAACAGGCCTACCCAACTACCAGACTCGGCACCTAAGGATCCTGAATTAACCGGTATATCGGACCACGCTACCCGTTTTCAAGGTGTGTGTCAGATCGCATTTCGGAGTATCATACCCCAGAACAAATTTTGTAGCACGACTGCGGGCTCATCCACGCTCGGCTGAACAACCTTAAACTGTACTCTTACTTTAGAGTACTCTATTTTATTGTCTCTATGGGGATATATGGGAACTTTCGACATTCGGTTTGAATGTTTTAACCACTTTTGATAGGGCTTTTTTTGCATTGTATTAGATTAATGTGGCAGTCTAAGGTGCATCTAGGTGGCTTTCAAATTTATATACCCGGTTTTAATATCATATAGCGATTTTACGACAATCGTTTACTATCCAATCAAGGTGACAGCCGAGCATGCCAGGGCTCATCCTGTCGGTGTTCTGGCTGATACTCCGAAATGCGATCTGACACACACCTTGAAAACGGGTAGTGTGGTCCGATATACCGGTTAATTCAGGATCCTTAGGTGCCGAGTCTGGTAGTTGGGTAGGCCTGAATTAAGCTAAGTATTAAAGGGTGCACAGCAATATGATGCCCATCAATACCAAAGGGAAAGCCCCTGGGCAACCATAACATTCATTGACCTTGCTATCAAGTCACTGTAATTAATAAAACTAGATATCAAATTGCACCTAATGATAGGTTTTAAAAAGTTCCCATTAAATTTAATGCAAATGTGAAGCTGCTCCAAATATATCTATTTTTACTACAACAATGAGTTTTGCAGAAGTTTAAAACATTAATAGTGAAATATTTGTGAAGCAGTGGTTATAAATTGTGCAAGTGTATAAAATATTAGCAATCAATTCATGGCACTTGTTGGTTAAGTTATCTTGCGCTGTTTTTAGTTGGTTGGTCTCTCTCTCTCTCTCTCTCTCTCTCTCTCTCTCTCTCTCTCTCTCGGCATGTTCATGCGAGACATGTATGTATATATCTATCAGAAAAACATGATATGTTGTCTGATACCATTTTTCCATAGATAAATGCAATGAAAAACACCACCAGCCATTAGCACCATCCATCAAACTGCTAGTGACACCTATTGGACATTACAGCAACTATTATTTACTTGGGCATAAAGTCGAGTTTTTTCAACCTTTTGTTCATGTTTTATAGAGCTATTAACTAAAATGATGTCCCATGTAGTGTGTGCAGAAGTATACAAGGTATAACCATGACAATTCATTTTAAAATCTATCTAATAAGTCAAAAATAAAGGCCCTTATCAAAAGAGGCAAAAATCACTGCTTTACTTGACAATTATTTTCTTAAGAAAAGAGAGAAACCTGGACTGAGTTTTTTTCTACATTGCCCAGTCATGAGAGGACCCCTACACATCAAACAGAACCAACTGTTCACATTTTGGCACTTCAGCCTTAATTAAAATCTTACAAGCTGTGAAGAAACTGTCAAGAAAACAGTTGCAAACATATAAGACACTTTTTTTTTTAATTGTGCAGACTCATTTCATCAAGGAAAGCCACCACAGCTAAAGACAAATCTATAGACTATTGTTGCAAATATCTTTGGCAAATCATTCTCGTGTAAGTCATTTAAATTGACCAATTTTTCCCAACTCAAAGCCAACTAGGCAGAATGAAATGTTTAAGATAGCTCTCCTTAACAATTCTACATGTACACAGTTTTCTTTCAGTCCACCTCCAAAAGCAAACATATTCAGTCTATGCAAGTGATTTTGCTCTAAATGCAAATCACACTGATAAAAAGTCACAACTTTTCACAGCAATAATACTGCAACTCACCATTTGGTTCAATGATATCACGTTTAACAATTTTCCTGGCTCTGATGTGCTACAAATGGCTCCAGCGTGCATAAATTCATGCAGACGAGACGAGAGAAAAAAAGGCCTGGTGTTTCACAGCACCAATCATAATGCAACTCACCATTTCGTCACGCACATCACAGAAAACGTACAGTTCAGTCTCTGTCGCTGTGCTAATGTCTCCAATGCAATGGTAATTTGCACAGACGTAATAACAGCCCTAGACATTTGCCTGTGCAATTTATATCGCCATTTTATACATTCAGTTTTCCTCGCCAAGCATATCTCCTGGATAGCAGTCTGATCAATACTGTTCACATAAAACCCTTTACGTGATGCATTAACAAATAATATTTAGTGCGTACATTAAGTGCTTAGAGCAAAAAATCTGCAGAAACAACAGCAATTTTATTAGTCATGGCTCTTAAAGCACAAAATGAGTTGTTTTTTTTTTCTTTTTTCTTTTTTTTTTTTTTTTTTTTGTTCATTTCGTATTATTTTGCCTTTTATGAATTAGCTTGAACTGTCAATGAGTATAACATAAAAGGTGTCTATACATTCAGAAAGAAACACTTGACTGCAACACCCCTACAAAAACACACACAAGCAATAGCATGCACGCACAGAAGCACACAAATACGCAAGCATGCATACATGCATGCATGCCCACACTAAATATCTCCAACAAATATGCACCACTGAGTGTCAAAGACACTGACCATCCTTCTCGATAAGAAGACTGATCACTTTCAACGATCCAAGCAAAGAACTACTTTCAACTCTCGTATTTTCAGGGTGTTCTCTGTGCATTAGTGTTGATACTGACACTCAAATAGTCAGTACTCTGATTTTCAGGGTAATGGCCAATGTCATTTACATTATTATTATGGGGAAGGGGGATCTTTTTCAGATTTAACACTGAGGTTGACAGCTGCATACAGTTCATGCTGACATAAGAAGTTAACTGCAGTAATTTTACACGCAGGGTGACATTTAAGGTATTCCCTTACTGAAAAAGCATTTTTGCTGGATACTCAAAATGATGACCAGTGAAAGGTAACCTAGACAGTCAGTGTTAGTGCTATGATACTCCTGTGTGTGTGTGTGTGTGTGTGTGTGTGTATGTGTGTGTGTGTGTTTAAGGTGTGTGTGTATTGGGCTGTGGTTTGGGGGGGGGGGGGGGGGAAAGATGCCTATGTCAGGCATCACAGCCATACATGTTTACACCAAGACACCAAGGGTCATTGGTAAAGTGCATCGTCCCATGTAGAAACCCTGAAGACCCCAGGGTAACAGCAACAGTATACAAACACAAACAGGAACTCTTGTTTGCTTTCCTATCACCTCCCGCATCTGTTCTTCATATGTTTGAAAATATTCTGGGTGGTTCAAAGACAGGGTTAGATGGAAGTGGTGTACGTCTTCATCAGTGTTTGATAGCATTCAGATTCACAGGCTGCACTAGCTGGGTTGGTCCAACTCTGTGGGGGGATTCTTAGTATTGCAATCAGTAGCATTAGCTTAATTTTCTGACATGCTGCATTGAGCAGGAGGGTAATTAATTATCATGTGCTTTTTAAGCCTATTCCACTGATTGCACTTTAGTGGTAATGCCCCACAGAATTGGACCAACCCAGCTGGGCCGATCAAGCTAGAGCATTGTGTGTGAATCTGAACGCGCCCTTCGACAGCTCTGAACCTAATAACTAAAACCAATTTCCATTTGACACCAAAGTCTACAAACTAAGCTACAAACTCAGGGTACCTGTTGGAAGTTTCATTCTGAAACTGGGCTGGGCTTGGGCGACTTACACACGACTGTCGCTGCCAATTATATTTCAAGAATTTCATAACTTCAAAACATGACTTAGCCCAAAATTACAACCATGATACTCCTTACACTTACTAAACATGACATTAAAGTGATAAAAACTATCAGAATATTTAAGAATTTAAAACCTCCAAAAATTATAGATCTTACCATGATGCCTTCAGTGGTTTAGTGACATGAAGTTGTCTGCAGAATGACTCACTCAGAAATCACAAGGTTCCGATTGTCTGAGGGGGCACCAGGGGGCACATCACACGTCACCAGAAAAATTTTGAACTTTGTCCGACTAAAATAATTTTGAGTGTGAGGGTGGAGAGGGGTGAGATCAACTTTATAAAAAAAAAAGACATCCAAAAAATGTTCCCTGAAGAAGTTTTCAATTTCAAAAACACTTGATTAAAGAAAATCATCAAGATGGAAATCATCATCATCTCCTGCACACTGTCAGAGACTTTTCCTGTCCTTTTATTTCACTAAAAAAAAATTCTCTGTAGAAAGATCTCCTCAGGAAATGTGTGTTTTATGTCAAACAAAACCTCTTCAGAAGATTCACAAATGACATCTCCCATTAAGACAGCAGATTCATTGTTTAAGCGATAGCACTCGCTTGCTTTGCTCCTTTTTTTTTTCAAGCCTGGACAGCACATGCCCTTCATAAAAAAAATTTGTGTATCTTTCAAAGATTTAACTCACCAGGCAGGGGAAATGGTCTATACATGTGTCTAGGCATCAAATGCCCTTTTAATTTCAAAACAAGAAGACAAACAGGTGACTGCCCACCCCCTTTAGAAACCTCCTGGTTTATGAGATAAGACTAAATCTCAGTGCATAAGTATTTTGGATATCCGTGATCAATGAAAAGTGATTATCAATGGCCATGAATCACTGCCAAACAATTTACTGATTTGAAATGATCAATATGCTGGTTTCGGTGCCCCCTGACAATTTTTATCAACCTTTCATTTTTCAAATCAAAACCAGAGCAGACATGAGATGGAGTTGACAACTGAACTATTAATTCTTCAAAGTCAATTCACTGATTAAGTTTCCGAACTTCATTTCTTTTTTTCATTCCAAGTCATCTCATTCATGAATCAAAAGCCAATGCCTAATCTGAGCTCACTTCAAACTGCTGTATCAACTTTGCTACCCAGCATCAAGAATATCTCAGCTCAGTTCTGCTTGCATCCTGGTTAAAAAAGCGTGTTTCTTCTTTTAAGTTAAAGAAACACCTTCCAAATAAACCTTCTCTTACCTTCATGATGCACAGGTTGAACACACTATGATTTCAGCACACTGAACCAAAGACACAGGGAGTGTCACCTCTTAAGGAGAAGAATTTGTCCATTTTTATTGTTTGCACTAAACCTTAATTATGGGCTGCGTTCACTTCGTTTTAACCAAACAAGTTTCAGTTTTATTTTCAGGAAGCAAAGCAAGGCATTTCTTTACATGTCCCACCACCTGTCAGCTAGCTTAAATCCCACCCAATGTGCTTTAAATCACACTCCCAGATCACAGACATATCATTTCTTAAAGGGGTATTGCAATCAAGCCCACACTTCTCTGATGGTAAACCCACAACAGCTTGGGCTAAAACCTTCCCAATGCAGCCACACATACCAGAAAGGACATCAAATCTCTCCATTACATAATACACTGGATATCATATCTCCTTTGACTATTTCACTTCAGTGTATTGGTATCATTCAACCTTCCTGAAGAGAATTTTTAGATAGTATTGACATTATAACTGTGTAATCTCTGGATATAGATAATGTACTGATTAATGCTGGTGAGTGGTTTAAAAATTACCTCTTCTCCTATCTTATATACTTATATATTAATACTTATCTGCATAGACCTGTTTACATCAAGACTAACCTGGACCAGAAATAGACTATTTGGCATCGTGTATCATTTCGTGTGCATTCAGACAAGGCCGAATGTGAAACAAAAACAGACTAATTTACATCACAATTTTTTATTAGCCAAGGAGAAAAAGAACACAACATAACAAGGATGCTTTGGTAATTACAATTGTATGTATTTTTCATTTTATAACAAACAAAAATTTAAGACATGTTTATGACAGCCCAGATAAGACAAAGACAAGAAGACATCACATAACACAATTAAAATCAGACATTTGGCATCCTAATCCCATAGAAATCAATCCCCTGGTGATATGGAATGACCAAACTTTTTAAGGCAGTACTGAACACAAGGAAAATATTTGCCAAATATGTCTTAACCACCTCCCAAACGAATAAGAAAAACAAAATCTTAACACAGGCTTGAGAAACAAAATCCCAGACCAGTGGCGAGTTCGCCCCTGCTGTGAAAATGTTAACATGGAGACCGTCTTTTACCAGGCACCATTGTTTTCATTGACAATAAATATTAGGGGGCAGAGGGGGCACACATGGGTCACTTGTCTTTGCTCACTGCCACTGTGCGCTGTTCACATCGGGATCAACTTAGACAGAAATATATTATAAACTTGTTGCATTTTCACTCTGTCCTGTCCACATCATGATCAACTTAGACCAGAAATGCATTAAAATCTGGCTGCACTTTAAATGTGCCCTGTTCACACCAGGGTCAACTTAAGCCCTTGTCTTACAGGGCATCTTCAGGCTACTGTGGTCTTTTAAAAAAGGAAATATTTTCTTTTTTTTTTTAAGTGCATGCAGGACATTGAATTGCTTCTACAGCCAAGGACTCTACATTCTGCTTTATTGACTCAAAGCAAATTAAAGAGCCACCTTTGGAGAAACCCCTGACACATAATTCCACTTAACAAAGGACAAGGTAATAAGCACCCCAGACTGATACCATACAATATTAACAGTAGAGCACTTCTAAGTCTTCACACCACAAAGCCCAATTAACAACTGAATAAGAGCAAATCAATATTTCATGGAATTGCATTATTTCCAAAACATGTGGCGGTGTGAAAAATCCAAACAGTTAGGCTCTGACTCAGTGTATGTAACATTAATGATGTAGTTCAGTCGATCTTGCCAAATATAAAATTTTAATGCTGATCCATTGTATGACATATTTATTTTTTTTTTATTCATAACTTCATCATCATTCAGTATATTTTTCTTTTCTTACTTATTTTAATGAGGTCAACTTTTTTTGCCACAAGCAGCAGACCATGCTTGGAAAATGGTCATCTTAACCAGGATGTGGGTGGTCTTGGACTTTTCTACACTGTTACTGCCTGGTAGCTCCACCTATTGGACATCATTATCTTGTGAGAAGGGAGAATGATAAAATAACCATTTTGGGATTGTAAACTTCTGTATAAAAATGCTTTTTCAAATTTATACCTTTGATAGTCTTATTATTTTTAGAATGATCTCATTGTCACATTTTGCTTAAAAAATAAAATAGTAAAACCCTAAAAAAAAAAAAACAAGCCAATCATATCTGATCTCTCACAAGATCCTGTAACTGCTGTTCTCCCAATCTATCACTGGCAGTAGAGCATTCCAATTTCACCTTGAAGGCAACATTTCACTGGTGTTCACCTTTCCTATTTGGTTCTTTACTGAAGATCACTCAGCCTTCAGAGTCTTAGCCATGTGAGCTATATATATATATATAGAGAGAGAGAGAGAGAGAGAGAGAGAGAGAGAGAGAGAGAGAGAGAGAAAAGCTGTCTTCAGGGTCTTACGGAAGACAGAATTTTTCAAGTTAACATTGACAGGCATCTAATGTTTTCTATTGTAAGACAATCAAAAATGGAGGATGGATCAAAAAAGATAATGTGGAAGACTGTCAGAAAATATCTCTGGGTTCGCCCCTATTACCTCTAGTCTAGATACATCTTTGGCTAGGTCAGTGCAGAGATCTAGGTCTACTAGCTAGTACAGAGGAACTACAGTTAGTCTTCACTTTAGAATCAAGATTAAAACCTGGTTCAATCCGGGATAAATCTGAAGTATCCCATTATGGGATAAATCTGTAGTATACCCCATTCACACTACAGTTGCAAAAATGCGCATTTCTATAATTGGGATTTTTCGTGAGGAATCCGATTCGGTATTGCGTTCACACTTGCAAAGCGAAACCAATACCCACGTTGGAAATTTCAGGTTTAACTTCCTGTTTTGAACACTCGCGCATGCGCCGCACAGAAAAACTCAAAATACCAACAAAAAAGTGTGACGGCAAATGTATCTCAAAAAGACATTCCAGCATTCTTGGGAAGCATAAGATGGCAAAATAAGTTTGTTTCCTCATGTTGTAGTGAGTGGTGACCTCCAAATACGTTTGGTGCAATTGCTAAAGTAATAAACAAGTGTTCATAGATACCCGCACTTATCTGCACACATGCGCAGTAAGATCTGTACAGGTGTGGATTCCGGTAAGTTATTCGGATCGCGCTTAGAAATCCACCTCGCTTGCAGGATTTTGAAAATTTGCATTACAGAAATCCTCTTGCGTTCACACTACTGCATTTATTCGAATTGTGACCTAATTCGCAACTTATCCGGATAACTGAGCATAGTGTGAATGGGGTCGTATTCTGATAATTCCATTACCAGGATAAATTTGAAGTATCCCATTACTGGGATAAATCTGTAGTACTTATCCCATTCTTAAAAACTGAAGTACAGTACCTGCAGGTCTCAAATATCAAATCCAGCAATATCTTATTCTATGTGAAATAGGCCTATTAGTACTTTGCTTATCTACCATGGCAGTAAGTGCAAGTAAACAAACAGTACCTGTAAACAAAGGGACGTAAAAGTGCTAAAAATGAGATCTGGGTCCTTGTCAGAGGGGAAGTTTTTAATGACTAAATCTTGAAATAAGAAATTATTGGAGGCAGTGAGTTATTTGAAATTTGTGCGAAATAACAGTAATTAATTTATCCTTGGACATAATATAGCAATTAATTTATCACAGCAATAATCATCTTAAGCATGTTGGGGCCTCCATTTAAGTTCTTCAATCACTAATGAAATAATCTAATCGTCTTGCGCTGCCTCAGTCTAGCACCCCATTCCCATAGATTAGATCGACCTACTTTAGATCGACCTAACTCCCTGGGGGTTCACGCTAAATAGCTGTCAGCCGGGCGGACACGAAAGTTAATTACCTCCTTCCAGCTTGTAGTAGGCGGGACGGAAACTTAAGGCGGATTATCTGACAGCAATCTAGTGAGACTCCCCGCGGTGATAGATCGATCTAAAGTTGTGGGAATAGACCCTAGGTGTCCGCCCTAATGTGCCTGTCATAGCCAATGATATTTTCTCGATAAATAGCATTATCATTCATTCACTCACTCAGTACTTAGTATTCTCAAAATTTTATTTATTTTACTTTTTTTAACACACAATTACAAGGCCAACTCGATCAATATTTTTTAATATCTTAACTTCCTCTTTTATTCCCCCCCATCCTTCCTCATTGTAACCCTGGATAAGTCTACTAGAAGTGCTTGCACTTACTGGTACATTACTAGTACAAGTACAACATTGTCTTGTGGTTTACCTCAAAAGAATGATACAGGTTAACCTAGTGTAGACGTACAATAATGTCCCCAGACACGTATACATATAAACATGTATTATTCAGCAACAAATAAGCACATAAAAAATGCGAAACCCATGCTGGTAACAAACACTGAGTTTACGTCATCTGTCTTGGCAATTGGAAAAAAAATAATTCTAATTTTTAAAAAATATTTTTGCACCAAGTTTTAATCAATTTATTATTTATAACAGGATATAATGGTGATTGCAGACCCATATTGTATGTGTAATAGTACTACAGGGATGTGTAATATTACTTTCTCTTACCTTCCCAAGAAGATAAATGGCTTTCATACTGAATGCCCCACATCCTTGTTGAAAAGGAGCAGATATCCCATTAATCTTATAATGAAATTATGTCACCAAATACTGCACAAATGGTAATTTTTATACTGTTTTAGTAGCAAGGCTTTTTTTTTCATAATAAAAAGACTAAGAATATAAATATGTCGTGTTTACTCTCTGAGACGTACTGTAGGTGATAATTCATTAAATGGCCAGAAGGTTGAATATTTTATCTTAATAGCTTCTTTTGTATTTTGTCAGCAAAATACCAGGTATGTACTAGTACTTAGTGTACAAGTTCACAAAAGTATGTGCTTACAATGTATAAAAAGCATGCATAGGTAAACACATACACAGAAACACACACTGTGACACACAACACAAACATGCAAATATACACACTCATACACAGGAAAACACAAACATAAGTACACAAGACTTCTTATGAAATCAGTATCACCCATTGCTATGGCAGGAATCAAGACATCCATTTTCACAAATATCTCAAGTCCTCTATGGACCACAAACTGCTCTTTTAAGGACAAGAGTTTGTTTACAAACACTTGACGTGAAGAAACTTTATGGTGGTTATATAACATTAGGGTGTGTTCCCATAGCAGATAGGCCAACCTTTCTCATTATAACTCCTTTCTGTACAATGTGTATTTATTTTAAGCCATGTTCAGAATGTAGGTGGGTTGACCCTCTTTACTATAACCAGATCTTTTGCAGACTGTCTGATGTCCAGAGCAGCAAGCTACCCTCCCCTCACTCCTCTCTCTCTCTCTCTCTCTCTCTCTCTAGAAGTGCCATTCCATGTGTTTTGGTTGCCTAGGTAAGGAAAAATGAGGTATTGCCCTTTCTTTCAATCATATAGCCTGCAAAGAAATGTCATACTGAGAAGGCATGACTTATCTCTAATGTGAACACGTCTTCAATAAAGCCTCTTTTATGGGTAAACCTGATAAGGTTATAGCCCAAATGTTTACATGGGTCCTATCACCCTTCAATAAAATAGTTCATCTGATTGAGCATGTTGTATGGTGATATTCAAAGCACTCTTTCATACCTATGACTAGGAAAGATCTGGGGGGAAATTTTCTTTTAGGCAAACTGCTGGATAACTATTGACAAACCGACAATCAAAGATAAATTTGTTGAGAAATAACACTGATAACAATAAATGATTATATATATATATATATATATATATATATATATATATATATCTGTCTTCAAAGGTATAGCTAAAATCATAGTATTATTATTATTATATGAATACTGAGATGGTTACTACTAGTAATATTTGCCGTGCTCCATACATTAAAGCTCCTACAATAACATATATATTTTTGTCAATGGAATCTTTGTTGTTATTTCTTTTTCTATTCACAAGATTAATGTCTCTCTCTATTTATAAGTGCTTTATCTGTCAGACTCAATATATCAAAAGTGTTATGTATTTGGCACAGAATACATAAAGGAGGTTCACTTTGATGTGTATGTTATATATCCATTTGTCATATAGTAACTTTAATATAATGCTATATTGTTTTATATTTAGAAATATATTTGAGTACATTTGGGGCATTTCAGCAGGGTCATACAGAGATCAGTACCTATAATGCAAATAACCCTCTGTCAATCCATTTCATTTATCTAACTTCCTGTGTAAGATTTTTTTTCTGATTTTTTATTCCAATCTGAGCACCCACGCACAGTATTTCTGTTTGTAATTTATCTGTGGAGGAGGTCAATGTGTGTTAATAAACTTGCCATCTATTCCAGAATGTTCTCTGCTCTCAGTCTAGACAACTTGGCAATCTCGACTCATCTATCATTCTGGATCTCAGATAGGAACTCCAAGGGGAGAGTTTGAAAAGTGAAAGGCAGATTCTGTGATGACATATGGAATTATTATCGAAGGATAGTCGAATCTTCTCACCATAATGCAAAATGCCTGTTTAACATCAATCCACGGATTGAAAAAAAAAATTAAAGGATACTTTCAATATTATCACACTCGTGCTCATCTAAATGTCTGTATACACTCTCTACAACCTCAGTCAATCTCTTCCTTGTCTGAAAAAAAAGACGATTATTGATTCCTCAAATATTTCCCGCAGGTCTCAGTGTGTATATTTCCAAGAATTCTGATTTTCGAATCTCTCTCTCTCTCTCTCTCTCTCACACACATACACACACACACACACACACACACACACACACGTATAGGAGCATGCATGGGGATGCAGGAACACACTGCTCTCACATGTTCATCTACAGCCAGAGCTACCTGCTTAGTTTATTCCAGAAACTCCCCCCCCCCCCACACACACACACACACAACACCACTCAGACACCTGCCATTACAAGGAAGTTAAAATCACAAACACACCAGCAGACCTCCCAGACTACACCATTGCCAAAGATCATGTGCCCCGTTCAATCATATGTCTATAGCAAATACATAAGTACATAACGGTTCCACAATTTCATACCCATGCAAATAGCATTAAATTTTGTGCTAGGCACACATTACCTTAATAATCAAAATAACTTTCATTTTAGTTCCAACAATCAACAGTAACATGTGGAACACTTTATTAGGCACGAAATAAATATCACGATCACTGTCATAAATATTAGTAATATATTGTCTGTCAGATCCCACTGTTTACATGTCTTTCACAGCTTCCGTAAATGTAAACAATAAACAAACATGAGAACAACAAATATATATATATATATATATATATATATATATATATATATATATATATATATGGTCATCAGTATAAAAGACAATGTAGGGAATATATTTTTTTCACTTCTAATATCTATCCTTTGGTGTACTAAAGATGAACTGAAGTTACAGGTCTACAATAAAGAAATTATAGGTGTGAGCAATAAAAGTTTTTTTGTGCATGAAACTATTCTGAAAGCTTCTGGTATCTGTCTATGGATGATTACATTTTAGCTCAAATGACTTATCCATCCAATTTACACTGGCCAGGTGGAGCTATCCAACAGCAATCCCGGTGCCATGCAAACCACTTTCTATTCTGGTAAAAAGATGGATCATATACATCAATAACTAGAGAGGTTTGACTAAAACTGATCATGGACACAAATCAAGCTATTTCACTGTAGAAAACTGATTTCTTTACCACAAACAATTGCAATCAACATGTCTAATGTTGTGTAAATCCCATGAAAACCATTCCAATGGGTCTAAAAAGTTGTGTGCATACCAGTCACATTTCTAGAGCTGATTCCACCTTTGCCTTGTCTAAATCCAGCACGCATTCTTCACACAATAATGCTTTCTCTCACCTTATACACTTGTAAAACGTCAAGGTGATATAAATAACTAGAAATGCAGGTGTTTAGGGTGGTAAAATACCTGTATAGTTCTAAGGTAAGACATGATTGGTATGGTAATTATCCAATAAATTCAAACAACATGAATTAATAATTTTATCCCCCCCCCCCTTAAAAAAATGTTTTATAAGTAATACTTAAAAATGTCACTTAATTCTTTTTCTGTTCTTTTTTTCTCGGAAAGTTAATTGCTTTGTGTCAGAAAGTAAAAGTCTGACTGTGATAAATCTTGTAAAAACACAATATAAGCAAAACTGAATCATCTGAATATTTTAAGTAATTACCGTATATATCCAAAGAGACACTACAGATATCTACCTACAGTCTATTTTAAAACATTACAGGTCATGTCTGGGTATATATTGTACAACTTTTTCGTGAACAGGCCCGTAGCCAGGGGGGGTTCGGGGGGTTCGAAAGAAAAGGTCCACTCTGGGTAAAATTTGATCTATGTACTTGAAGATTTTATGGTAAAAAGTCCACTTTTTCAGAAAACGAACCCCCCTATCTGAAATTGCTGGCTACGGGCCTGGTGAACCTATCAATTCTAAAATGAGAATGTATCTAACACCCCATTTCCATAGATTTTTAGATCGATCTATCCCTGTGGGGAGTCTCACTAGATTACTGTCAGCTTGGCAGGCTTAAGCGTCTGTCCCACCTACTAAAAGCTGTAAGGGGGTAATTAACTATGGTGCCCGCTCGGCTGACTGCAATTTAGCGTGAACCCCCAGGGAGTTAGGTCGATCTAAAACTTAATCTTTAGATCGATCTAAATCTCTGGGAAAGCACCCAAGATAGACCTGTAACCCGAGGGGGGTTGGAACATTTCAACCTTTTTGCCAGAAAAAAAAAGATCCATTCTGGATCAAATTTGATCTAGCTAGGTACAAGATGGGCTCCTTTTCAAAGGTCCACCTCCCCTTTAAGATTGCTGTCTACAAACCTGTAAGAATACATATACTTTGAGAGTATGGCATTTAAAATGTGTGTGTGTGTGTGAGAGAGAGAGAGAGAGAGAGAGAGAGAATATACAAATACATGGGGTAAAGACCATCACTAACAGTGAGAAAAAAAGAAAGAGAGAAGGGATAGAAAACATGGAGAGAGAAAAAAAGCACAAAGATACTGCAAAATTTTATCTAGGACAGCTCCCAAGACATGCCAGTGTTTTCAGGAACAACAAATAACCCTGGTGCATCCTTAATGTTTACTCTGCCGTTATTACCTGCAGGGAAGCGCCATACTGCTTGTGCCATAAAAACCAACAAAACTGACGATTTGCCAAAGCAAAAACCAACATGCTTTGATGAGTACAACATTTAGAAGATAAGGCATGTACTGAAAAGAAGGCACAGAGCTTTTTTTTAAATTTGTTTGTGTGTATACACAGGTGTAGTACAAATGCACCACAAATGAGTTTGACTTAATCTTTCATTGTATTTTTTTTAACTTTCTAACATGGTAGCTTGCTCCACGCCTACCCCCATCCCACACATTTAAATACACACACAAACACACATATGCACAATGATAAACTTTCACCTCAATTAACTGGTCACAAACAAACATACTAGTATCTTATCACTTTCACTTTCTCACTGTTCATGAAATGAAAGAAGGTGTTGCAGCTTTTGTGCACATATTAAAAAAATTAAAGAATCTATATGTATAAGTGTCAGTTCAGGGTAAACACTATTTCTCAATAAATTTCAGCAAAAACCATAAATCATTATTCCCAATAGAACTTGTCTTGTTCATTATAAATATGTTGGTCTCTTTATTCTGTGCTCATGTCTGCTGAGCCATCATCCTATCTCCTAAAATACTAAAAAGAAAAACTGAAAATTTTACTATTAAGTGGGTACAAGGTAGAGGTTTCATTCTTTGTGACCAAAAAAAAATGAATCTTGAAATAAAATATTTTGGCATTTGGCACTGTTCATGTTTGAAATTTGTGAGTAAATTACCATAACAATACATGTTAAGAGTAGCAAGACTTCACAATAGGGTGCTGTACCAATGCTCACACAACTTTCACTAATTTGTCATTTGGCACACTATATAGTCAGAATTTGGCCCATTTGCAATTGGGTTTTGACAGAGGAAAGATCATTCATCAGTTCAAGCTCCTTTCATATTAACAGTGATTTATAAATTGACTGCCATAGCATCAGACCATGGAACTGCCTCTGAGGCACAAAGAACACAAAGAAGATGAATCACATACCAAACATCAGCTGTGTGATTTCCGAAATGACTCCACTTGTAAAATTTGGATAAATATTTACTGCAATCAATATTTTTGCTGCTGCAGATTTCCTTATACTATCTAAGGTGCACATGTATGGGGTTGTTGTTTGACCTTTGTTCTCTTGCACTGGGTATGTATTTTGAGGAGACAGAAAAAGGAAGGGAGGGGGCAGCACGTTGCCTCCCCCCACCCCTTTAGATCCACCATTCAGTAACTAAGTATGTAACACTGCCTGATGAAATTCTTTAAGGCATTATATATCATTTTGTTAAAATAGAATGTCATTATTTAAAACAGTTTGTCATTAACTGCCATCAACAAAAGGGGGAGAGACAGTGCATGGTCTTCTCCCTTGGATCCACCATTGAGTACCTAGGTATGCAATACAGCTGATGAAATTCTTTTAAGTATTAGATATCATTGACATTTTGTCATATTTAAAACTGTTTGATGTTAAATGGCATCAACAAAACATGTGCCCAACTTAATACAGCATTAATGTGCTTGTTAACAGGCTTATCTCATTTGTCTGCCCTCAATGCCCTGCCTCAGGTGATGTGACTATCTCTTGGCATTGTTACATCACAGGCATCACACCCAAACAGCCAGTGAACCTGACCACTGCCTGCTGACCAAAACAAATACTTTCCATCCAGGGGTCATTCTAAACTATGTACTATAATAGGGCGAGAGAGAGAGAGAGAGAGAGAGAGAGAGAGAGAGAGAGGAGGGGAGAGGGGGGGACATGTACCTTAAAATGAATTTAGCTTAAGATATACTAGTATACTATATATCTAGTATATATAGCTAGAATATACTAGGGGTATTTAGCAAAAGTGTACTGAGGGTTGTGACAGGTGGACTGATCTGATGATCTCTCTTGCCAATATATTACTCTTTACCAACATAGGCATCAAGCATATGGGCTTAACTGTGACTACAACCACTTTTCCCCACCCCAGTGAGGCAAATTGATGGGAATTAAGAAAAAAATATAAAATAAACAAACACTGCTATCATTGTACTTTATGTATGTCATACAATGTAAGCACACTCAATATCCTTGCATCTAACCACAGTAAGGTAAGTGCACACTGCACTAAATAAAAACACGGAAAGGTGTTAGTCAGTGTGGGTAAGTTACAAGGGATGGGTGATCACATAGTGGGAGGGGTCGGACACTTATTATTTAATTCTGATTACCATATTAGTGTCACTCATTATATACCTGTGAGATCTGTTTTGATCTCCATTAATTGTCTTCATTGTAAAGATTGGTTATAATATATATTAGGTATTTATATAGGCTAAAATGATATATACACTCACAAAAAATACAGCGGCCGAAATAAGGATTTAACAAAATGTGAGGGTCGCGTCGAAGAAACACACTGCTCTTACCATACATGTGCTTTCTCGAACAGCTTGCGCTATTGTCTCTCGCATTTGGGCCGCCATGCCCGGCTTGCTTAGCCCTCTAGTAAACTTCCTCTCAGACATCTTCGGTTCTATTTTCTGAACAAAACGTATATATTCCACTTTGGCTACCGCCGTATTCTATCTTGCCATCTTGATTTTCCACATGTACTACAGAGCCATCTATAGCAATGTAATTTCCGGTATCGCCACCTATCGTCCGATCGGCCTTGTAGCCTGTGGTGATTTACGGGGATCATGTAAGTATGATATTTATCGCGGGATTCCTTAATAATCTGAAAATTGGAAACACAAAGTATCTTAAGGCCAACATTAAGCATCCTGGCCATATTCTAGTATAAACACGCATGTACAACTTCTTGAAAAATCTGTACTTTTTTACCGGCATTTTGGGTTCAAACAAAAATGGCCGCAGTCGTTTATTCATTTTCTAAGTCCAAATATGCAAAAAGCTAAGTAAGAAAACCTAACGTAACCCACTCTTTGTGAAAGTTGTCCTTGAGTGGAGTAGAATCCAGTTGCACCGCAAACACAATGGCAAGTGGTGGAATTGTTTTTTAATGTACGGAGCATAGCGAATCACGTGGTCAGTTTTACATATACCATGCGGCTTCAGGTGTTAAATGAAGCATGCCTTATTGCTTTCGTTCCGAAATCATCCCAGCGAATAGAATTTTTTCTTGAACGTACATGGCATTTTTATAGATCGAGATTGAAAAAAACTCACGAAATGCTTTGAATGTCAGTTGGAATACTCTGGGTGGGTTGGGAGGGATTTGAGAAATGTCTGGGTGGTTTAAAATGTTCATCTAGTTGAATGTCTTGACAAGGAATTAAGTGCATTGTTAAAGCAATATATCATTGTTATCTTAACATTAGATAAAATTCGGGTTATGTTAAGGTTATATTGCTGCTAGGTGGAGTTGACAGCTTTTCTCCTTTAAATATTTTAAAAAGGTTTTCTACTAAATTGATTTTAAGCTATTTTAAAAGTATTATTGATATTTTGAAAAAAATTGAAATCTGTTTTATGAGCGGTTTGTGTCCTCAGCTTAAAGTTCTAATGTTTTGAATATTTGAAAAAAATCAGATCATTTTCAATTATGAAAGTATTTTTTCTCTCAGCAAAAAGGGAAAGAAACATGAAACAGATTCCACCTATCTATCCTCCAAATTTTCACTGTGGTCAAAAAGAAAATGTAATGAATCCAGCAAAATTATGATCTTTAAAAAGGCATTTTACTTATGAGGTTTTGACTGTATTAATTCCAGTGAAAGTTATTCGCACTCAGGAAAGGTGAGAATTTGTCAACAGCAACAATTCAATCTTGCTTTCTAATTGAAGACTTGTGTTTTTTCTCTGATTCTTCGAATACCAGAATTGTACTGAGCCCCGAAAACAACTTGATACCTGTCAAACTGATTGCGATTCTACCTGATACTGTGTTGAAGTGAATATGGATTCTGATCAACAGAAAAAGATCTACGTGGGCGGTATAAGCTATCAGACTGATGAGTCTACATTGCATTCTGAATTTTCGCAGTTTGGTGAAATAGAAGAAGGTATTTTTGGGGTAGCAGTTAAGATATTATGTTATGTAAAGAAAGTAAAGTTGTTTTGTTGGCAAAAGCCAATCTTTGGGAGGGGGTTGTAACTTTGTTTGGATGGATGGCTTCAGAGAGTTTAAAGTTTTGTCACTAAAGATTGAATTTAAAATTTTGATTTTTGGGGGTAATTTTGGAATCGAGACTTTGTATTTCTGATGTTTATGTATGATTAGATGCGATTTGATTTTAGAATTATTTATTTGAAATTGTTCATCCATAACTACAAGTCAGAGGGACAAAAGTGTGATTTTTCAGTGACATTTCTACTATAAACATTATCAGTATTGAATTTTCTGAGATAAAAAGTGTTTTGTCATCTATCAGCAGTGTTGTTCCATGCAAAATATAAGGAATTTCATTCTCTAAACGTTTTGAATTAGGCAAAATAAAAGCATTGCATTCTCTGAGAGTATTGTATTTGAAACAAGAATTGTATTGAACAAGATTTTGATATCTGCATATAAGGAGATGAAAAAAAAAACGAATTTGAAAATGTAAAGTCACTGCCTCAGAACCCCAGCTTGTGCTTACTGGATTTGTGAAATGTGTTTTGCATAAATTATTCTTGTTTTACAGAAGAGTGTTTTCAGCAGTGGGGGTTTCAAAAGTGGAAGTGAGAAAAAAGTATACCGAGTCGAACAATATGCTGTTTTAGTATTTTTAATGCTTTCTTTTTAATTCTGTGTGAAGTTTGTCACTGTTAATTTAGTTTAGAAAGTGTAACTAACTTTTTTCTGTACACTGCAAAAAAAATTTGTTCAAATGCTTATACAGGGTTTTAAAGGACAGTGGGAAGATTTTTAATGTGAAAGAAAAAAAAGATCAGCCTCTGACATATAGATTGGCATTTGTATAACATTTGTGAAAAAAAATAGTTAACTAATATTTTTTATGATTATTAGTCCATGACATGAAAAATATTTTTCATAGCTCTTTATTTCAATAAAAATGTGCATAAATGCAGAAATCCTTGAAAAGAGAAAGAAAATAGATTATTCATTGTACTGTTATTTTTATAGAAAACGGTGCAAGCTGGAAATTTTTTTATGTATTTTTTTGCATTTTATGTTCCAGAAAAAGGGACAGTTTAAGTCCAAGGGCAGTAGTCTTAAAACATGCAGGTTTTAAAGTACAAATTTTTAAGTCTTATTGAGTATTTATTTTCACTGCCTCCAATATACAGGACTGCTGTAAATGAACATTAGTCAAAGAGCTGTCCCCGACTATTGAGTTTCTTACCTGAAACCCTTGACCAGCTGAATTTCTAACCCAGTGCACAATTTACTTTTTTAATCCTCACATTTTCTTCGAGGCTGGTAGAATCTCAAGCTGAATTTTATGTTTTGTGATAGATAGATATTTATGTAGGGTTGGTGTGTTTGTCTTCACTTGGGTTGGTAACCGGGCTTCCACAGACGGTGACTGGAAGGAAAAAACCAACTCCCCCGTACCTACCAAGTGGATAACCGTTTGTATGTATGACCAGTATTTGCAATCTCTCACGCATGTGTTGGTGTTGTTCTGTTTGCAGTCGTTATCGTGAAGGACAGAGACACTCAGCAGTCCAAGGGGTTCAGTTTCATCACTTTCCAAGATGATGCATCGTGTCAGAGTGCCATTGACGCCAAGAATGGAACGGTGAGTCTGATTGGTCATTGATACAAGAAACAACAGCATGCTAGTAAACACAGAAATCCCCTGTTACTTTTATGAAAAAAAAAATTAATTATTATTATTTTTTTTTTAAGAACGTGTATTTATTGTTAATCTCTTTTGATTTACATTTTTGAAATTATTATATAAAGGAAGAATGTCTGCAAAAGGGCAATAAAGTGATCACTCCTTAATGTATAAATTATTTTTATTTAAAGTACTTAAAAACAAGTGACAGTTAATAGTAGAAATCAGATTATATGTTTGTGGTAGGACTTGATTTTTTTTTAATTTATTTATTTATTTTTTTATTATTATTATTTTTTTTAATTGTAAATGTAAAACAAGACTGCAGTTGTGAGATTTGTTATTACTATTACAGCGCTTGGATGGACGGACCATCTCGGTGGCCAGAGCGGTGAGATCCAGGTAAAGAGAGAGAGAGAGAGGAGGAGGGGGGGGGGAGAGAAAGAAAGACAGAGAGAGAGAAAAAAAGAGAAAAAGAGAGGGGAGAAAGAGGAAGGGAGAGAAAATAAAACTTCACAGATATGTATGTCAAACTGCCTTTGTTGTTAGTGTTGCTTTGAGATCAGATGTTTTGTGCTTTAAAAAGCAGTGTTGTACAAAAAAAAAGTAACTGAGTAAATGAGATCTCTTAAAATCATTTGATTGAATGGAGAAGTAAAGGCACCTGAAGACTACAAATTTTTAACTCCCTTCTGTTGAACAGGTAGAAATCTGGTCTTGTTTTATCTGTGGGAGTTTGCCTTACATATTCAAGAAACATTTATTTTATTTTATTTTATTTTATTTTATTTTATTTTATTTTAAAGGGTGTAAATATCTGTTTTATTATATGATTTTCAATTGTGGTAGAATTGGAGGAAAGTCACAAAAGTGAAATCACCTCTCACTATATGCCCACCAGACAATATTTTCGATTCTTTTTCATATAAAATCAATAACATTTCATTTCTTTTTCATATAAAATCTGTAACAACTTTTCCAGTTCATTATCATATAAAGTCTTATAACAATATTTTCAGCCGTGGAGGTAGAGGAAGAGGGGGCGGATTTGGAGGAGGAGGTGGCTTCAGAGGCCGTGGCGGATATGGTGGTGGCCGTGGCGGATATGGTGGTGGCCGTGGTGGATATGGAGGTGGCGGATACGGAGGTGGATATGGAGGCAAACAGGGCGGATACAGTAGTGGCGGCGGATATGGTGGTGGTGGATACGGAGGTGGACAAGGCGGATATGGCAGTGGTGGATATGGAGACAACAGTGGTGGATATGGAGGTGGCAGTGGCAGTTATGGAGGCGGCAGTGGCGGATACGGAGGAGGCAGTGGTGGATACGGTGGAGGTGGATATGGAGGGGGCGGCAGTGGTGGCTATGGAAGCGGCAGTGGCGGATATGGAGGGGGCAGTGGTGGTGGTGGATATAATGATTACAGCTCTGGTGGATATGATCAGCAACAGGGCGGATATGTGAGTATAGAGATTACTTATACTCTCTTTCCCCTAATTTCTTTTGAAGTGATATTTTAAATCTTTAAGATGGATCTGGTTTTATTGGTCATATATATTTCGCCTTCTTAAAGTTGACTAGTGCTGATAAGTTGAGATTCTAAAATTTAAAAAAAGAATATTTGTCTTTTTATGTATGTTTCAATATTCGTTTGTATTTCTTTTACTTTTAGTATTAGCTGTGAGCAGTGAAGACCAGAATAAGAAGTAAATATAAAAGCATACATTACAAGATCAGGACACTGGACTTTTTGTAAAAAAAATAAATAAATAAAAAAGATGCATTTTCTATTATGTATAGACTTGGCAAGCATCTTAGAAACCACAAATTAGCACGGCTTTCATAGTGCTTCTCTATTTTCATACCATTTGTATTGAATACCAATCGTAGCTATTCAACTTGCTATAAAACAAGCCATGTGAAAGTAATCAACCATGCAAGATAGAGGCAGGATTATTAGAATTATCAACTCGAAAGGACTTTCTTAGAAAACTGTGCAGTCATCAGGCAAGAAAAAATTCTCTGGGACACATTTAAGGGTCTGCAGAATCTGTATCCTAGCATTTGCTTGAGGGACCATGTTTGAAATAGTACATACATCAAGAGAAAAATCAATGGATTTGTAATCATGATCGTCCTGCGCCATTCCATACTTATGAGGTGTTCATCAAATTCTCCGAACATTGTATATTTACGATGAACTAGCATGGCTAGTAATATTTGCACCAGTTCAGTATTTAATGGCAAATGTTACATAGACACAACTTGAAAACATTTTGTGTTTAAATAAGGGGAAGATATATGTAGACAATAAGGAAAAATCTTTTGACCTCCATGTGTATTTGTTTATATAAAGAATGATAATATCTTAATATGCGGTTCTTACAGAAGTTTAGGGGAGGTTATAGATAATATGTAAGATTTATTTTCCCTTGATTAAATATTTTGATCACAGGAGTAAGCATGGGTTCAAATAGCATAAGTACTAGCATTCTTGACTTGGAAAGATGATTAATTAATTTATTTTCCAAATGGTAACAATAGCTTATGTCCAAGTGGTTTAAATGATAGGCAGAGTTTTTTCTCAGAAAAAAGGATTCAGCAAAATGTTTAAATGTAGGGCGATTTGAAGCCTGACTTACTTCATTAATTGTATTATCTTTGTAGATTTAATAACAGTATACAAGAGGTTAAATATCAGCAGATAATAGACTTCTGCAAAGTAAAAGTGATGGAAGTCGCATATTAAAGCCAAAATGATTGAAAAATGATGTCATCCTACTGTTTTACGAGATATCTGTGCACCCTTTTGTAAAGCCTGTAATTTTTTTTTTTTTTTTTTTAGCTTCTTAAATGACAGAGACAACTAGTTGGATAGTATGTTAATTTTCAAAAGATCCTTTTCAAAAGATTTTAAATCGGGATTGGATTTTATTTTCATTTAGTAATGAAAGTAAGCCATACTAACTGAGAAAGGACTGTATTTTGTATGTGAGATTTAGTTTTGTTATGCTATAGTTTTGAGTGGTTATTTTGCTTCCTGGAGTCCTGGTAATGATATGAAAAAAAACACAAGTACTGCAGACTCTCCTTCTACTTCAAGGATGGTATATAAATATTTCATGTATGATTCAGTTTTGTACTCAAGTTTCCATGAGATAAAAAAGTTTTTACTTGTACAGAGTATAGGGATATAAAGCATTCTATGTTTTTATATTGTTTGAGATTGAATTTTCCGTTCTTCATGACTTAACAATAAATCTGGCATTACATTGTGATGGGGCAGCTCTGTTATGCTTGACTTTTAAAAGTTCTAGTGATTAATTTAACCTTTTTTATGTACAGACACAGATGTGTCTGTACATATTGCCATCACCTGCGTCTGTCGTCGTTGCCGATGCCGGCGCCGTGCACTTTCCTTGTAAACACAATAAGTGGAGGGCAGTTTTACTTTTTGGCTTTATATTTACAGAGCTGATGAATATTCATAAAACGCAGGTCAAGTTCGAAAATCAGCATGATCAGGCCATTATTGTAGAAGTTATGCTGTTTTTTCACTTTTCAGCATATATGCAACACTGTTAACACAATATAAGAAAAACAGATAGGCCAATTGTCATTAAACTCACAGGAGTGGTCAATCCTGCTAAAATGCATTTGAGTTAAAAAATCAGCATGATAGGGCTATTGTTTTAGAAGTTATGCTGTTTTTTCACATTTCCTCAAATTCAATTCTTAGGCGTGTTAACAGTCTTATTATTTAATTAACAAGACACATAAAAGTGTTTGTTTGACATTTCCTGCATCTTTACAACATTGTTAGTTGATTATGTAGAAATGATGGTAAACTTGTTATCGTGTATTGTGTAATAAAGTGTCAAAAATGGAAATAAACTCATATCAGTCAGATTCAATCATTTACTATGTTCGGAATGTCAGAATGGAGGAAATTGGACATTTGACACAGTTCTATTGATATTTGTCCCATCTCATCAATTTTCTTAGTTGATAATATAAAAATGGCAGTAAACTGTTTATTTCATCTTATATTAAAAAAGTGTTAAAAATGGAAATAAACCCATTTCAGCACAGTGCTGTCTAGTTTACATTCTGGAATATTCAAGGTGTCACTTTGAAGTTCCATGGGCATGAAGACCTTTGCTAGTCACATTTTCTGAATATACATGATATTATTAAAAATTGATGATCATTATGCTGTTAAACATTATGTAATATTGCATCAAAATTTGAAAATAAACCTATTTTGGGCACTGCTCCCATGATGACCAATTAAGGAAAACCATGTCATTTACTGTTCTCAAACTTACAGAAAGAAACATGGGACTTAAATACAGCTTCAGTAGGCAATGCAATCTGTTTGGTAATTCTTTCTGCCGGTTAAACAGTTTTTTTGTGAAAGTTTAATTTTTCACATATTGGCATTTTCAAGGTGTGACTTTGAAGTTCCACAGGCTTGAAGACCCATGCTAGTCACATTTTCTGAAAATCCATGATACCTTTATTTTATTATTAAAAATTGATTGTCATTATGCTGTTAACCATTATGTAATATTGCATCAGAATAGAAGAACACACAATTTTGGGTGCTGCTGCCATGAAAACCATTATGGGAAAACCATTTTACTTATGATTGCCAAACTTTCAAAAAAGAAATACAGGACTAAAATGCAGCCTGAGTTGGAAAAGCAGTCTAATTGACTTCTTTTTCTGGAAGTTATACATTTTCAGAGTGTGAACTTGAACTCCTTTGGGGCTGAAGACTTACGCTTGTTACACATTTTACTTACATTGGAATTACCTGTTGAGCATAATTAAAATTTGATGTTGAATTTGCAGTTTAACATAATGTACTTTTGCATCAGAATTGACTGTACCCTATTTTGTTTTTTTCCTTCTTTTTGTCTGTACATTTGACAGCTTTGCTGCCTTGTTATGTTATAGCATACCCACGGGGTCAATCTGTTTAAAATGTAAAGATCTGACAAATGACACAGTTTAAGTCAGTATAAGGCTGCATTTAGAACGGTGGACTAACTAGTCCGAGGGTCAAATATGGCGACCCACCACAAAGTTTGCCGTCTAATCCGCTTATAGACACTGAATGGATTCCCCGTGGGAAGTATTCAAGTTGGTCGGCCATACTTGACCCTTGGACTAGTTAGTCCACTGTTTTGAATGCGGTCTCAGAAATGTTTACCCTAAAGCGCATACCTCCGCTGAGAGTTGTCATCAACTAATAATTATCATTAATGAATCAATGGGTCATCATCAAAACCTAATTACTTTTAAGATAGCCCATTCGTGGCCTATCCTGAACTTTTCATCAAAATCCACCCGTAACTTTTTGAGAAAGGCTGGTGACGAACAGACAAACGTAGGTGAAAACGTAACAAAAGTATAACTAAAACAGAATATAGGATCCTGACTTACAAATAAAACTTGCGACAGATATTGCTCATATGCAACGGGCAAACGTTTGGCTGTGTCGCTGGAAGTACTAAAAAGGGGTAAAATTGGATGTCTCCAAATTCAAGTTTACAAGTTTATCAAATTATTGCCGTTGATTTTCTGTAGTTAGAAAAAATTGTCAGAGAATTTGTGGTCGTGATTTCGACATAATGTCAGTGTGCTAGAGTAGATAGTAGCAAACGACACCTTCTTACACAATTTTTTTTAACTCTGTAGTAAAAAAACCGAACGGATAAATGAACCCATCAATAATTCCCAATGTCTATAATTGTAATTACAATTAGTCGGATAGTATTAAATTTTTTAATACACCAGAAATAATATGCATTCCCCTGTTTTTACATCTGCAAGCTCCCCGGAGAACATAATAATAATTTTCTCCGGGGAGCTTGAACTATCAACAATAAGTTACTATTCACCATTGTCATTGACATGTCTGCGTTGTCTGGAGTTGGGCCGCATTTAAAACCAAAGTTAATCCGCAGCCTAACAAATCCGCGGATCAATTTATGCCCTTACAGTGAATTTCAGCCCACAATCACTTAAAGGTACATACGAACCGAGCATCGGTGGAGCTTGGATTCCCAGTAACACATATAAACCACTTCTAGTAGTTTCTTATACGACTCGAATAAGTTTGACATGCGAAGGGATAAATTGAATAGATCACTCGATCAGCCGTAAAAGAGCTTAAGACTGCTCCTTTCTTCAAATTTTCGGCCAAATTTTTAACCTACATTCGTGCTCTGCTTTTCTGCCTCATTGACATACAGCATAGATTGCTGGCAGAAAAATCCATTCAAATATCATTTTCAGGTAAAAATTAAACAATGACTTTTGGTAATTCTCTTAGTTATACTACTTGAAACTATATGCTGGCATTTGGTTGGCTTTTGTGGCAAAAAGTTGACTTCATATGTATTTTTAAGACAGCACAGCGTGACATCTTAACACTCGCTCTTGTGTCTGTCCTTTCTTATTTCTTTTGCGTGGCGTTCGAACTTTCGTTTATGGGCACGGTGGTGTGCAGCTGCTGGCTGGTTTTCCTACGTTGTTTTATCTTGATCCTGATGAGGTACACAATGACAAGAACAACGACGATCCCGGTCAAAAAGATACTGATGTAAGTTTTAATCACTCCATACTCCGCCACCTCGACGTCTTGAGTGCAAGTTGTTGCTGAAAACATTGAATTAATTATGTTTTAAATATGCCAATAGGGGATTCATGGTGTGAGAAAGTTTGGAATTGATTAATATTATGATATTTTAGTATCATAATAGTTAAAAGTATTTCATACATTTTTTTTTTCAAATTTTGACTACTTGAACAAGAACGTTTATGCAAAAACCGTTTTAAAAAATCGCTATACACCTTTAAGAGTGCACCAACGGGGAAATTGAGTTTCATCGACTGAAATTATATAACCCATCAAGTGCCTATCAATTCAGTTATCTAAATAACTTAGGACTGTAATTAAAAGTTCTTGTGTGTCTTAAAATGTTTAGGTGGCTCTCTGGTCCGTCCCTTCTTATAATTAGCCTTCTTTTACTTAAAAAGATCAAACCAAACCTATGAAATCCGTCCCATTACTTTTATAGATATAGATATATACCTGGCCCTCCGCCGAAATGTTCGGTGTCGTTGTTATCATTGAAAGCGACCACTCTCAGATTGTCGACTGCTACCCTCGCCCCCTCTCCGTAATGAAGAAAACTCGGCAACACGCACTTGAAGAAGCTCCCTGGGGCGGTGCTGATTTTTGCGGAAACCCAAGTCAGATGAAGGGACACTGTTTCACCTGTAAGAAAAGATGAAATCTCAACTCGTGTAAATTAAGACACATACGAATTTATAATAATTATTAGAGATAAAAATGCGTTATTAAAAATAAACGTACACTTAGCATTGTGTAATGTCTTTCTTTGTCGAATGTTCGAACGCACTGTGGAATTGGCCAGCCGCTCAAAAGATCTTATTATTATTATTATTATTATTATTATTATAATATATATATATATATATATATATATATATATATATTTTTTTTTTTTTTTTTTTTTTTTTTTTTTTTTGGGGGGGGGGACAAAAGACACACACTAGCACACACACGCGCACACACACACACACTCGCACACAATGTGAAAAAAATTATGTACAAACCCTTGGCATTGTGAAATATCCCTCCTCGTCGAGTGTTATATCGCAATGTGGAATTGGCCAGCCGCACCCCATCGCTGCTGTTGGAGAAGATCAAAGTATAGTTGACGGCTTTGTTGAACATCAGGATTGTGATAAACTGTGCTTCGCTACCACACTCTCCTTCGGCTCGGGCACCGCTGTCCTCTGATAACAGGAATAGGGCTTTTCGGGTCAGGTTCTAGATAAGAAATATGGTCATATTCGACGAGTGATCGTTGTACAGTTGAACCATAGGCCTTATTCCGGCACCCCATTATTTTAGGAAATTGAAAAACACGAAAATAAGGGAAAGGAAGACAATATAGGCATATGTTTAAAAACATGGGAATAAAATAAATAGATCTAGACATATTTGAATAATACGTAGTATGCGGAAATGATACATGAAGACATCGATACAATACAATATTGCTTTACAACATTGGACATTTGGGTTTCAAATCCCGATATAACAAAGAAAAAAATTAAAAAGCAAAACAGACAACTTGCCTTTCTGTCGGTATATGGAAGCTCAAATAATGCATTTAACTGCAGTATGATACAATCCACGCCGCGCAATGTTACATCTTCACTCACAAAGGTTTTCGGCGGTGACCTTCCCCATATCATACCTACGGCGAGAGTTTTCGCCGGGGCATCGACCCCCATGGGCGCTGAGCCGCCAGGGGCAGTCCATTGTGATGGTTTGTCCACCGGACCAAGGTTCACATAAATGTCCTTACTGGTAGATGTCCCCAAAGAGTCAGCCTTCCGGAACTTACTGGAGGCGATGTAGCCGTTAAGTGTGCGTGCGGCAACTGACTGGGCATTGTTGTGTGATTCCACTTGGGAAAAACACAGCAAAGCCAATAGACACTGTACACAGCCTGTGGTTATCGTCATCTTACTCTTTAATATAATCACCATAGTGACAAACGGTTCTTAGCTCACGTTTCCATGAAAAGTACTCAGTACTGAAATCCTTATGGTGACCAGTTGCCATTCACAGCCTACTTTCAAAGTACCACCCTGGGTTTCAAAGGACAAGGGAAACTGACCTCTCCACTATCACCATGCCTCTGTCGTTCCCAGATACCATATACCAGTTTCATCAACACTCGATAACTCTATCCTATGGATAACATTATCCATTGGATGAAATTATTATCCTCTGGTTAGTTATCCTGTGGGTGAGGTAATATTTCCTAAATGCTAGATTCTTACTTTAGTTTTTGATGTTGATATCCAGTGGCTAAAATGGCAGTCCTCAGGACAACTGCCCAGAGAATAACAATTGTATCCAGTGGATAGTGTTATCCACAGGATAGTGCTTTCTAGTGTTAATAAAACTACGCCCATGCTGATAGAAGATAGGCGAGTTCCCAGTGTCCCCCGAAGCTCAGGGTGCGCAGCAGTGGCTCCCTCTACCGACCATGCGTTTAGCACCCTGAGTTTCTAAAGAACTTTTTTAAAATAATTACCATTGAGGGGTTCTAAATGTATCATACGAGAGCATTTTCCTTAACCGGTAGACAAATCTAGACCCCCGATCTGTTGTTCCGGTGTGGCAGGAATGGTAGTCCTAGCAATGGACATCCAGGCGCCTTATGATTCGTAGGCCTACAGGTGAGGGTTAGTCGGATTTTGGGGGTTAGTAGGCCTATATGGGACGAATGTCACATATACAAAGTGATGGGGAGCGGACTACTCTTCCTAGCGGAATATCATTCCTGACACCGGCGCCGCAATTTTCAGCGATGCAAGTCACGTTTCCTGTAGATAGCCTTCTTGTGGTCTGTAAATCATACCGCCTGCTGAGATGGGTTGCACCAAACTGTAACGACCCAACTATACTGGGAACACGACCGAATTTTCAGAGGACTCTCCTCTACCTAACAAACACCCATCAATTGGTAAATGCATATTAGGCTTTGTTAAGCATAGAACAAATAGGTTCTACATCTGAAACTCGGGGTGCTTTTGTGTGTGTGTGTGTGTGTGTGTGTGTGTGTGTGTGTAATATTTATGCTATACGATGCATGTCATTGCCACCATTATCGCCCACCTCAAACTGATATGATTTTCGGCGAATATGGAATTGTTTATCAGAGAGTGAAAATAGATAAATCAGATAAAGTCGATGATGTACAGGCAAATGCAACTGGCTGTGAATATAATAACTCGTAGGGGCTATCATGCATTGACCTGATACAAGTAAGAATATACGAGTTCCCAGTCAACATTAGAAATCAACGCAAGAATGGTAATGTCAGACATCCCCCCACCCCCTCCTTTAAAACTTTTCTATCTAGATAATCTTACGGGTGATTTTTTTTTTCTTTCTGGTTCCATTTGTTTGTTAAATCATCCCCAAAATATTAGACAAACGCCTCCAAACTCTCCAGGATTCATGCAACAAATCAGACTTGTAACCGATTAACTGCGTCTCCTTTATATCAGCTGTGCAATCATCAATAATGAATGGCGATGTTGTGTGAGGCTTTATGAAATGAAATGCACTATAAATCTAACATATTTTGTTGTTTTCACTTGAACAGCAGTTAACCAATGGCATATTCAGTGTCGATTTAGAAGAATATGAACATTATAACTTTGCCTGAATGCTTGAATTTATTAGCAGTGGAATTACAAGACAAAAAGAGGGCATCTCGCCTGCTAGATAAAGCACACAACTGAATTTACAAGTGGGAAATTTCTCTGAGTAGCATTTCTTCCTTTTAGTTGTCCATGTGAAGAAATGTAAAGAGGCTGCTGCGCCAACTGTGAAAATTGGTGAATGATAGCTCACGTGCAACCTTTTTTACATCATTAATATCATATATTTAAGTACCTGTTGTCAAAATTTAAGCACACCTGCATCTTTAACATTGTTCTGCGTCCGAAATGTACTGTATTTTTCCATGCCACTGTGGAAAATCGTGCTTTCAAAGACGACACTCCATTTACGGTATCCAAAAGCTCAAGTGTCTTTTTTTATATCGTTTTATACCTTATCTTGAATCTAAAAAAAAATATTACAAGTTCGTTTTTGATTCTGAACAGTCATTGCTGTGGAAATTGTTTCCATCCATAATTCCGTTGGTGCAGTTCTATTGGAAACCACTGTAAATTCAAAGCAACGCACACACACTCTTGCTAAAATGATGGAATATTTCAAAAATAAGAGACAATTTTTTGTTTCAAAGTATTATGTGAAATGACCGATAAACGTTCTTTAAGTAAAGAAAGTCAAAATTCCTCGAGGAGCGTACAACATGTGGGTTCAAGTTGCGGACCCTGTATAACACACCAGAGCAGAATGGCCGGCCAGTCACTGGCCTTCGCGGCTGCAAGTCAGTTTTGTCCAGCATATTAAAAGATTGGGAATGCCTCGTCCTTAAGCCTGAGGGTGACTTTGGTCACTTTTAGAGAATTTGACCTTCGGGGCGCGGGCGAGAAAAGGACATCGATGCATCCTCTTGGCGTCGGGATGCTCATCTCAGTCAGAGATGCATCAACAAACTAGTTGAGCTAGTATCTAGAGGAATAAATGGCGCCCTCCACGTTCACGACGGCAATACATTCTGAGATGAAATATTTGGTCTAAGTCTACTTTTGAATGACTCTCCAATGAATGTTTTTTCAACAATACAATTGCTCTTCCCTATTGATTGCCGATAATTTATTAAATATATAACTAATCGTCTTTAAGAACCCAAAGGGTTAAAAAATTCTCAAATATAATGTAACTTGAAGGAAGAAGATGCAATTACAGTGAACCACTTGCGACTGAGTTTTTACATATTTAAAACGAAGATGTAATGTTTTGTTGGGGATACTCCATCATTTTAAGCAAGGGTGTATTTTCGGGCAAACATTATTAAGGCGCCACAGTAAACAGACCGGTCGTCTGAAGCATAACGTTGTGGTTGTTCAACACCGGGAGTCCAAGCACGGTACCCTTCTCTGCGTACTTGATGATGTAATGGTTTATGTGGTCCACAACGTCTTGCGACGGTTCCGTGTAGTACCCAGCATCGCGAACGACCTGCAGCATGCCCGCGACAGCACCGGCGACGTGAGGTGCTGACATTGAGGTCCCACTTTTCAGGGTCGAACTGTAGTTGTTTCCGTGGTAAGCGGCCTTGATGTTCTCCCCTGGCGCGTAAATATCGACGCACGGTCCGATGTCACTAAATCCAGCCACGTAATCGTGTATCTGGGTGGCTCCAACCGTGAGGGCCCTGCCTACGCTTGCAGGGGATCTGGCACAAGCATCGCCCCCGAAGTTATTTCCAGCGCTGACTACTGTTGGGATGCCTGCATCGATTACCGCGTTCACAACGTTATTGAAAGACGGGCGTTTCGGACCACCGAGGGACATATTTATTACTGACAGACGCTTGTATAGTTGAACCTGTGTCTTTACCCAGTTTAGCCCTTCCAGGATCTCAGACTCCATACAACGGTAGTAGCTGCATACCTTGACGGGGATGAGGTTTACATCCTTGGCTACTCCATAGGTGGCGCCACCTAAGGTACTGGCCACATGGGTACCATGCCCCATATCGTCTCTACTATCGGCAAAAGAACCTGCGTGCCACCCTGAAATACAATTCACAGAACTTTGATGAGAAAAACCCTTTTTTCTGATTTCTGTCTAGTGCTTACTTCAAAACCCTGGCGCAAGAATCATTATCGATATCACACAAGAGGAAGCCAAGAACCATCCATCAATTGAACTATTCAAGAAACTGAACTAGAAAATAATTTATGAACGGATAGAATTTCAGAAAGCAACGTTAGTTTTTAAATCGTTAAATGAACTTTCACCATTTTAGGACTTACTGCATACTACAACCATAGACATTACTGGCAGAATCACTAGCTCAAGTAATAAAGGAAATCTCTATTTACCAATTGGTAGACATAAAGATATACTAACTAAAGGTCCAGATTAATAAAGATTTTTACTAACACATTCCTTTTTTGCTTTATTCTAATTACTATTACTATTTTGATTTGATTCAATTTATTTCAATATAATTTTAATTTGATTAATTCTTTTTTTTAACCCTTCAGAGGGCAATGTGTAAGATAAGTGTATACACTTAACAAGTTTTACCCTTTGTAAATAAAGATTATTATCATTATTTTTATTATTATTATTATTATCCTTACCCCCTCTCTCTCTCTGTGTCTCTCACACAGTTTTTCCCAACACACGTTTACTCTCTCTCTGTCTCTCTCTCTCTCTCTCATGCTCTCATAATGTCCTTTACCTGCAGACACTCTTCCCCCGAAGTCCACATGATCAGGGTTAATTCCGGTGTCAACGACGTAGGCGTCTGTCCCAGTGCCCACCCCCCAGGTAAAGAAAAGGTCATCATTCTTCTCGTAGTCTATTCTGTCTACACCCTATATAAAATAAAAGAAACGAAATATCAAAATTCATTTTTCATACTGCAACTCAGGAGTTTATGTCCGTTTGCTAACTTGCTATTAGTAGACAGGTTCTTCTCAACTCTTGATGAAAAAATTGCTTAACTCGGAGAGAAAGGTGTGATAACAATTTCAAACAAGATGGTGTCGATGGGTTGGCATCGCATATCCCCGCACTTCCCCACATCGTAAAAAGCTCACTTTCAGGGACGTCATTCCCTTCATGACAATGCATGAGTCCTGTTTGTAAAATAGTTGCAAATAATTTTCATAATAACACTATAAAACGTGTCGGTAAAATGCTTAATGTAAATCCACCCCCTTCCTAGCCCCCCCCCCCCCCCCCCCTCCGGAGTAGCCCCACATAAATTATGGCCATGGTCTATCAATCCCCAAAAAGCTTTTACTTCTTTACTCAAATGACCGAAGGAGTGGTAGCTGAAGTTACGATGTAGAATATTGAAATTGTCCAAACCCAGAGACACTGGAAAAACTCAGAAGCACACTAAAATTCCAAAGTACCATACATTCTTGATGATAATATATCATTTGCCTCAGTTTTAACTTCTTCATTCTAATGTTCTAGGAGTTGATACATTTAGCAGAAATTACAATGTGAAAAATAATTAGAATCAGTCAACCCCAAGGAAAGCCTAATCTCAAGGGACTCATGAAAAAAAAAACAATCCAAAACTGTCACCAACGGAGAGGTGAGTGATAAAGCCCCTGCAAGAATATGTGATATTGAGTTAAAGAAGTAATGAAGGAAGTGTAAATTCCACGTTTATCTTGAGCTACATTTCACGCAAGATGGTCGTTTGAAAAGTGTTCCAGATAACCAATGTAGAAAAAAGAGATGTCATGTGTGGCAATTTGTTGCATTCGTGAACAGAAATGTAGATTTACCTTTTTGTGCCAAAAGAAAGGTGTTGTCAAAGTGTCATTTGTGAATGTACTTGTGCATTCGATTTTGTTATTGAACTTTTTGACATCCTGTATTGAATTCCGTTTCTGCTTTCACTATTTTGCAATAAAATACCTTTAGCAATTGTTGAAAGTAATAATTATGATTTTTTAGGGTGAAATACATCAAAAAGAGTACAATTCTCGTGCTCCCAATGACCCCAGAGTTATGCAAGGATGGAAATTGAGGTTCTGATGAACAGATATATAGCTTGCAATCACCCATGTGAATGATCTTTTTTCCTTGGCGGAGGTCAGTGGTCTTATATCTTTTTTAAAGACACAACTTTGATAAAAATGGCCACTTGCTATCAGGAGAGAGACTGCAGAGCGTTCAGTGTAGCGAACAGTGTAGCGTACTCAGAAAAGAAGCCATGAAACATTATTTGTTATCTCATCGACACACTCACGCATAGAAACTGTAACATACACCTGCACAGACCCAGTGATATTTACCCATGTTAAACTGGCATCGAAAGGCCCTTCACGATGGTATGTATCTAACGACACTTTTGTATCTTCTTCAATTTCAGCAATGTGGTCAGTAAGTTTGCGAAGCTCTTGAAGGTCACTAGTGAAAATCAAAAGCACTTCAGCGACGATAATAAATGGCATAAGTCCGGACTAAATATGCATATTTGATATACATGTGAATTTTAAACATACATCTTAGAAAACTTGCACTACAGTACGGTACCTGCATAATGACAGTAGATAAAATTATTAATAAAATATAATTACAATTGTAAGAAATATAAGGTAAAAATCAAAATTCGAATGATGAATCTTATATCAAAATTAAACGATCGTTATTGTCTGAAGCAAAGTTCTTAATGGAAAAGGCATGAGTGAAAGAAAGAAATACCAATACCTGTCATTTATATCCTTAAGTATAACGTAGGTGATGCCCTCACTGATATCCAGTCTTTTTGGGGAGCCTCTTCCACCCAGGGTGCTGAGAACTGTAAGGAGTGCAAAACTGTACATTGTAACTGTAAAATGGGTACGTAAAATATATATCACATATGAGGGAAAGATACTTTTTAACCGATTTCCGGTGATAATGTATTAAACTATATAAGACTCCTGCTGTATTGGTATAAAACTTAATTAATTGCACTGAATTGTTTATATATATATATATATATATTTCAAGGTGGTACACCTACTTTGGTTGTAATCGCCACTAGGTTGCATTTTTACAATGTACTGATTGGGAACGACAGTATTTTCCGGAGCAAACATCAGCGGCACTGGAAATGCAAAGTGATATATATATGAATTTTCAGAGGACTCTCCTCCACCTATCTATCATACACCCATCAATTGGTAAATGCATATGAGGCTTTGTAATAGGTTCTACAACAGAAACTCGGGGTGCTTATATATACCTAGATCGTGTACCTAGATCAAATTTTACCCAGAATGGACCTTTTCTCGGAAAAGGGGTCTGGTCTTTCGACCCCTCCTGGCTACGGGCCTGTGCAATTAGATAGTAAATTGGTTTCCCAGGAGGGTTACTTGAGCAATCACTATAATTCAATTATACTTATGATAAAGACGACTTCCAGAAAGCGCGCTCAGTGGCTTCTGGACAAATGGTGATAATTTGAACCGATTGAACAAGGTCAATTGTACAGAACCATTTCTTAATATAATTTTTAACACTTTTTAAACAAAATCCATCTCCGTCAACACAAAAATAAGAACACTGAAACCCTATGTGTGGTCAGCACTCTTGTATGATTGTGAATGCTGGAATATCTCGAACAAAACTAAGAAGAAACCGGAAGCTATCGGAATGTGGTAACTACGAAGATATGTTGAGAATATCCTGGACAGAAAAGATATCCTGGACAGAAAGGATATCCTGGAGAGAAAGGATATCCTGGACAGAAAAGACGGAGTAGAAAAACTGGTACTCTGTGGAAAAATTGAAAAAAGAAGAATTAGAGGAAGACAAAGAACATCATACATTGATAGGCTTGATGCCTACGCAACGAATCAACAACTGTACAATAACGAGCTCATCCAATCGACTGAAAATAGAGTTAACTGGAGGACCGAGATCGTTGATGCCTTCACCTGGCCTGACACTTGATGATGATGATAATGAATGAAAAATATGGCTTCTAATTTTATTGAGAAACCTTGTGGGACTATACTCACGCTTATTAACTTGACCTGCAAACTGATTATAAAATTATAAGAGGCAGTTTTAACCGACCTACTTAGCTAAAATAAATTAAATTACATTCATGTCACATAGCATTACTAAATTAAATATTTTTAATACTTGTTATGAAATTGGTAAGTTTGACAGTTGGTTATTCAATGAAGGGCTGGACAAATGAAAAATTCATTTCAGGCATTAAATTTCCATTATGACAGAAATATGATATGAAATATTAGCAACACATGCAATGCACTATAAATATGATGAATCTCTGATAAACAATTTCTTACTTCCGTACCAAAAAAGTGTCATATATATCACATTAATATTCATTGTTATAAGGGTACATATAGACTTAAGTTCAATAGTACTTTTCGTGATTATTGGGCAACCGGCCATAGTGTAAATTGGGGAGGTGAGTAGCAGTGTGTTGACCTTTCTAGCGTGACCAGTGAAATGTTTCAACACCTCTTATGATTTTATAAAAAAATTTGGTTTCCAAGACAGGGGGTAGAATTTTGAATACACAGTTGACAGGAGAGAGTTTTGGCTCGCAAAATTACCAGAAGATAGGCTTTTTTCATAAGAACCATTCAGAGAGCCAGACAACTTCAAAACCATACGGGCACATGGGCAAGATTGCCAGGTTCTGGTCGCCAACCGAAGAAAAACACCCAGAAAAAGAGAACGCTATCACATTTTGGGTCTAGAGAATATTTCATGACATGAAAGGCAAAAATAGGCTTAAACACGCGTTAACTATCTATGGATAAAAATGTACAAATCAACGCACTTCCATACATAGTTAAGGGAAGCTCACTACACCCTACTGACAGTAAAATAAGCATTAGATAAACTATTTTCCGCTCGTGGTCCAGATATTGTATCAGAAATGTCAAACTATCATGGAATAAATTTTCGGTCAGCAACAGAAAACCCTGTTTCCTATTGCACCAAGTACTAGGATAAGATGAAACTTTCTGACAATTTATCTGGGGAACATACATTGCATAGTATTTGCCATGAAGTAAAGTCCACTGAGTAACAGTTTAAATATTTATAAAACAATCTTACGTCATATATAATTTACCCTGACTGAACGCAATATAAAAATTAAAAATAAATCACATACGTTAACCAGAACATACGTTACAATTTAGGCTCCTTGCCTAATGTAAAGACATTAAAAATTAAATCAAAATTGAGACAGTCGTGGATTTTTGTTATATATATATATATATATATATATATATATATATATATATATATATATATATATATAAGGAAAACAAGTTGTTCAATACATATACTACGTGGCAAACAACACACGTGGCCTTACGGTTCCAAAGATCTTCTACCGACCTGAAAACTAACGCAGTTCTCCTCGTGTATACACGGTGTGATGGGGCAAAAACACAAAAGATGTTTCGCTTTTTGAATAACACCACAGATACATTCCAGACCGTCTAAAGGGACTCGGGCCCAGCAGCCCTACTGCCGTTCCGAGTTGCAACGATTCTTTTCAACTCCTTTAACTTTATTGTGCGTATCCCAGACTGTTAAATCTGGATTAATCTCTCTATAAAACACAGCCTTACAACTTTGTCACAGAGACATCCTTTCTTTATGGTTCAATAAGTCAACTTCCACGTAGGCGAGTTTTTTTTTTTCGGAAACTCCTCGATTTAATTCACACAAATATAACTTTTGTAACAGGAACAACGAGATGATGAGAAATATACCAGACAGAGGGGAACCTTACATTTCTCAAGTATGACAGATTTTGTCGTAGTTTGAATGAGACTAGAAACAATACCAAGCAATTTCAAAGGGGGAATTCTTTTTTTTTTTTTTTTTTGAAAAAGTGAACCTTTTACCATGAAACCTTCGTGTACCCATATCAAATTTTATCCACAGCGGACCTTTTATCCGACAAAAGAGTGGTTCGTTTGGCCGCCCCCCCCCCCTTTCACTACATACCTGAGTGAGATACAAGTTTCATTTCAGTATCAAATCTTTTATACTTACCGTTGCCCTCCTCCTCGAAGAGTAGTCCGTCCTGCCTTATCGCCGTATAAATTTCATCGATGGTATCTCTTTTCATGTTCTTCGGATTTTTTCCCAGCTTTTCCTCAGTTTCATTGGCGCACACCATCTCTGACGCGATGAGCGAAAGAAGCACGAAGGCGAAAAGCAAAGGCAATTTCATCATTGCAGTTCTTCACCCAAAATGTCAGTTCCACGTTTGTAGGCCTTGAGAAATGTATTTTATCTTCACAAGTAACGTCCCGTGGATCACTTCTCTTACCAATCTCGAGATACGAAAGAGCCCGATTATGTCACAGCTAGGGAAACAGCGACTTAAGTAATTTTCTTCAATGTCACCTTGGTGATCTAACCACGAAGAAAAATTTGTTGTCAGTGCATTAAATAAATAATACGCGCTTGGGCGTTTAATGATATTGTATACGTACAAATGCACAAAATATATAAGAACATGACAGTTGGTAACAATACAAAAAAATTTAGCTGAAATATGAGAACTACATTATAAGAACTTTCTGGTGTAAATTTCCTTAATGGACAGAGAAGAATTTCATCAGCTGTGTTGTGTCATAAGAATGAAGAAATTTTTCTTTAGTCAACAGCTTAATATTGAAAAAGTTTTTTCATCCATTATTTCGATATCTAGGAGAATGTCTTCATCAGGTAATGAGGCTATCCTGGTGGTGAGACAATGAGAAAATGAGGCTATTAAGGTGGTGAGAATAGAGGCCATTCACATATATAGCCTCATTCCTCAGATGTAGTGATGGGGAGCGGACTAGCTTCCTAGCGTTCCGATAGGTTCTACATCTGAAACTCCGTGTGTGTGTGTGTGTGTGTGTGTGTGTGTGTGTGTATTCATGCTTAACGGTGCATTTCATTGCCAACATTATCGCCCACCTCAAACTGATATGATTTTCGGCGAATATGGAATTGTTTATCAGAGAGTGATAATAGATAATTCAGATAATGTCGATGATGTACAGGCAAATGCAACTGGCTCTAAATATAATAACTAGTAGGGGCTACCATGCATGGACCTGATACAAGTAAGAATATACGTGCTCCCAGTCAACATCAGAAATCAACGTAAGAATGGTAATGTCAGACATCACCCCCACCTTTAAGACTTTTCTATCTCGATAATCCTACGGGTGATTTTTTCTCTTTCAGGTTCCATGTCTTTTTTTTTTTTTTTAGTTTTAAATCAACCCCCAAAATATTGGACAAACGCCGGCAAACTCTCTAGGATTCATGACGCAATATGCCACAAAACAGACTTCTAGCCGATTAACAGCGTCTCCGTTTAATCAGCTGTGCAACCATTAATAATGAATGGCGATGTTGTGTGAGGCTTTATGAAATGAAATGCACTATAAATATAACATATTTTGTGGTTTTCACTTGAACAGCAGTTAACAAATGGCAAATTCAGTGTCGATTTAGAGGAATATGAACATTATAACTTTGCGTGAATGCTTGAATTTATTAGCAGTTGAATAAAAAGACAAAAGCAAAGATAGCATCTCGCCTGCTAGATAGAGCACACATTTGAATTTGCAAGAGGAAAATTTCTCTGAGTAGCATTTCTATCTTTTAGTTGTCCATGTGAAGATGTGTTAATGCAAACAGGCTGCTGCGCTAACTGTGGAAATTCGTGTATGATAGATCACGTGCAACCATTTTACATCATTAATATCATATATTTAAATACCTGTTGTCAAAAGTTAAGCACACCTGCATCTTTAACATTGTACTGCGTCCGAAATGTACCGCATTTTTTCCATGCAACTGTGGAAAATCGTGGTTTCAAAGACGACACTCCACTTACGGTATTCAAAAGCTCAGAAGTGTCTTTTTTTATCTCGTTTTATACCTTATCTTGAATCTAAAAAAAATATTACAAGTTCGTTTTTGATTCTGAACAGTCATTGCTGTGGAAATTGTTTCCATCCATAATTCCGTTGGCAAAGTTCTATTGGGAACTGCTGTAAATTCAAAGCAACACACACACACACACGCTTGCTAAAATGATGGAATATTTCGGAAATTAGAGACAATTTTTGTTTCAGAGTACTGTGTGAGTTGACCGAAAAAGTATTGTGTGAAAATTGTCACAAAATTTCGATGTGCCTGGCTGTAAAAATGACCGAAAAACGTTCTTAAAGTCAAGGAAGTCAAAATTTCTAAAGGAGCATACAACATATGGGTTCGAGTTGTGGACCCCGTATAACAGATCTGAGCAGAATGGCGGGGCAGTCACAAGTGTTTGCGGCCGAAAGTCAATTTTGTTCAGCATAAACGAAGATTGACAATGCCTCGCCCTTAAGCCTGAAGGGGATCTTGGTCAATTTTTGATGATTTGGCGTACTTGGCGCGAGCAAAAGGAAAATGATGCGTCCTTTTGTAGTCGGGGTGCTAATCTCAGCTGGCGACTCATCAACAAACAAGTTGAGCTGGTATCTAGAGGTATAAATGGCGCCCTCCATGTTTAAGACGGCAGCATTCTGAGACGAAATATTCGGTATAAGGTAAAAAAAATTGCAAAGTTGGTATCAATTCTGTGAGAAAATGCACTCATGGCCACTAGACAATCATTCAGCAATCATTCAACAAGGTGTACTGTTTTTAGCCAACTCAGTTCATGCCAAAAAGTCCAATTGGCGTGCTGTGTTGAAAAAATGACTGTACTTATGGCAAAATGAACCCACAATTTCTAACAGTTAAAATGCACCAGAATGCAGTATTATACAAACAGTTTTTAAAAAAATTCCACACCGTGGCAGGGGGACACCCCCTCCCACAACCTCCTCCCTTGGGGGCTTCGCCCCCTCGTGTCCGCTTACTGCCGCCCGCCCTGGCATTTTGCTCAGGCTACGACCCTGCTCTCCAATCCATGTTTCTTTTCAACAATACAGTTGCTTTTCCCTATTAATTGCCGATAATTTACTAAATATATAGCTAATTGCCATTAAGAACGGAAAGGGATAAAAAAAATTATCAAATATAATGTAAATTGAAGGAAGAAGATGAAATTACAGTGAACCACTTGCGACTTAGTTTTAACATATTTAAAACGAAGAAGTAATGTTTTGTTTGAGATACTCCATCATTTTTAGCAAGGGCGTATTTTCAGGCACGCCTGATTAAGTCTGCACAGTATACAGACCGGAGACCTGAAGCATAAAGTTGTTGTTGTTCAACCCTGGGAGTCCAAGGACGGTACCCTTCTCCGCGTACTTGATTATGTAACGGTTAATCTTGTCCACAACGTCTTGCGACGGTTCCGTGTAGTACCCAGCATCGCGAACGACCTGCAGCATACCCGCGACTGCACCGGCGACGTGAGGTGCGGACATTGAGGTCCCACTTTTCAGGGTCGAACCGTGGTTGTTTCCATAGTAAGCGGCCTTGATGTTCTCCCCTGGAGCGTAAATATCGACGCACGGTCCGATGTCACTAAATCCAGCCACGAAATCACCTATCCGGGTGGCTCCAACCGTGAGGGCCCTGCCTACGCTCGCAGGGGATCTGGCACATGCATCGCCCCCGTAGCTATTTCCAGCGCTGACTACCGTTGGGATGCCTGCATCGATTACCGCGTTCACAACGTTGTTGAAGGACGGGCGTTTTGGACCACTAAGGGACATATTTATTACTGACAGACGCTTGTATAGTAGTACCTGTGTCTTTACCCAGTTTAGCCCATCCAGGATCTCCGATTCTGTACAAGAGTGGCTGCATACCTTGACGGGGATGAGGTTCACCTCCTTGGCTACTCCATAGGTGGCGCCACCTAAGGTACTGGCCACATGGGTGCCGTGCCCCATGTAGTCTCTACTATCGGCAAATGAACCTGCGTGCCACCCTGAAATACAATTCACAGAACTTTGGTGAGAAAAGCCATCTTCTGATTTCTGTCTTGTGCATATTTCAAAAACGTGGTGCAAGAATCATTCTCGATATCACACAAGGGGAAGCCAAGAACTATCCATCAAATAAACTATTCAAGAAACTAAACTGGCAAAAATTTTATGAACGGATAGAATTTCAGAAACCAACACTAGTTTTTAAAATCTTTACATGGACTTTCACCAAAATATATTGGGGACATACTGCGTACTACAACCTTGGAAACACTACAGGCAGAATCCCAAGATCAAGTAATAAGGGAGTCTCTATTTACCAATTGGTAGACATAAAGATATACTAACTAAATGTCCAATATGGACTTCGATTAAAATATATAACTGCATTAACTCTGAAATTAGACACTTCAAAGTCTCGGATACTTTCAAAAATCGTTTTTTAAACTTAATAAGTATAAACATAAAATTTATGTTTGATTATTAAAATAATCAAACATAAATTTCATGTATATACTTATTAAGTTATATAGCTTTTAGATTTTTACTAACATAATGTTTTTGTTTGTTTGCTTGCTTTATTCGTATTACTATTATTATTTAATTTGTTTCAGTTTTATTACAATATTCATTTGATTAGATTAATATATTTCTTTTATTCATTTACACAATATTTTATTTTAACCCCTCAGAGGGCCATGTGTAAGATAAGTATATACACTAAACATGTTTTACCCTCTTTAAAAACCTTAATTATTATTATACACACCAACACCACCAAATCTCTCTCACATCTCTCTCTCTCTCTCTCTCTCTCATGTTCTTCCAGTTAAATTTCCTTTACCTGCCGACACTCTTCCCCCGAAGTCCATATGATCAGGGTTAATTCCGGTGTCAACGACGTAGGCGTCTATCCCGTTGCCCACCCCCCAGGTAAAGAAAAGGTCATCATTCTTCTCGTAGTCTATTCTGTCTACACCCTGCATAAAATAAAAGAAACGAAATATCCAAAAATTAATTTATTTATTAGAGTAGATGTTGTTACTCACCGACCGCAGGTTGACCGTAAGCTAAGTTTTTTAGAAAAAAGGCTAACTTTGAATGTCGGAATTCATTAACCATTGGTAAGTATGGGGAAAGTTGTCGGTTACCCCTGGAAAATCAGTATTTTGGCCAACACGAACAGTTGTTATCTCTTTAACGCGCACACGCTAGAAACTGTAACATACGCCTGCACAGACCCAGTGATATTTACCCATGTTAAACTGGCATCGAAAGGCCCTTCACGATGGTAACTATCTAACGACACTTTTGTATCTTCTTCAATTTCTTCAATGTGATCAGTAAGCTTGCGAAGCTTTTGGAGGTCACTAGTGAAGATTTGAAGTACTTCAGCAACGATAATAAATGACATCGGTCCGGACAAAGTGTGCATATTTGAAATACATGTAAATCTGTGTAGAATTTCTTCACAAAAGTTGAATTTCAACCATACATCTCAGAAAACTTGAACTACAGTATGGTGCCTGCATAACGATATTGGATAAAATGATTAATAAAATATTACTAAAACTGTAAGGAATGTAAGGTAAAAATCAAAAATCGATTAATCTTACATCAAAATCAAACGCCCGTTACAGTCTGAAGCAGAGTTCTTCGTGGAAAAGGCATGAGTGAAAGAATAAAATACCAATACCTGTCATTTATATCCTTAAGTATAACGTAGACGATGCCCTCACTGATATCCAGTCTTTTTGGGGAGCCTCTACCACCCAGGATGGTAAGAACTGTAAGGAGTGCAAAACTGTTAATTGTAACTGTAAAATGGGTACGTAGAATGTATATTACATGTGAAACAAGATACTTTTTACAGATGCATACGACGTCAATGTTTTGCCACAAAAGTTGACCAAATGCCAGCATATAGTTTCAAATAGTACAACTAAGAGAATTACTAAAGACATTGTTTAATATTATCCGAAAAATGATATTTGAACAAAATTTTCTGCTAGCTTTCTATGCCGTATATAAACGGGGTAGATAAATAGGTCACATAAGTAGGTTAAATTTACGACCAAAAAATTAAAGAAAGGAGCAGTCTAAAGCTCTTTTATGGTTGATAGAGTGATTTATTCAGTTAATCCCTTGGTATGTCGAATTTATTTAAGCCGTACAAGAATCTAGTAGAAGTATATGCGTCACTGGGAATCCACGCTCCACCGATGCTTGGTTCATAAGTACCTTAGACCGATTCACGATGGTAATGTATTAAACGATATTAGACTCCTGCCACACGGGCATAAAACTGAATTAATCGTAATGAATTGATTTTTTTAACAATTGAAAGTGGTGTACCTACTTTGGTTGTAATCGCCACTAGGTCGCATTTTTACAATGTACTGGTTGGGAACGACAGCGTCTTCTGGAGCAAACATCAGCGGTACTGGAAACGCAAAATAATTGATATGATATAAGGTCATGTTTTGCTTTCTAAAGGTCAATTAAGAGTATCCTCATGTACTATCGAGTACTTACCCCTTCATTTAATTCTATTTTTAAATATCTTTACATATACAGTTACATAGTACCGGGTACATTGGCTTTCCGGCCAGGAGGGTTCCTGAACAATCACTTTAATTCAATTATACTTATGCTAAAGTCGACTCCCAGAAGGAGTGCTCAATGGCTTCTGGGCAAAGGGTGTTAACTTGAACTGATTGAACAAGGTGAATGGTATAGAACAGGACTGTTTCTTTATATAATTTTAACACTTTTTAATTAAAATATGGCTTCTCATTTAATTGAGAAACCTTGTGTCACTCTCCCCTCGCTTTTTGAACTTGCCCCGCAAACTGATTATAAAAGTATTCGTTCTGAAGACACTTATAACCTACCTACTCAGCTAAAATAAAATAAATTACATTCATGGCACATAAAGTTAACTAATTAAAGATTCTTTTAAACTTTTGGATGTCATGAAATTGATAAATTTAGAAGTTACTTATTCAGTGAAAGGCTGGGCAAACTAAAAAATTGTTCTTTGATAACATAAGGAAAACAAGCCGTTTACTGCAAATACTACGCATGGACTTGCTGTTCCAAAGATGTTCTACCGACCTGAAATCTAACGCAAAATTCTCGTGTATACAGTGTGATGGGACAAAAACACAAAAAATGTTTCGCTTTTTGAACAACACCACAGATACATTCCCAATTCTCTAAAGGGACCAGCGGCCCTTCTCTACTGCCAAGTCATGCGATGACAATCTGTACCGAGTTGCAACGATATTTTTTCAACTCCTTTAACTTTATTGTGCGTATCCAAGACTGTTAAATCTGGATTAATCTCTCTATAAACCACAGCCTTACAACTTTGTCACAGAGACATCCTTTACCTTATGGTTCAAAAAGTCAACTTCCACGTAGGCGAGTTTTTTTTTTTTTTTTTCGGAAACTCCTCGATTTAATAGACACAAATATGACTTTTGCAACAGGAACAACAACGATGATGAGAAATATGCCAGACAGAGGGGAACCTTACATTTCTCCAGTATGACAGATTTTGTCGTAGTGTGAATGAGACTACAAATAATACCAAGCAATTTCAAAGGGCTGAAATCTTTTTTTTTTTTTTATTCAAGTGGACCTTTTACCATGAATCTTTTACCACGAACCAAACAGCGGACCTTTTATCCGGCAAAAGGGGGGTTCGTTTGACCGCCCCCCTCCCCCTTCACTACAGAACTGTGAGATACAGGTTTCATTTATTTATCAAACCTTTTATACTTACCGTTGCCCTCCTCCTCGAGGAGTAGTCCGTTCAGCCTCATCTCCATATAAATTTCATTGATGCTATCTCTTTTCATGTTCTTCGGATTTTTCCCCAGCTTTTCCTCATTGTCATTGGCATACACCGTCTCTGACGCGATGAGCGTACAAAGCACGAAGGCAAAAGGCAAAGAAAATTTCATGATTGCAGTTCTTAAGTGTGTGTCCACGAGAAAACCAGACCAAATGTAGAAAATGCGGCAAGGCGGGGGTGAACGGATTTACACCATATTTGGTGTGTTTGAACTTTTATATGAACAATATCTGAGGCTGCAATATTTCCTGAAAAAAATCCCTACCTACAGAGATATGGGCAGTCACAATTTGGGGGGTTAATCAACCAAAAATTAATCTGAAAAACAGGGTTATATTGATTGGCCTTACAGTTTATACAGGTGTCACTTAATGATTTAGTTTGGTGATATGTTATAACCTAAAGATAGGGGATTAAAATGATATACATTTTTTTCACCCTCTTTGTTTCCATGGTAACAAACTAAACGTTTTTCTCAGAGCTACGAACCACATGCTTTGAACACCCCCCTTCTATTTTTGACAATATCTTCATATTCACAGGTCTTTGGGGTAAAGCGTGTTCAGGACTAACAGATAACTCATTAATCTATTTATACATGAAATCAAAACTTACTGCTGTTCTACAACTTGTCCGTTGTAAGAGATAGAACATTACCTAATTTCTTCATTTTTCGTAAATATATCTGGACACATATATCGGTGCACTCAACTTCAGCTATCTCTTTCAAGTCAACAAATGGTTTAAAACACTGTCAGTTGAGCTTTATATCTTCATTTTACTTATTCTAATTTTTTTCTGGTTAAAACAAGCATCTAACACATTTTAAAATCATGTGAAACTAATGTACTAACGACAGAACAACACAGCGTGATTATCCAACATGGCGGAAAGCGTTTCTTTGCAAATCTTCCTCACCGAAGTCGTATATCATGTGGTTTATACTGTGTCTACAGATATGAAAAAACATGTAGTGTATTGAAAAACTGCAACAGAGATATTAACAGTCGTCTTTGTCGCGTTTACGTGAAGCAAAACAGCGTGAGTTACGAAAGCAAACTGATTCTTGTCAGGTGTGGACTCTTTTGTCTCCGATGACCGCAATTGGACATTTTCAAGTATCTTTGGGAGAATGAATGGGTTACACCATGTGACCAGCATAGGGATATGGGCTTGGTTTGTGCTGGAAACCATCCACACAGGGAAAAACGAGCCTATAACGAAATATGTCATGGGATTAACTTGCAGATGTCAGTGTAGACAAAAAGCCATTTGAATATTACTGGTGCCACTTGGTTCAGGTAAGAAACGGGTTTGTTTGTATTTTAATACAGGCTAAAAGCCAGAAAAAAGGTCACTCAGAAAAATGATCTAGGTGCAATTTTTTAATGGTAAACGGTCCATTTTTTTCTTTTTTTTTTTTTTCTTAAAGAAAAATGCCCCCTTTCAAATAATGAAATTTCATGCAGCCTAAGGACCTGTGATAATTCTATCTTTTAAGATTTGTGTAGGTATTTAGGTTGGTTTAAGGGTATTTGGGTAAAATAAATTTAAGGGTAACAATTGGAATTAGATTGAAGTTAGGGCTGGTCTTGGCAAAATTGCTAGTCTCATCATAATTTATATTCGAAACCATGTCTTACCTATAAAACATTGACACATGGGATAATAATTTATTTTTCATCAACGTATCAATTAACTTTGAGATAAGTGTTTTCATGTGTCTATAGTAAGCTATATTTATATTTCAGGCACATTTGAGAGGTTTTATTTGACACACAGTGATCTTATGGTCAGCAAAAGAGTCCAAAGCCTTGCAGAAACTGAAACTAGTGTGGAAATGATGGATGTTGTAGAAAGGCATGTATGTAAATGAAAGCCACAATATAACAAATGCTGAGGAGATGCATGTGTCCTTAGTTTCTGCAGATGGAGTGGAGGGGTGCGCTTTTGCTGCCATTTTCTACATCCAGCTAGACAGACATTTTCCAAACCTGCGTGGACTGGAGTGTCCAATTACAACAATTTGGCTTTCTTGATTCCTACAACATGAGAAAAGGTGTCTCTCTTCCTTGAGCAGTTTTAATATGAGTGATACTGATGTTAAAGTTAATTTGGGTTTTTCTGTGGCAAATGTACCAACTGGGACTATACCTAGAGAACTCTAAACTATATTCAAATAAAGTAAAGGAGTTTTTACTGAAGGAGTTTAGAAGGGCACAAGAAACAGGCCAGCAGAACCTAGCATTTGTGAGCATGAAGATGAGATTGAAATGTCAGTAAGGAGGGTTACAGACTATTCAGGAAGAAAAAATCGGCAGTTATTTTTGAATGTATTATAAACTTTGATGTTATGAGCTGTAATGTTTGATATAAAACTGTTAAGATGTTTCATAACACCAGGATATATTTTGCAGTTGTGTTAGTTTTGCTTTTTGAATGGAATTATCTTGTTTTGCTAGACCTTACATTATGATATAGGTTGTAATGATCACAACTAATGTTGCACTGCTTTGCATGTATTGCTGTATTATAATTTTGTGATTTTTTTATTATTTGTAATTATTCATCTGAGACAAAAATAAACTAATTTGAATATTTTTTAGTTACTGTTTGCTCATAAATAGTCACCAAAAAGTGGTGTGGATGATTAAAAAAAACTTTTGAAAATTAAAAAAAAGATTTGTTCTGGCTTTGATCTCATAAATACTATAAGGCATATCCGGATCTCTAAATGATAAATATTGCACCAAAAAGAAATCTTCACTAAACTAAGATTTTAATTTGTATTCACCAAATTGATGATATATATATATATATATATATATATATATATATATATATAATCATGTAAACTCTCAAGTTAATTGCCAGTGCTTATCCAAAGTAATAGAATCTAAGATTTATTTCCTCTTTACTTTTTGTCCATACAAATGAAAAAGTCCATATATGACAATTTACAAAAATGAAGCCCAATGACCTTGACCTATGACCCACTGACCTGATATTCATTAGAACACATCCACTTTCCATGCTCACCAGCCCTATTAATTTAGTAACAACATTGTAGAGCAAAATGTTTTAATAAATTAATCAAACCCATTGTCTACATAGACTTGAATGAATCCACCACGATTTTTTGCCTTAAAAATGGCCAACTTTGGGGGTATTTTTCAGTACCTGTTTTAATACAGCAGTAACTTTTGAAACTTGATTTGGAGTGATCCATATCTGCCTAAAATATTCATGCAGTTTTATAGCTGTAAACCCTGTGAAGATGGAGATATATGCAATTAAAGATGGTAGTGTCAAAATTGGACTTTGGGGGGAGGGGTGTTATAAATGGGTGTGGCTCGCCCAAGCAGGGTCTTATCTGAATTCTACATATATCTGTGGCAAGCCAAATGATTGTTTTCAATGTTTGTAAGGTCTAATATTTTTTAGTTTTCTCCATTTTTGTTTAATTTACACAAAATTTATCATTATTTTTCCAAGGTAAAAATGGAGTCTCAAAGAGGCCACATAAGCCATGACTTATAATAGGCTATAATTCTCTGAAGAAAAGATATTTTTGGGATTCCTTCCTAACTCATGAATAACTTCCTAATATGCCTCCATACAACAAATTTGGTTGAAATCCGCTGACCCCCACCTTGCCACCCTGGGCTGGTTCTCTCGTGGACAAGCTCTTAAACAAAATGTCAGTTTCTCGGTTGTCAGCTGTGAGATATATATTTTGACTTCGCAAATTACGTCCCATTGATCACTTCTCTTACCAAGTTCGAGATACGAACGAGCCCGATCATTTCACAGCTAGGGAAACATTGACTTATGTACAATTCCTTCAATGTCACCTTGGTGACTTACCACGAAGAAAAAATTAATGTCAGTGCATTGAATAAATAATACGGCCCTAAGCGTTATATGATATTGTATACGTACCCTCTACCAGGGCGACTGATAGGTTTTTACGGATATTCACAGATATGTCTCTAGCTAGATAGATTGTCATTTTCAACTGGTAGAGGGTATTGTATACGTACAAATACACAAAATACATAAGAACATGACAGTTGGTAACAATTCAAAACACTAAGCTAAAATATAATAACTACATTATAAGACACTTCTTGTGTAAATTCCCTCAATGGACAGAGAAGAATTTCATCAGCTCATTCATTAGTGAAACAATAGGTGGTTGGGGGGCATGTATACATGTAGCTCCTGCATAGAGGCTATTCACCTGGATAGCTTCATTCCCTGATGAAGATGTTCTGCTTGACATCGACATATTGGAGGTAAAAAAAATTCAATATTAAGCAGTTGAAAGAAGAAAAATCACTCCATTCCTTAATTGAATAAGTAAATAAAACAATGATAGAGTATGGATTCAGTGCAGCCCGGGGGTTCTTGTAAAAACGTGGGCAGCACAATAATAGTGGCCCCTTACTTTCACATGCCACAAGCTTAAAATAATTCTTTGTGGAAAGAAATATCAGACAATGTGTCTGATTTCCCTACAGTTTGTTATAGCTCATATCGAAATCCTTCATAATGGTAGCACGTGCTGATCACACAACGTGCATGACCTATCGGCAGGCTCGGTGAAGTGCGCCTAATAGTGCAATGCACAGCAATACAAGAAGAGCCACTTGCCAACATGGCGGCCGTCCTGAAGATAAACAAGTCATGCTGATTTGTTGACTTGTATTAAAGATATCAATAACCTAGTGATATATTTCGCTTTTATTTCACCCTATTTTGTTTGGAATGACCGTTTCCCGTGTTAACCTGCGACTGGACTAGTTTTTTTTTTTTTTTTTTTTTTTTTTTTTTTTTTTTTTTTTTTTCGGTGTATTGCACTGTGTTGCACTGTATTGCAGTGTATTGCGCAATTAAGAGACACCCGGCTCAGCGGTAGATCACAGTTCATTATATTTATGCCGACCGGTTTCTATCCGAAGGTTCTGTGAGCTTGTTCGAAATTTAGTAGAAGTATTACATTTATTTCTGTCCTTTATTGTATATAGGGGCCTGTTCAGAACCAGTTCACATGCCATATAAGCTTTATGAATTTTCCATTGTTACAAGAATTAGCAAACAGTGGGTCGGATCTGCCTGCTATTTGGTAAGGCTTACACCTGTGTTCCTCATAATGGGTCCACACCTTGATGAAGTGAATTGCTCCACATAACGAGCATAATATGTCATCAGACTCAGTAGTAAGTGTGAGGGTAGTGTGCATGTGATCTTGTTCGAAATTTTAAGGTAGTTAGGTATTTTGTTTTTATTGAATTTGGTTTTGAGTTTGCTAATACACCCTCAGATGAGCACATATGTATAGCTTATGCTATGGTGCCATCCCTGTGTATAGTTTTCATTCAGCAGTAATATTACAGCTATGCGCCGTGTATGGTATTTCTATAGGCAGAGAAGACGATTTTGATATTAAAATAAATCTGTATAATTATAAGTAAAAATATTAATAAAAACTGGGTTTGAATTAAAATTGATTCTTGCGCTGAATCTTACATATTGAAACAGGTTACACCATTTCGAATTTATTATATAATCATTTTATTTATTTATTATATTTTATTTTATAAATCTATTTACCTTTCTTTTGTTATCTTTTTTTTTTGTATATGCACAGGCCGGTAAGATATAGAAGCGTGAAAATAATTGGACCTACAGACCAGGGGAACTTTTCCACCCCACCCCCCACCCCCCCCCCCTTCGATTGTCTATTGACATGAACATTAGCGGATCTTCTAACTCCACGTCAAATATGATTGAACGACACAATCTAAAATTCAATTAAATGGGGCAATGATATAAATAATGCAATATACTGCCAGTTAATAAGCTGCTTCTACCAGCATTTGACTTTTTACATCACGATAAAACAAATGATGAGATAAACTGCATACTGACGGGTTTGATTTTTCGTAAATTAAAAGCGGTTCAAGGGGCCAGCGAGTGTGGGAGGGGGTTGTGACTGCGGCCTTAATATGCCACATCTCAGCCAACTCGGAGTGGCATGATTCATAACCGCTACAAAAGTGCAAAGCATTCAGGAAACGTTGCCGCTCTCTCTCCCAAATATAATTAACTAACATAGAAATAAGCTGTCTTTAGCGAGAAATGAAGCCAAATGTGGACAAAACTTAACAAGTGCCATACTATTAATTAATCCGAACTCAGCTTTATTCGCAAATGAATTTGCTGGTTATGATAAAGGGATTATGGTGGATTATGCTCTCTTGTGGCCAGAACAAGGTCGTATATCATCGGCTGCTCAGTCGCATCACCAAACGTTATTATGCTCATAATATGATCGCACGGTCGCTGTATAACTTGGACACATCATACTTAACAACACGTCATTGAAAGCAAAGATCGTCTTTAATGGAAATGTTCTCCGGCAATCAATGGCATCACTGCCGAACATATCAATTTTGTTAAGAATGAGGTATGTTGCTATTATATCGCTCGCATTCTAACTGAAATTTCCCATATTGGAAAAATCTGGATTAAAACCCAACCTGAGACCCCCGGCCAGTTACTATTATTATTACATACCCCAAACCTGATCCAAGCCGTAATTTCTCCCCAGTCTATCCAATACCACTACCACTGCAGCTTCTACATGTAGGTTGGATTTAAGGAGGGAAGAGGAACTGATGCCGTATGCAGCTTCTTAAACGACATTATGTGCGCGGTTAAAGATGGCGAATCACCACTGTGCGTGTGCAGAGAAATGCACAGTATAAGGTCTAAGATTCTCCAGAAATATATCTACGGAAGAATTTGTTTATATATTTATAAATACACATAAAATCAATGTAACTAGGGAGCCTGATGAAAAAATATGTTTTTATGAATTTTTCCCTTTGAGTACTGTATTTAGGCCATTTCAAAATAAAAAAAAATTTTGCCTTCAATATCGATACAATGGGAGCATTTTATTTGTGGTTACGTGATGATTCGATGGCAATCAGTTTCTATGGCAATTTTGTGAGAAGAAAGTTTTAATTGCCTGATCAGTCTCTTGTAATGCAGTGCTATTGCTTTTATGAGGTAAGTTTGCATGGCAATGTGGTCAACGAGATCTTTGTATAACCACAATTTTTGAATTATTTATTATATATAGAATAGCTTGCTGTTTTGTATCTAGCAAATTCTGCTCAAATATAACTCGATAGAATATGTACTGTTCTTTTCATCGTAATTGGTAGGTTAAAGTCTCAGTTCACTAATCCCTGTTTCTTTAAATATATCGTGAACCTCTGATACCCAATTTCTACAGGTTAATAGCTTAAATATTTTGAAGACATAAAAGTAAAATATACTTGTTGTTCTTCCTCACCCCTGTTCTTCTTCACCCTGAAATAAATTAACAGTGCTTGCAGTGTATTTTTATCCCTGGAGCACTATTACATGTACACACACTGGACAATAGAAGTGTCACCCCCTAAATCAGAGTAATAAAAGTAGGCAGATCTTGGATAGTTATAATGCCTGGTCTACTTATAATGTGACTAATGAGTATAAAACCACTGTACCATGGAATTGTATTGTTGGTCTTGTACATGTACACCAAATGCTATTCCTGTCTTCCTCCAATATGGCAAGATACAGGCAATTATCTAACGATTATAGAGGTCAAGTTATCAACCTGAGGAGGCGGAATATAAGCAATGTTAGAATATCTATACAATTGAATTGTTCAGTCAGAACCGTGCAGAGGGTCTGGTCTCGGTTTAGAAACACTGGATCAAGAGACAAACTGCCTCTGATGGGTCGTCCAGGAAAAACTACCGATCGTGAAGACCGACGACTGATTTTGATGTCCAGGTTGTCAAGGTTCGACATTGCTTATCAGTTGACAACACTGACAACAAACACAATGTAAAGAAATCATCCAAATTTTACAACTATCACAATCTACATGATCAAAGACCACTTTACCAAGTGCCAAATATGCCTTTATGTCTTCTCCATTCCAGCTTGCCACAAACCTTCCAATTCACATTCCCACCAAGAAAGAAGTCAACAGAGCATATTGGTTGTTCGAAATTTGACCGAACAAGACTGCTTTTATTACATGCAGGCCTATATAAGTCCAGTATCCTTATCATTTGTCTCCGACCGGGCAATGCAGCGATTCTCAGTTCTGTCAGTCTAAAGCCAGTAAAATTAAATGTATCACCCGTTTTTCAAAATCATTTTGGATAACGCTTACAGTTCAACATTGCCAATATATTAGGGGGAATACTAACGTAAGAATATAGACTACCGGTACAAACCTGATATTCGATGAAATGGAAAATAAAACATTATTTGTTTAGACAGTTGCGAAGATTAGGGCTCACACGATTAAATGGTAATAGGGCATGCATTCAATTCATTTCAGATTATAGATTTTCTGTACCAATATTTTTGTTCCTTTTTGACAGCGTGGAAGTTTTCAGGACCAGCAGGCTTTGCTGTTCTTTTCTTCCGGATTGCGGTTTCAGTTAACTAATATCTTTCTTTTATCTCAATTTTTTGCCCGCTTTCTGAGCCCAGAGGTCCTCCTTTACAACACCCGACGTTCTCTGCCCCACGTTATTTCTACTGTAGTTATACGGATGAATCTCAGTAATGATTTTGGTCGGATTCATAGATTTTCAGACTTTTTTCATGACCACGACAGGCCGATGGGTATGCTTTTATGACATGCTAATTTGTTTATAATATGAACTTTCTATTATCATTCTCCCTGCTACGACGGGTAAGTTGGCATACTTTTACTGTAACTATACTCACATTTATTATCCCACGTCGACGGATTGATGGGCTAGACATGTTTTTATTGCATATTTATTTATTTATTTATTTATTTATTTATTCTCCCAGCTACGACAGGTCAGTTGGCATACATTTACTGAAAATGTATATAAAGTTTAGTATCCCCACGACGACTGGTTGCTGGGCATTGCTTTTTTCGCTATATTATACATACCAGCTTAGAAGAGTTGATGGACATGATTTTATTTGCATATTCATTTATAATTTATTATTCCCGTTACGACGGGTTGGTGGGCAAGGCTCTATACCACATTTTATCTCATTATCCCCACTACGATGGGTTGATGGGCATGCTTTTATTGCACAATTATTAATTAATTAATTAATTAATTTATCTATTTATTTATTTATTTAATCTCCCCCTACGACGGATCAAGATGCATGCTTCTACAGCATATTTATTTACTCATTTTCCCATCACTTAAAATCATTGACTTGTTATTCCCTCCACGCCTCGAACCACTATCCGCGCAAACATACAGATTAAATGTGTCGCGAACCAATCAAATCATACTGCTTGGAATGCTGTTTAAAATAGTGTTTTTCTTGGCCCCGTGTTCAAAATAAATGTCTTTTTTTATTCTTTCATTAACTGTGTCTTAATCATGAATGTCGATATTTTGTGACGGTTTATGAAATGAAATGATTTGGAAACATTACGCTTTTTTGATTTTCAACTGAATTACATGGTTTACCAATGATGTATTATGTGTCGGTACAGAAAAATATAAACATGCAAACCTTTGCGTTCATGCTTGAATTTATTAGCAGCTGAGTTACAAGACAAAAAGGGGGCATCTCGCTTGCAATATACAACTCATACTTGATTTCACGGGTGGAAAATTGCTGTGAGTTGCATTTCTGCCTTTTAGCTGTCCATGTGAAGGTATGTTCATGCAAACAGGGCGCCGCGCCAAAAAAATTCGAGTATGATAGATCACGTGCAAAATCTTTTACGAAATTCATATCAGCCCGTATCTTTAAAAAACTTGATGTAAAGATTTAAGCACATCTGCATCTGAAACATTGTAGAGCGTCCAAAATGCACTGTATTTTTCCAGGCCACTGTGGAATATTTTGTTTTCAAAGTCTGCTTCAGGTATATTAAAAAGTCCAAAAGTATCTTTCTTGTCTCATTTTATACCTTATCTTGATTCTAAGAAAAATTTCAAGTTCTGAAGAGTCAATGTGGTGGACATTGGTTCTATCCATAGTTCCGCTGACATAGTTCCATTGGGAATTGCTGTAAATTCAAAGCAACGCACAAACACTCTTGCTAAAATGATGGAATATTTCGGAAATTAGGGACAGGATTTTCTTTCGAAGTACTCTGTGAAAATTAACATAAAACCTTTATCCTGGTGTCTGGGTGCTACACGAAATACTAACTCTGAGATGAAATTCTTTATCTTTGGATGATTCCGGTATTCTTCTCCAATCCATGCTTCCTTCAACATTTGCTCTTCCCTATTAATTACGGATAATTTATCAAATTCATCATTGATCGGTAGAACAAAACCAAAGTGATGAAAAACAAGCTCAAATGTAATATTAAAGTAGAAAATGCATTTCAACGAACCACTTACGACTTAGTTTGAACATGTTTAAAACACAGATGTCATATTATGTTGGAATATCACATCACTTTAAGCAAGGGTGTATTTCAATGAAGACATTAAGGAGCAACAGTATACAGACCGGTGGTCTGAAGCATAACGTCGTTGCTGCCCGCTGGGAGGTCCTCTACCGTGTTCTTCTCCGCATACTCGATGATGTACTTGTTAATGTCCTTAAGAACACCTACCGACGGTGCTGTGTGATACCCAGCATCGCGAAACACCTGAAGCAACTCCGCAACTGCACCGGCGACGTGAGGTGCTGCAAATGACGTCCCATTATCCGCCCTCCAACCTGTGTTGTCTGAGTGATTGGCGCCCCTAATAGCCGTCCCTGGTGCGTAAATATCGACACACTTTCCGCGGAAACTGTAAGAAGCTAAGCCATCACCAAACTCGGTGGCGCCAACTGTGAGGGCCCTGGGTACGTTTGCTGGGGATATATCACACGAATTGTGATAGTTGGTGAACTTAATATTTCCGGCGGCGGCTACAACTGGAATACCAGCATCCAATACCGCTTCCACGACTTCGTCAATTTTAGGGAGTGTCCCCCTTTTCGATGCGAGTGACATGTTAATTACTGACAGAGTTTTGCTATTTTTTACCCTTATCTCTATCCAGTTCAGTCCTTTCAAAATATGCGACTCAGAACAATTGTTCACCGTGGCGCATACCTTGACGGGGATGAGGGTGACCTCCTTAGCTACTCCAAAGGTGGCGCCACCTAAGATACTGGCTACAAGGGTACCATGACCATCAAAGTCCCTACTGTTGGTAAAGTTTCCGTGCCAACCTGAAATAACACGCACAACTTTGTTGTGAATAGCCTTACTTCTGGATTTTGACTTGTATCTACGCACCTCTCTCTCTCTCTCTCATGCAATATCAGTAGAATAATATATACCTTCTCTCACTCTCCCTCCGAAATCTTGGTGATCAGGATTAATTCCTGAGTCCATGACGTATGCGTCTATACCGGTGCCTTTCGCCCAGGTGAAGAATAGGTTGTCATCCTTGAAGTAATCGATTCTGTCTAAATTCTGCAACAAAAAGATCATTATGGAAAGATATATTACGAACGAGTTTATTTATCTGTTTGTTTGTTTGTTTGTTTAAATGATAATAACTGAGGTTTATTTCTTCACAATACTTGTTATATATTAAACGACAGTATATATATATATATATATATATATATATATATATATATATATATATATATATATATATATATATTCGAGCACGTAACGGTGTGGATAGTTAATTGAAAGGGAAGTATGTTCGCGCACTCTCGATTAACTTTATTCAGGCATTGACTTTTATGCAGTCGTGCTAAACATAACGAGAATACTGCCTGTTTTTCATAGACGGGTTCTTGTTACGTGGGGCATAGTTGGAGGAAAGAATGGCAGATTTAGCTGAAAATTTAATGAAAGGAATGGACGAAATGTTAGAGGAGCCAGAGGAGGACAAACAATCTCAAGATGGCGGGGAAAAACAGTGAAAAAGGACGCGCGTGTAATGTCTTGTCTAGTGGCGACACTAGTGGCAAGAGCTTTTTAGGAAATAAAGGATAGTAAGATGGCAGTCCACATGGTCTTGAGTGATGAGTATAAAGATAGTAATCTATAACCCACGCAGAGTGCACATGGTTTGCAAACAAGCACAAGACATAACATGGTGTCAGAAGCGGTCTCAAGACAAAAGTAAAGCTGCAGTAATAGAGACATAATGGCAACTGGATTTTTACCTCCAAAGTTCAGGGCACGTGATGCCGCCGCGCAAAATGTCGCGTGGAAAGAGGAGGAACTGAAAATGTATCTCCTTGCTGCTGGGTTGGAAGACGCAGAGGACAAACGAAAGGTAGCAATTTTAATATATGGCCTAGATAACAAACACAAAAAGGTGTTTGAGACATTTATCTTCGACAATGAAGAAGATAAAGACGACTTTCAAAACGTATTAGAAAAGTTTGACAAGCATTTTGAACCGCAAAAACTGGTAAAGTTATATATATGAAAAAATTTGATACATGCTATCAAAATGAAGAAGAGAGTCTGTCAGATTACGTATCAAGACTGAGAGAAATTGCTAAGTACTAGTAGGCTTGTTAAGGGGTCAAACGCTGCATTTTATAGTACAAATATCTAACTTGGCATAAATGTTCCTTGGGCCAAAAAAACATTTTTTATCCAAAGAGACACGCTCTATCGATTCATTAATTAGCATAAATTATGCAAATTAGGTGCCAGAATATATAATATTTCATATTCCCATTAATTTTTGGCCTAGAAACATGTATAGATTATCAAACCTGACTAAATTAGGGACAAGGAACCCATTTTTGATCATTTGGAAGCAATTGGTGGCCATTTTGTGTCCCAAATCCAAGATGGCCCCACCCGCCATTTTGAAAGTGGACATAATTTTGCTATTTTATGTTGAATTTTGAAGCGTTTGGTCTATATATACTTTATATATATATCGATTCCTACTATTTTGGGGGTGAAAAAGTCATTTTTGATATTGTTTTGGTGATAGTAGGTGATTTGAATGGACAAAGAGGGTGTTATAAGTGCCTACCACATATGTGTGAACGCTGCAAAACCATGGATATTGATAACCCGTATTCAATATATCTCAGTGCAATTTTTTGTTAAATACCATTGCTATTGGACTATATTATGAGCAAAAAAAAAACACATTTTTACCATTATGGAGGCCATTGGTGGCCGTTTTATCCCTCAAATCCAAAATGGCCACCAAAACCATTTTGAACTTGAGCATAATTCGCTATTATGAAACTACATGTACTACATCTTTGTAAATGAGTAATACGTCGCTTTATATTATTTTCTGGTGCAGAATACATTATTTTTTTCTTAAAATTTGTGCCTCAAATCTAAGATGGCCCTCATACGCCATTTTCAAATTGAGCATTATTCACCATTTTGAAACTATCACACCTTCATAAGCGTGCCATACGTCATTTTTGATTATTTCCTGGTGCAGAATGCATTTTCGGTTTCATAAAATGTAAATAGAAACTTTTATAAGCCTCCAAATAAATATAGGATTCGGTTGCTACATGGGCCTGCAGTTTATATGTACAATGAGTAATCCAATTAGTACAAAACTTCCAATCTATAAAACAAGTGTCAGCAAACAAAATGGCTGAATTAAAGCAAAAGAATACATCTTTGACTGCATGAGGAAAATTGTTAGCCATTATTTTGATCAAAACCAAGTGATGGTTGCATGCCGCTATTTTAATAATTTGGTGTAATTTATAATCTTTGAACTGTGGGACCCTCATTCACTTGTATTAGGTAAAATGGTACTATTCTGGGGGCTCTAAAGTAATTTTCCAGTGCTAATTTGGTGACAGAAGATAATAAAAAGGTAATATAAGGTTGTAAAATAAATTCCAAGATGAGTTTCGTTGAGTCTGTTACAAAAATGTGGAACCCAAACCACATGCTCAAATATATAATCTACATTTATCTTAAGTGACCATCCACTAAAAGATACTGAATACTCAAATGAAAGCAATAAATATATATACATAGTGGTATTATATTATTAATCTTTTACTGGTCAATGTGAACCAAAAAGCCACATGCACATTTATGTCCCAGTCACTGGGGCTTGCATTCGCATGTTAAATATAGCCCAGAAGATTTGAAGGGTGAAAAATGTGTCGTCTTATAATACTACGTAACTTGGTTAGTTGTGTTGATGCGTAAATGCCCGTGAAAGACAAGCAAATGGACTTTGCTTTGAAATAGCTCTAGATCTTGTCTGCAAAATCATCCAGCAGCACAGCAAAAAGAAACATGCATGGTCAGCTCTGGTAGGCCAATAAGACAACAGCTAGTAAGAATTGAGGTTTTGTCAGTGTCCTATGAGAAACAATATATTAAAATCCAGTTTCCAGAGAAACATTAATGCACGAGAACATGTCGCATCAGAGGAAAGTGGTATCTTTACACAAAAAGAAGGAATCTGCAAAACCAACTAGAAAGCAGCAGCTGCGCAGGAAGGCAAGAGGGATAAAGCAAAGAAGTCGAGGAAGCAGCCATTTTTCCTAGTTGACAGTGCCAGTGATCATTCCTAGCATGATTTGGCCAGACAAGTCATCTTACTACCAACAGAAATCCATAAGGCGACTACATAGTTCTCATTGTTTCCAATGTACGAACAAGCACAAAACATCTACAGTATATGACAACTACAGGAATATTCATCTTGGAATCATCTTAAAACACCTTATGCCTTTTTTATTATCCTCTGGCACCAGAGTAACACCAGAAATTAATTATGTACTTACAAAATAGTAACAATTGATGTATTACGATCATATGTAAGTCCAACAGCTCAAAAAAGATAAATTATGCCATAATTTTTAAATAGAGACAGGCTCTTGGATATGAACAACAGAATAGCTAACAGTAGTCACCATAAAGTTGAATCCTCCATGCTGGTCTCTTGCACTTAATCTATGTCTGGCAAAACCATTTTAAAATTGTTATATTACATATATTTGCACAAATTTGACTTCAAGACGTATACAAGTGAAGGTGAAGACGTAAGCCTGTATTTGTGTTGGAGTCTTTTAATATTTACTTTTTGTATTATATCTCAGAAGAGATAAGACATCAACGTCAACTGGGGACATGAATTTCTTCACATGGGGGGAGGAAGAGGGGCAGTTGAGTGACAGTTCAGGTGAGAAAGCTAATCCAGACATTATGTTTACTGATATTGACGCTGAACTACAAAATATGGAAGTTTGTGGACCGCCAGTGTTTGAAAAGTTGGCCGAGACTTTGAACAAAATAAGTGAGAAAGGAATGGTTGACGTGAAAAGGAAAGAAAAGGAAAAACAATTCAAACGTCCAGAAAATTGTAGTGGTTTAGTTGTTCCTAAAGTGAATTCGCAAATATGGTCTGGGCTAAAACCTGAAACAAGAAACAAAGATTTTAAATTTCAACAAATGCTTACTACACTCAATAGTGCCATGGTGCCTTTTATTAATATCACAGATATGCTCCTCACAGGCATGAAAGAGAAAACTGACCTGATCCTGTCCAAAGAAGCAATGCCTGAGCTGTTAGATGGATTGATTTTAATGAATGCTGCGGTACATGATGTTAACATGATGCGGAGAGCAGAGATTAAGCCAGAGTTACAATATGAGGCCATGAAGGCCCTAGTACCAAGTTCTAACCCGGTTACTGATCTACTGTTTTGGAGTGACTCCAATAAAATTGTAAAGGAAGTTGGGGAGGACAAGAGATTGACCAGGAAAACTCAGCAGTACAGGCAATATTCAGGGGGAAAACGGTTTCAGCCTTATGGAAGTGAAGGGAGTGCCCAGGCCAAACCTCATTTTTAGGCAAGTGGCCAGTGGCGAGAAACTGGGAACAGAACAGAGAGAGAGGGAAAGGGATCATCCAGTACAGAGGGAAGACAAAATATCGCCACAAAGGCCAGAACCCCTCAATCAGGAAATAAATGTAGGTACTGGCACATTTAGAGCAGGGAACATTAAAAAAACTTACATTATTGGGAACAGGTGACTTCTGATAAGAATATTTTAGAGGTGGTTAAAGGCTGTGTGTTGGAATTTTTAGATACACCACAGCAAGTGAAGGAACCAATATCTATAAACTTTAATGAACTTGAAAAGGATATTATTAATGGTGAAGTTAATGTTTTAATCAGGAAACGTGTGATAGTAGAAAGTTTAGAAGAACAAAATCAGTTCATTTCAACTATTTTTATTCGACCAAAACAGATGGGAAACATAGAATGATTTTGAATCTGAGAAACTAATGAATTTATTGTATATCGACATTTTAAGATGGATAGTATTCACACTTGTACAAACTCTATGGTACACACTTGTTACATGGGGTCAGTAGATATTCAAGATGCATATTATTGTATCCCAATAAGGGCAGAATATAGAAAATACTTGAAATTTTGATGGGGAGGAAAACTATATGAATATGTAGTTATGCCCATGGGGTTGGCTTTTGCGCCCAGAATCTTTACAAAGTTGATGAAACCTGTGTTGGCATGTTTAAGACAAAAGGGGCACGTTGTCAGCATTTATATAGATGACATTTACATTCAGGGTGATACCTATGAGAAATGCAAAGAGAGTATTAATCAAGTATTACACATGTTAACATGTCTAGGATTTACCTGGAGTAGAGAAAAATCATAAGTGGTACCCCAACAACAGCTGTTACATTTAGGTTTTATTCTCAATTCAAATAACTTAAGAATCAGACTGAGTGAGAGCAAACTAGAAAATGTCAAAGCATTAGGGAATAAGGTCATAAAAAGAGAGAAAGGGGAATTATGTACCATTCAAGAAGTGGCTCAGTTGAACTATGGTTTCATGTTTACCTGGTGTGGAATTTGGAGAACTTCACTATAGACATGTTGAAATAGACAAAATACTTGCTTTAAAAATAGCCTGGGGAATTATCAAGGAAATATAACCTTATCTCTCAAGGCATTAGATGACATACACTGGTGGGGAAATTTGTTTAATATAGGTCGAAAAATCTTCAGGGAAAACCCACATTTTACTTTACGAACGGATGCCTCCCTGCAAGGCTGGGGGGCAAGTTTAGAGAATAATACAACAGGTGGACGTTGGATAGAGTTGGAGAAAGGAGCACATATTAATGTGTTAGAATTAAGAGCTGCCTTATATGGGCTAAGAGCCTTATGTGAAAACAAAGAAAACCAACATATTCTGTTGGAAATGGACAATTCTACAGCAGTTGCATATATAAATAATATGGGGGGCACACACTCAGTTCAATGTAATGAGCTCAGTATAGACATCTGGAATTGGTGTAGACAGCGTGGAAACTGGTTGAGTGCTGCTCATATTTTAGGAGTGAATAATGTAAAAGCGGATAAGGAGTCAAGATTTTTTAATGACAGGACAGAGTGGGCCGTAGATCCTGTAGTTTTTAATAACATGAGTTCTCATTTAGGGAGGCCTACTATTGATTTGTTTGCTTCAAGAATTAACTGTTAAGTAGATAAGTTCTATTTCTGGAGACCCGATCCGTCAGCAGTAGGAACTAATGCATTTATACCTGATTGGAGTAAACATGATATTGCTTATGCATTTCCACCTTTCAGTGTGATTCAGCGGGTGGTGCAAAAGATTGCAACGGACCAGGCGGATGTGATTGTTATTGTGCCCGACTGGCCGACACAAGCATGGTACACTCGATTAATGAGCTTGCTGATGACGCATCCAATATTACTTCCAAGGAGGAGGAGTCTTCTGCGCCTCGAACACAATCGGGAGCGGGAACATCCGATGTGGAGAAAAACAAGGATGATGGCTTGACGGTTATCAGGGAAAAGCTCATTAAAGAAGGAATTTCAGACATACCTAGGAACATTTTTATGCAGTCGTGGCGAGTCAGCACAAGGAAACAATATAAAACTTACATTAGGAGATGGGAAACATTCTGTGCTGGAACAGATATCGATATCTTACAACCAACTGTGTCACAAATACTAGATTTTTTAACAGTTTTGTATGAAGAAGGACTACAATATAGTGCCATCAGTACAGCAAAGTCGGCATTAGCAACTTTTGTGACTGTAGACAGTAGTTTTAGTTTAGGAAAGCATCCATTAATTAAAAGATTTTTAAGAGGAGTTTTTCAAGTTAGACCAGCGTTCCCCCGATATACGTCCACATGGAATGTGGATAAGGTATTATGTTGGCTGGATAGTTTGGGATCAGTAGAGCAATTAAGTTTAAAACATCTTACATGTAAGTAAGTCATGTTAATGTTATTGGTTTCAGGACAGAGGTGTCAAACAATACACTTGTTAGATCTTAGACAAATTACATTAGAAAACAGATCAGTTCATTTTGTTTTAGACAAATTGGTGAAACAATCAAAACCGGGAATAAAACAACCAGTATTAGTTTTTCCAGTTTTAAAGATAATGTGAGGTTGTGTGTTGTGGCTACACTAATAAAATACATTGCAAGAACTGCAACTGTAAGGACAGGTTCAGAATTGTTTATTAGTTATGTGAAGCCTCACAAGGCAGTTAGCAAAGACACGATTGAACGATGGGTACATACGATAATGGCTTCAGCGGATATAGATGTTCACAAGTTAAAACCTCACAGTGCGAGGGCAGCATCTACTAGTAAAGCGAAAGAAATGGGTATTCCAATGAATGTAATAATGAAAGCAGCAGGTTGGAGTAATGCTAGTACTTTTAGAAAATTTTATTATAGAAATATTAGTGAAGAAACAAAATCTTTGTTTGCCAAGGCAATTACAAAATAAAAGGTGTTAAATAAAATGGTTGTTATATCTTACTTGGAGTTATGGGATCATAAGTCTCTATTTTAAAAAAAATTGGTAAAATAGATATGACCACTCATCATACTTTGAAATCTCGCATAATCTCGGAATGTCCCGTTAGGACAGAATTGAAAGTTTAAACGAGACTTACCTGTAAGTTCAAGTTTGATTTTAATTATGTCCTATCGGGAACATGAGAGATTAGGCGCCCACCCACCCACCCATTATTGTCAGGGGATTTATACACATCATGAGTGGTCATATCGTGTTAAACTATGCCTCCTGGAAATGAAACGCATTCTCGCCTAATTTCTCATGTTCCCGATAGGACAGAATTAATATCAAACTTCAACTTACAGGTAAGTCTCGTTTAATCTTTCAATTGTAAGTGTAATAATCACAGAATTTAGAATATTATACATTTTTTTATACATAAAAAACCATCAGTATGCTGTTAGATATAACAAGTTATTCGAGGTAGAGGTTGGAGGGGGGCAAGGTCATGTCAAAGGTAGGTCTCGAACTTAAGATGTACCTGTAACAGGGCGATTCAAGAACACTTACCTTACTGTCTTACACGCGAACTACTACGCAGACGAGCTGAAGTTGCAAACTCTCCATTTTTTGTCTTATATATGGCTCACAAATTGGATTTTCATATACATTTATAATTGTATCATTTAAAGATGCACACAAAGTCAATTTAGTCACAAAAACCAACCAAATGCCAGAATATAGTTTCAAGTAGTATATCTAAGAGAATTACCAAAAGGCATTGTGTAATTTTACCCGAAAATGATGTTTGAACGGATTTTTCTGCTGGCATTCTAAGCTGTATGTCAATGGGGCAGGAAAGTAGGTCACGAAAATAGGTTAAATTTACAACCAAAAATACAAAGAAAGGAGCAGTCTAAAGGTCTTTTGTGGCTGGTCGAGTGATCTATTCATTTAATCCCTAGGCTTGTCGACTTTATTTGAGTCATATAAGAATCTAGTAGAAGTGGTTTACATGTGTTACTGGGAATCCACGATCTACTGATGCTCGGTTCGTATATGCACCTTTAAGCGTATAATTGCATAGGGATAGGACTTTGAAATGTCCAGACTTCTATAACTGTCATAGTAACAGGAATAAAAGTCCGCCAGTTATACAAGTCCTACCTAATAAAATCAAGAACCAGGAACCTAAGTCTCAGTAGGACTACTATTCCCAAGTAATGGTAGCCCTACGGACAATCATTACCAGGAACGGACCTCGGTTCCTGGGGGACTTGGATATCTGTTACACCGGTTGCCCCAACCGGTCGTAAGTCAGGCGTAGCAAATCGCTATGCCCGAGAAAAGCCAGTTGCACCAAGGTATAGATAAAGTACCAGGCTCTGAGCTTAACGAGAAAAAGAGCAGATAATTGTCTCGGCGAAGCGTGGAATCGCCATGCTTGCGCCTGCTTCCAACGAGCGAAGCTTTCGAGATACGGGACCAGGTGGATGCAATCGCCATTGCAAATACCAATTGATCGCTGTGCTTTCGAGTGCGGTCGCTATTTGCGAAGCTTTTGAGTTACACAGACCAGGGAGATGAGAAAGAATTTGAATGGAAGAATGTTACATACGCAACCAGACATGAGCTTGATGAAGTATACAAAAATGGTCAAAAAGGTTGTCCCACCCCCTTTCACCTGTACTTATATTTACAAATAATAACCTCACAGATGTAAATTGTTATAAACGGTGCTTTTTATTCCAGATACCATGTCCGACATGATTAATGGTTCTGAAAATACAAAATTTTATACCTTTTTGTCAAATTTTAATAAATATTTCTTTACATCTGTAGTGAATCATTGGATTTGAGGGGGTACCTGTTATAAATTTGACTAAATTTGTGACATTTGATGGCCTCTTTTCAATTTAAAAGTCCACAAAGGCGCCAAATTGGACAAGCTCTGCCCAATGCCTGGGATATTATTCCAGGTGAAACTCTGAAATACTTGTCAGAAAGAATGCCTTGCCGTCCCATAGCGCTGGTAGCAGCCAGATAAAGCCAGACGCACCACAGACCATTGCTGTGACTACGCACTGATACATAAGGGTGTATTTTCAGAGATTTAGATCGATCCAGGGATTAAAATTTAGATCGACCTAACTCCCTGGGGGTTCTCGCTAAATTGCAGTCAGCCGAGCGGGCACCATAGTCAATTACCCCCTTACAGCTTTTAGTAGGCGGGACAGACGCTTAAGCCGGCCAAGCTGACAGTAATCTAGTGAGACTCCCCACAGGGATAGATCGATCTAAAAATCTATGGAAATGGGGTGTAAGCGTCTTTTTTTTTTGGGGGGGGGGGGGCGAAAAACTCTTTGGCAGGTGATAATTTGAGAATGTGGAGATCCAGCATTAATTGGGTGGATTCAGTTAAAGAACTGGTGCAACAATTACACTGAAGAGATTATTAAAATACCATTTAAATCTTTGTTGTCATTTATCAGTCGGAAAACTATACTAAATGTTAAGTCTGTATTACCTTTTTAGTGCTCAAAATTGTAGCTTTTTAAATAGTAGCTGATAGTAGCTTTTATTAACCCTGTAGAATAATGAATTAAAGACACATTTGCCACTATGAGTTTTTACGGAGATACACCGTAGAGCCTGAATATGCCCGGTGTAACATGAAAATCTGACTCCCATGAAAATTTGACTCCCCCTCCACAAAACTTCATAAATCTTATTTTATTTGAGTATATGACTGTGATCTTGTAGTTTGTAAAATAGAGGATTCATTGGCACTTTTTTTAGTTTACAGGTGAAAATTTCCACGAAAAAATAGAAAAATTAAAGGACAATGGTCATGGCGTCAGAATGGCCTGAACGGAACATATTCTTCAGAAAACATGCCCAACTAACGACATCTTTATCCAAATACACAAGTTAAAAGCTTATTTTGTAAATTTTGGACTTAAAAAAAAAACGTCCTATTTGCTCGGCCTGGGAGTTATTGAGCTTCGTGGTCACGTGGTCCGATGACGACAATAGTGCCACCGGCGAAGCCGCATTGTCTACCTGTAAGATGACTTTTCTGGCTTCTGATAAAAGTTTATACTCATTCAAATCTCTTACCAGAGGGGTCTAAATCCTCGTGAAGCTGTGTAAAACCATTTCCCGTCTATTCAATTCTTTAACAAGCATTTAATTATGCTTATTGCAAGTTGTATAAAACACTCCATTTGAATGACTTAAGGGTACTGTTGATTATTCCATATGAGGTCCATGTTAATTGTGAAATTCAATTTATTTTATTAAATCGCTGACGCCCCGTCTTGCATACTTTTTATTAAACTGAGGTAATCAATGCCTGTTACCCTTACAAGTCCTATCTTAATCATCCATCTAACTGGGACTTCCTTTGTCTTGACTTTGTCTTGCGAGTATCGAACGCACTCTCGCTGGCGATATTTATCTCAGGTAAAAATCTACCTGTGCGTTAGTTTCAAAGAGCAGCTCCCGCAGACCTGGGGGTACTGGATAAAATCTGAACACAAGGTTTATTGAGGAGCTAGAGAAACAAAGGAAGAATTTTTCCTGCAGAGCTTCATAGGAATCTTAACACTGACTTGATCCAGCTTAGACCTCCAAACTAACAGGGTAAGATGGGCAATTTTCACAAACAAATAATAAAACTATATTTCAGTTAGCCTCCTTTTAACCCTCAATCACCTTTCAGGGGCCTCGCAGGCCCGGACCCATGTATCTTTTGCTCTCTCTTCGTTCGCATGAGGATTTGAGCTTGGTCCTTTCATGTATTCCTCAAGCAACTTATACCCCATCAATGGATTAATAATTAGTTTTGAAATAATTTACACCATATGTAGAAATTAACTTTTCCAAAAGTTAGTCCCATTTCCTGGGAACCGGGCCTCTGATGCCCAGTCCCTTGATAATTTTACTTCCACATGGGATAAATAAGTCTATGTAACCTCAAATATCTTTGGTATCAAATGCTTTACACAAGCAATATCATGTGTGCTATGACTATCAGTATGGTCAATGAAATCTGCCTGTGAAAGATTCAAGACCTGGAGGAATTATTATTTATGAGTAATCAGTCACCTTGGTCACCTGATATGCAGATATCAGTTTAAATCTATCATTATTACATACCTGATAGACTGCGCTACCTTTGCGAAACTTTCCATTTTGAGAAAAAAAAAAGATTTTTCCGCATGTTCCATACACAGTGTATACTCACCCAGGTGGAGGTAAAGCGAGCAAAGGATCGTTGTAACATGAAAATCTGACTCCCCCCATGAAAATCTGACTCCCCCTCCACAAAACTTCATAAATCTTATTTTATTTGAGTATATGACTGTGATCTTGTAGTATTTAAAATGGAGGATACATTGGCACTTTTTTTTAGTTTGCAGGTGAAAATTTTCATGAAAAATAAGAAAATTAAAAATGTGCACTTTACCGCCCATTGTCTCCCTTATGAAAAAGCTATTTATTTGATATTGGATGATCATTTCTACATCTTTCCTTTAAATTTTCTTTATGAAGATTATATTGGAAATATTTGAAAGTTTGATGGTAAAGTATTGGGTGAAAAAAATAAAAAAATAAAAAACATGAAAAAGAAGAAAATTAAAAATGTGCATTTTATCACCCAATAACTCCCCTATAAAAAAGCTATCTATTTAATATTTGATGATCATTTCAACACCTTTCTTTAACTTTTACTTTATGAAGATTATATTGGAAATATTTGAAAGATTATAGGGAGTCAAAATCCTATGGGTACAAGAATGCAAATTTATTATCCATTTAAAATCATCAATCCCCATTTTTCATTCAGCTATGGGAAAAATGAGAAAAACAACAGCAAATATAATGGGAGTCCATAGGAGTCCAAATCCCATGCATATGAAAATGAAGAATTTCGTAAATTATGTTCACCCAGTATTTTACCATTCAAACTTTCAATTATTTTCAATATATTCTTCATAAAGTATCCTAAAAGAAAAGATGTCAGAATGGTCATCAAATAACAAATAAATAGCTTTTTTATAGGGGAGTCATTGGGTATTAGAATACAAATCCTTAATTTTTCATGTGTTTTTTTTCACCCAATTTTTTACCATCAAACTTTCAAATACTTTCAATATATTCTTCATAAAGTATCCTCAAAGAAAAGATGTCAGAATGATAATCAAATATCATATAAATAGCTTTTTCATAGGGGATTCCTTGGGTGGTAAAATACAAATCTTGTATTTTTTTTTTTTTTTTTTTTGTTCATGAAAAGTTTTACCTGCAAACTTTTTTTTTGGGGGGGGGGAGTCAAAATTTCATAGGGGGAGTCACATTTTCATCATGAAAATCTGACTGGGGAGTCACATTTTAGGGGAGTCAGATTTTCATGGTACACCGGGCCTCCGAGGCCCGGTTTCAGGATTTACGTAGGGTTCCATTTCCTTGTGGATGAGGGTTAAATAAGTATATATCGTTATGGGTAAATTAGAATATTCATTAAATCGCGAGAATATTTTTGACTTAAATGATGATTTTATTATTAATGGAAATTAATTAAGCTACTATATGTGGTTCATTTGCTGTGATTACGCTGCCGTTCGTGTTTTGCGTTAGTCTACATTTTGCTGTACGTGCTCAGAATTTTTTAAAATCTGTGCGTACAATTTTTGCAGGTCTGGTTACGCCCTTGTTATGTGATGAAAGTCTAAATTTGGCAATTAGTTCCTTTGCTTATTTAAATAGACTTGCAGTGTAAATTTTTCAACAAGATGTTGGTGCAATAGCCCTTCACTCTTTGTGGATATTTCCCCCGTCAAAGTTTCTCTTAAATTATCTTTCAATCTTTACTCTTTCAAGGGCAGTATAAATTTATCTGAAATTTTTTTGTGAAAACTTAATGACAAGCCAAGTGTCTCAAGTTCATTCCGTACCCAATTTTTATCCAAGCAATTTTTTTCTTGAGTAGATCTTTATAGCACGCTGTTATTATACAATTTTTCGAAGAGGGGATTTAAATCAATATTACAAAAAGTTTAGCTTCATACTTAAAAGAATTGGGTATCCACCGCTTTTCATAATATACAATGAACTTAGTAATGAGTAGTGCTCTTTTTTTACACCCAACATTCTTTTAAAAATCCCTGTTTGCCTTTCTTATATCGCTTACCAGGTTAAATCTCCATGCATGATTTAAAATATACTAACGTACGTAAAACTGCACATTTAGTAATCGCATGAAAGTAATGATTTTTTACATGCTTCTAGTAGCAAACAATGCTCTTTTACCTTGATCTGCTACATGTTTTTCGGTTTGACTAAGCTTACAAATTTGCAAAAAGTTTTGCGTACAGACGCAGAACTTGCTTTTCCAAGTTATAAAATGATAAATCTTTTTAATTATTTTACATGTCAGATGAAATAACCTTCGGAAACAAATCCTTAAAGCATAAACGAATTAGGATTACGAACCATTTTATTACAGCAGTTACCAATTTTCCTTCAATATACCCCTCTTTTTATGTTTTTCCTCAACACGTTTTCATCCACAGAAGTAATGCCTGGGCATACGCATGCTTCAAGCTACCCTGAGAGCAATTACTTTTATTAATGTTCGCAACCGTGTTTGAACTCAATTGTTAAAGATATTGATATTTAACGTCATTTACAAATACCAATAATATAACCCCATGAAATAAATGAGATATATTGAAAAATATGAAAGCCCACCAAGACGAGTTTGATACCTGTTATTACCTGGCTTGGGAAGTGCAGCGGTGCATAATTAAAAGGTTTAATTGTTAACGAGCTCTTGGTTAACTACATGTACAATGCATTTAAAATGCATCAGCAGTAAGCTTGCCAACTGATGACAGACTATCATCTTTTGATATGATCTAAACCACCTGAGGTGACCATGATCTCATCGCATCGCAACTATTGTCACCGAAGTTACTAAGTTACGGAAGACCGCGTCACAGACAAAGAAAAGATTGTGAACGAGTCCTGCAATTTGGGTGAATCCCACGGCAACACACTGAGGCATAACGACAATTGCTCAACTCTGTTCAACACAATTTTCCTAAACTTCTCTGTCTGTATGCACTTGCAGCTCAGTTGAGTCTTACAAATAAATATATGTAGACCTTTATCCTAATTGTCGTCACAGTACCACGTGACCCAGATCTGTTGCTTCATTTATGCATATTGAGGTGAGGTTTACTAAAATGCTTTTTGTCTACTAATAGATTGTTTTTATAATTCTTAAAAGGCAAAGGCGGGGATCGATTAAAACATAATTGTATTGTATAGATTAAGTGCTGGATCTTCAGAATTCGAGAAATGGATTTTATATTACTATAATTGTCCTTTAAAATGTGCACTCAACCGCCCATTGTCTCCCTTATGAAAAAGCTATTTATTTGATATTGGAATATAATTTCCAATTTTCCTTTAAATTTATTGTATGAAGATTAAATTTAAAATATTTACAAGTTTGATGGTAAACTATTGGGTGAAAAAAACTAAAAGGAAAACATGAAAAATACAAAAATTAAAAATGTGCATTTTATCACCCAGTGACTCCCCTGTGAAAAAGCTATCTATTTAATATTTGATGATCATTTCAACATCTTCCCTTTACTTTTACTTTATGAAGATCAATTGGAAATCTATGAAAGTTTGATGGTAAATTTTTTACCATCAAACTTTCAAGTACTTCCAATATAAACTTCATAAAGTATCCTAAAAGGAAAGATGTTGAAATGGTCATCAAATGTCAAATAAATAGATTTTTCATAGGGGAGTCCTTGGGTGGTAAAATAAAAATCTTTAATTTTTTTAGAGGTGTATTTATTTGAATCAATTTTATTTTCGATTCCAAATAACTGAACTTACTAACTAACTAACTAAATTGATAACTTCAGCTAAATTGATAAATACAAAGCCGTGGGAGTCAGTATCTAAACATGAAAGTTAACATGTAGGTGCTGAAATTAATAATAATAAAGATCTTCTTATAAGGCGCCTTACGTGCTACCTCAAGGCGCCTTACTATAATGAATAATATAACTCAAATAATTAAAATGTACAATATTTAAAACTAAAACACTTGGAAACCATTTAAAATTAACACTACTAAAAACATTATTAAAATATATAAAAAACTAAGAAATATAGACAGATTTAAAAATGTGAGTTTTTAAGAAGGGATTTAAAACTGTCAAAGTCGTCTGCTTTTCTTATAAAATTTGGTAAGGAATTCCATAATTTGGGGCATAGATTATAAAAGCCCGATCTCCATAACTTTTGAGACACCCCTTCTCTAAAATAGTTCTAAAATAAAGTCATTCTCAGTATTTAAATGTGTAGACCGCCGTGGTGAGTTAAAACAGATAAGATCAGATAAATATTATGGTCTTTGTGTATGTATCACCTTAAAAATAATACAAAGTACTTTATAACCAATCCTCTGCTTCACAGGCAGCCAGTGTAATTCTTTCAGAATGGGAGTGATATGGTGTGTACTATTGCACTTTATTTGACAAACCAGTCTTGCAGCTGAGTTTTGAATAACTTGTAATTTTTTTATCTGATAGTCACATAATATCATACCAAAGAGGAGACTATTGCAGTAATCTAATCTTGATCATATAAACGCATGCACTAATTTTTCAGTGGTTTGGTTATTTAACACTTTCATTATTTTTCCAATGCAAATTAAGAAAAGCCTTATTTTTGAATACAAAAGAATTACTTTTTATGGTAGAGGCCTGAGGTTTTGTTGCATATATTTTTCTGTTAAGACACTCCTATACCCTTATAAAAATTACCTTTGCACCCTAGACAGATGGAGGAAGGGAGCAAGAATAAATACTTAGACAAGTGAAACATTATTAGAGCATAGGTCCCAACCGAATGTACGGGCTGCTTGGAGTTTGTGCGTGAGGAGCACGTCCATCGTGCGATTTTTGAAGGACGCAAACAGCACGTAGTAACTTTTCTATGTGATCAACAGCCGCTACGTGCGATCTAGCTACGTCCTAGCCGGACGCAAGGAACCTAAAAACCGTGCGTCCAAAACGTAGTTGGGACCTAGGCTTAACACACACACACACGCACAAAATCTGTAACGTATACGCCTGCATGAGCACAGTGATATTTACCCATGATAAGCTGGCAGCGAAAGGCCCTGCACGATGGTATGTAGCTAACGACAATGTTTTATCTTGTTCGATATCCTCAAAAACATCTTGAAGCTGGCGAAGTTGTTGGAGGTCGCTAGCGAAAATAAGAAGTGTTTCAGCAACGATAACAAAAAATGAAATGACATAAATCCATACGTATTATGGATATTTGAAATGAAATTCTTTCCAAAACATACTAAGCAAATTAACTTAAACAATGATGTATATGAATGATGATGCTGGGTAATAATATAAATGAAATATCATAAAAATAAAATATAAAATCAAATTTCGAACAATGAATCTTATATCAAAATTAAAAGTTCGTTATAGTCGAGTAGAGTTCTTCATAAAAAAAGCATGAGTGAAAGAATAAAATACCTATCGTCTATATCCCTCAATATAACGTAGATAAGTTCCTCACTGAAATCCAGTCTTTCATGGAAGCCCCGTCCTTCCAAAATGCGACTAACTGTAAAAAGCGCAAATCTGAAACTGTTAGAGGGTGTATGTGCCAGGGGCAGATTGAGGCAGTCTACTTGGTCTTCGGGAAGACGGTCAGATTTTCAAGTTTACATTGACGGGTATTTGATTTTCTTCTGTCGGAAGACGGTCAAAAATGGAGGATGGATCAACAAAGATAATTTGGAAGACTGTCAAAAATATCTCTGGATCCACCCCTGTGTGGAATGCATGTATTTTGCCTATGAAAATAACCGACTCTCTGTAATAAGTACGCTATACTGCCTCAAATAGCGGACACATCTGCATGCAATAGGTGGTACAATTTGTTGTATACTACACGTTACAGTTTCATATATATTCATTTATACTGTGTTGTAAGAACATTTATTAAGTAATTCAACATGTTTTTATAGTAAAGTTGGTTGAAGACACCCTGAGCTTCAGAGCTAACTTGACACTAACCTTTTCACTGTAGCCTATCTCCATCGTGTCAAGTAACCTCTGACCAGATTCGAGTGCCCCCGCCGCCCGCCAATCAAATTTAAATCCCGCACTCAATGACTCATTGAACGATCTAGCCAATGAACGCGAATGAGTCAAAGCGCGCTTTGGTCAAATCCGGACCAATCAAAGATAAGGCTGAATATCAGGGACTTGCCGTAACCTGTGGGCAGCACGCAAAATACATCATCCCTCAGTAGATAATGATGCAGGGCATCATACTGCTCTGGTTTCAATTCCGATAAACTCCAATGCTTTCTTTGTGTACGGTTATGCACTCGGAACCAATCGGAACTACTCGGATGTCTCCGCACTCGACACTAACTATGTTGTTAGTATGGAGCTTGCGGAATCAGCCGAGGATTGCCGATTGACGATCAACCAATCAGCGTTTTCACCAAACTTTGGTGAAAAATTTTGAAACATGGATTCGATTGGCTTATATAAAATAGGTCAAACTATTTTCGTCAGAGGTTACTTGACACGATGGAGGCTACAGTGAAAAGGTTAGTGTCAAGTTAGCTCTGAAGCTCAGGGTGGTTGAAGATCGTTCTTGGGCTTCAGATGTCTTCCAAAATTCTTTTTATCGAATTTTAAGAAAAACGGGCATACTGGTACCTTTTACGTTATGACTAAGTTAACTAGATTTGACTCGTGGCCGACAGTTTATCTTCTGAGCTTTTTTTAACCTTACACATCATCAAATACCACAAACATGTTATATATACCGGATGGTGCCGATAAGGAAGGTACAACATCTTTAAGCTTTGGTCATTCGAATGCTCTCTCATGCTCTTGCATCATGTAAGACGGAAATGTACATCCCCAAGATTTCTAAGAATTATTGGTGATATAATCAGAACACACTTTTGGTCCTTAAAGTCGTTCAAATCTGATAAATTGAGAAGTATCTTATATAAAATGGGTTCGGTGTACCGCAATGTAAATATCTGTATTCCGTAGATATCACGGTTAGCTAGAATTTGGAAAAAGGAATCGAGATCTTTAGTTACCGGTATTTGAAATGCATTTTGGGTTGTTTTAATTTGACAATTTGATTTTTTCAGGCAGTTTGTCCTAAAGATAACAGTGTATAGCAAGACGGAGAAATCTCCCGGAAGGAGGAATTGCCATCAAAAAATTTACACCCACGACGTCGATGATTCTTCACACGAAGTTTTGCATTACATATACGTGTCATGAAATTAAGATGATATCTTTACTGTTTATAACCAGTCATTTTTATCCGCAGTCATTCACACTTCTTCTGCCTTTCATCACAGATATACAACGGACAAGAACTACTCCTGTTTCACCTAATTCAGGGGAACAAAGCTTGCTTAATTGCATACATGTGTCATTAATTGAAAGACACACAAGTGACTTAATTCAACTATAGAATCGTTATTTTATGATCGTCTTTATCACAATACGCAATGTAAAATCGGAAACAGAGTACACGAAGTGAGCGCTTCATCCCTTAATACTGCGTCTAATTTTAAATGATATATATTTTATGTTCGTTTGAGTGTAACGAATAAGAACATAACTGTTATAATTAATCCCGGAATAAAACTGAATCTAATTAATTGAATTTTCAAACAATTCAAAGTGGTGTTCCTACTTTTTTCGTAATCGCCACCAGGTCGAAGCCGGGCAATGTACTGATTGGGAATGGCATTTCCATCCGTGTGGATTATCAGAGGCACTGGAAATGCAAAGTTAAAATTTAAAAAATTAAACAAATCTTATAGGAATATGATATTGAATATGAACGACACAAGAAAAGCACGATAATGATCTTTTGTACTTTGAATTAGAGAAAAAATAATGTCATACATTTTTTTTATATCAAAACTTTAAAAGTTACCTAAACCTTCCTCTTCATCGATATCTAGCAGTCCCCTCTTCTTCATATCCCTATAAATTTTATCGGGGATTTCTCTTTCCATCGGCTTCTCTTTCTCTAGCTTGTCCTCAGTCTCATTGGCAAACAACTCTATCGCGAGTAGCGTATAAAGCACGAAGGCGAAAATCAAAAACAATTTCATGATTTCCGTTCTACGCCCAAGTTGACCGTTTCACGTTTGTCAGATGTGCGAAATATATTTTGACTTCACAAATCACGTCCCGTTGATCACTTCTCTTACCAAACTCGAGATATGATCGAGCCCGAATATGACAAAGCTTGGGAAAACAGCGACTTAAGACCAATTTTCCAAAGTCACCTTGGTGAATTAAAAAATCAGTCAGTGCATTGAATTAATGATACGATGCAGGGCCTTAATTAAAATAAAGGATTTTTATAGTATCTTAAGCGCCAGTCTGTTCTCCAGCAACCATAAATCTCAAAAAACATTTAAGAACATGACAGTATATACAATTCAGAACATAAAGCTAAAATGTGATAATTTAAGAATTAAGAATAACTCATGCAGATAAGAAGGAAGAGTAAATAAAGGCAATGATAGTGATAATAATGATTGGGAGCACTTCAGTTGTGAGAGGCCTTTCTTTTATCAGAGACTTTTTTATGTAAGAGTGGCCAGTGCAGTGGTAGTGCCATAAACGTCATTTTTTCTTTGTTGTAACAAATATTAAACACTGGTTCTAATTTGCCTGCAATTTGGAATAGCTTATATCGAAATTACTCAAAGGAGAGCACGCCGTGATTAGGTGCATGTCTTCTTCTGTGAGATAAAGATCATGCAACGTGTATCTGATAATCTGTCGGCAACCGCGGTGGTTGATTTGAGTGTATGGCTGGGTTCCCATACCTAGGTAGATCTAACAGGATCGATCCATCTCCGAGGGGTTTTTCGCTAAATTGCTTGCAGCTTATGCCCCTATTTCACACAGACCACGAATCCCACGAATGGCCATGAATTGACAAATTTCAGGATTCGTGGTTGAATCGTAATCAGTTCGTGAAGTTCTTAACAGACTCGTATATATTCGTAGACAGATCTTGCACTTCTTGACCTACAGGAATTAGTGGCAAAAACCTGATGCCCTTATTTCACACAGACCACGAATCCCACGAATCGCCAGGAATTAAAAATTTCAAGATTCGTGGTTGAATCGTAATCAGTTCGTGAAGTTCTTAACAGATTCGTATATAATCGTAGTCAGTTCTTGCAATTCTTGATCAATCGGGAATTCGTGGCAAAAATATTGAGCTGTTCAAAATTTTGGCCACGAACTCCCGATTCCAAAAAACCGTAGTGTATTTCTGGACAATATTCGTGCGATTCCAGCCGAATCCCACGAATATTCGTAACACTATCGCACCTGTATCGTAACTGAATCGTAGAGCGTGTCGAATTAGACCAGAAAATTGGCAAGATCTCACGAATCCTCACGAATCCTGAAATTTGTCAATTCCTGGCGATACGTGGGGTTCGTGGTCTGTGTGAAATAGGGGCATTAAGCGGCTTACATGTCTTTCTCGCCAAGAGAAGGCCTTCTCTTTATAACTTCTTGTTCTCGTCTACTAAACTGTTAGGGGGTAATTAACTATCGTTTAGCAGCTTCGCTTGGCGTACCAAACATCTAAGCCGCTTAAGCTGATAGCAATTAATCGAGAAACCCCTTGCAGATAGATCGATCCATAGTTACCAGGATAGGGGGTGAGAATGTTCCTGTAAGATCACACAACGTGCATGTGATAATCTGTCATCAGCTTCGGGTGGTAGATATAAGTTTATTGCGCCCATCAGTTTCAATCCTAAGGTTATGTGAGTTTGTTCGAAACTGAGTCAAAATACCGAGTTCAGATAAACCCATCGTACTAGTGGGATCGATTCAACTTTGCAAGGGAAAGTGTAACCAGCTTACACGTCTCCTCGAGTGAAAGAGCTTCCGAGAACCGAGCACGTACGTTAGTACCTCTTGCTGGTGGAAGAGGCGCGCCAGACAATTAAGCAGCTGACTTCACCTAAGCAAGAATCCCCGCAGAGTTGGATTGATCCAGCTAGAGCTATGAGTATATCTGAACGCTCTCTTACATTATCTTCATATCTGAACCCTCCCTTACATTTACTTCTACTCTTTAAGGTATCTGATTAGAAACTCAGTTTTAAAGTGGCAATACATCATCAATTGACCATTTCTACAGTTTGTGCTATGGTACCAAGCCTGTGTGTAGATCTCATTTAGCCGCCTTTATGTTATAGCTGCACTTCTTGTTTAACACTTCTGTAGCCAGAAAAACGATTTTGATATCAAAATAAAATCCAACAAGCTCACACTCACCCCTTCGATTGTCTATTGATATGAAGATTAGCGGATCTTCTACCTCCACGTCAAATGTGATTGAACAACACAATCTCAAATTCAATTAAATGAGGCAGTGCTATAAATAGTGCAATATACCGCCAGTAGATGAAATAGAACATTGAAAAGCTACCTCTACCAGCATTCACTTCTTACATCTTGCTAGAAAAAGTGATGAGATAAACTTTGTACTGACCAGCTTAAAAAACATTTGTCATTAAGTGGCTATGAGGCTGAGTGTTCAGTGCACACTGATTCACCCCAAGAACTATATCTCACATCTCAACCCACCACGGAAAAACAATACAATTCTGGTGGTATTTCTGAACGCCCAGTAGTCGCCCCCCATATCTGAACGCTCCCTTACATTTACTTCTAACCCCCGGAATGGCGTGATTTATGTTCCACTGAAAAAATCAAAACGTCTGTTCAGGAAGTTTTGCCGCTCTTACTCCCAAATAGAATTTAATCGCGTATTAATTGTCTGACTTTAGCCAGTAAAAAACCCAAAATGTGGAAAAGACCCTACTATTAAGATGAAATCAACATTATTTGCAAATGAATTTGCCGCTTATTATGAATGATTATGACGGATAATGCACTCTTGTGGCCAGAAAAAAGCTCTTGCAGTATATCATCGGCTGCTCGGTCGCATATCCAACGTTACCCAGCTCTTAATTTGACCAGATAACCACCACACAACTTGGACAAACGGCATGGGCCAAAGGCATACAACAAAAGATTGAATGTGCAAGGATCACCTTTTAATTAAACGTTCGCAGGCAATCGATGGCATCACTGCCGAACATGTTACTTTGGTAAGAATAAAGTAGGCCTACATTATTTCGCTCGTGTTCTAATTGCAATTCTTCGGAATGGTTTTGTTCTTACCACTTTTGCAGAGGGAATGATATTCCCCGTATTAAAAATGGATTTTATGTAAACCAAGCTGAGAATTCCCGGCCAATTACATTTAGCACTGCATACCCCAAAACTGATCGAAACCACAGTATTCTTCCCAGTGTATCCTATACCATCACGGGCTCCTATGTATGGTTTAAGGAGGGAAAGGAACTGATGTCGCATGCAGCTTCATACACGGCATTATATGCGCGGTTAAAGATGGCGGCTCACCCCTGTACGTGTGCAGTTGACGCCGTGGGATGCACAGTACAAGGTCTATCAAAGATTCTACAGAAATATATATAAGGGCAATATGCATATATTTAAAGATACATATAAAAATCAAAATAACCAGAGCTATAAGGCCCTTCGTTCTCAAGCCAAGCTCTTCTGACAAATACGTCCAGCAGTCGAAAATACCTATCCTGAGCTAGGGTAGTGTAGAGGCTTGTTTCAAGTTATCTCTGAAGCTCAGAATAAGATAAAAATAAAGCATGCAAAGTTACACAATACTTTGTTACTGAAAGAAATCAGCAGAAGGGGCTGCTGAAAAAATATGGTTTTATGAACATTTCATGAGAATACTATATTTAGGGCATTTCAAAATGAAATGAAAAAATTCGTCTTCAGCTACGACACAATGTGAGCATTCATATGTGGTTACGTGATGTTTCGATGGCAACCAGTTCCTATGGCAACCATATGAGAGGAAAGTTTAATTGGCTGATCATATCAGTCTCTTGTAATGCAGTGCTATTGCTTCTATGAGGTAAGTTTGCATGGAAATGTGGTCAACGAGATCTTTGTATAACCACAATTTTCTTGAATTATTTATAAAAGATAGAACATATAGCTTGCTGTTTTGTATCCAGTAAATTCTGCTTAAATATAACTCAATAGATAATGTTCTTATGTTCTTTTAAACGTAACTTGGTAGATTTAAGTCTCAGTTCACTAAGACCGGCTTCTGTAAATATATCGTGAACCTTTGCTATCCAAATTCTACAGGATAATAACTTGATAAATATGTTTAAGACATTAATGTAAAATACAGTTGCTATTCTTCCTAATCATATCAAGCCGATATTTAACAATTATCAGCTTTGTTACAAACATCAAAATGCGTCCTCTTAGTTCAATGTACTGTAGATCTTTGTATCCGGGGTGGAACGTTTCGCCCCTAAAATAAATTTGCAGTGCTCTTATACAAACATACATATATATATATAGTGCTCCAGATGTAGAAAATGTAACTGCAACACGTTCTGTACTTATTACAAGTGAGAGTAGATCAGAGTATTGTAGTGAGATGTGTTCATGTGTCACATGAGGTACAGGTATAAAACTGAGCTCCCGCCCTAACAGTTCCAGCGACACGGGTCTCCTCGGAGCATATTGTTTTGTGTTTAAAACAGTTAAATTCAGTTTTAGTTCACATCAGTTTATATCAGTTTTTTCTAGTTTTGAATAGTTTTTCTGCAGCGAAATACAATATATCCACTCCAAGAAAGTATTCTAGTTTTTCAACGGTACGGTCACGGCAACAGAAAAAGTACACTTTGATTACTGTAAATTAATTTACTTTTAGTGTATTTTTCTTTGTCTGGAGCTCATGCTGGATGCATGTGACAATTGATATAGCGGTGATGTGATTCAAGTTCTTGTTGCTACATTTTTCTGTTTATATTGAACATAACCACACAAAATTCTAAAGGTAAATGGGGTAAAAAAAACTTTTGTACAACTTATACAATCATATTTTGAAAACTGGTTCTCTCAATATGGCATGTTTTCACCACGAACACAAAGTCAAGAAATCATCAGATAGTCACAACTACCACAATTTAGGCCCTACAAGATCAAAGAACACGTAACAAAGTGCTAAATGTGCCTTTATGTCCCCTCCATCCCAGCTTACCACAAACCACACAATTCACATTCCCACCAAGAAAGAATTCAACAAAGGATATTGGTTCTTCGAGATTTGGCCGAAAAGGGTCACTTTTATTATATAACTCCAGAGTCCTAATCAATCTATGTCTCCTACCGGGCGATGCAGCAACACTTCGTGCTGTCACTGTAGATCTATATGCAGCATAGTTAAACTAAGCTATCATTCGTTTTTAAAATCATTTTGGATAGAGTTTAAATGGAAAATAAAATTTATTTGATTAGACAATCAGGAAGCTTTGGGCTCACATGATTTAATGGTAATAGGGCATGCATTTATTTCATTTCAAATTACAGATTTTCTGCACCAAAGCCTTTGTTCCTTATTTACAGTATGGATGTTTTCAGGACCAGCAAGTCTTTTTTTTTTTTTTTTTTTTTTTTTTTTTGCAAATTGTAGTTTCATTTTACTAATGGCTTTTTTTCACATAATTTTTTGCCCGCTTTGTGAGCCCAGAGGTCCTCCGTTACAACACCCTACGTTCTCCGCCCACATAGTTTTTAGTTTTACGGATGCCTCACAGTAACGACTTTGTTCGGATTCATAGGTTTTCAGACCTTTTTAGGTCATAAGACATGCTTTTCTGACATGTTTATTTGCTTATAAAATTAGATTTATATGTTTATTCTCCTTGCTACGACGGGTCAACTGGCATATTTTTACTGCAAATTTATTCATATTTCATTATCCCCGCAATGACGGGTTGGTGGGCATGCTTTTATTGCACATTTAGTTTTTTATCCCCGCTAAGATAGGTTGATGGGCTTGCTTTTACTGCACATTTGTTTATTTATTTATATTATTCTCCCCGCTACGGCGGGTCAAGATGCATGCCTCTACTACATTTCTATTTACACATTTTCCTTTCACTTATAGGGTGTATTTCCAGAGATTTAGATCGATCCAGGGATTAAGATTTAGATCGACCTAACTCCCTAGGGGTTCACGCTAAATTGCAGTCAGCCGAGCGCGCACCATAGTTAATTACCCCCTTACAGCTTTCAGTAGGCGGGACAGACGCTTAAGCCGGCTAAGCTGACAGTAATCTAGTAAGACTCCCCACAGGGATAGATCTATCTAAATTCTATGGGAATGGGGTCATAGACTTTTTGCATAGGTTCATCGCCTCGTCTCGAACTTCTATCCGCGCTGAGATGTCGATTAATGTGCCGACAACCATTCAAATAAAGGTGCCTGAAATACCAATAAATATAGGATTTCTCATGGCCGTGTGCTTGAAATTAATGTCATCTTTTTCATTAACTGTATCTTTGTGTAATCATGAATGTCGATATTTTGTGACGATTTACGAAATGAAATGCACTGGAAACATAACGTATTTTCAATTGTAAAACATACTTATTAAGTGCCCATATAGAATAATATAAACATACAAATCTTTGCGTTCATGATTGAATTTATTAGCAGTTGAGTTACAAGACAAAAAGAGGATATCTCGCATGCAATATAAAACTCATATTTGATTCCACGGGTAGAAATTGCTTAAAAGTAGCATTACTGTCGTATGGTTGCCCATGTGAAGGTATGTGCCCAAAAAATGTGAAAATTCGGGTATGACAGATCACGTGCAAAATCTTTTAAATCATTCATACTAACGTATCAGTCCGTTTCTTTTAAATACTTGATATCAAGATTTAAATACACCTGCATCCTAAGCATTGCAGAGCGTCCGAAATGCACTGTATCTTTTTATGCCACCGTGGAATATCTTAATTTCAAATACAACAGTCCACTTACGGTATATTCAAAAGCTGAAAAGTATATTTCTTATCTCATTTTAAACCTTATCCTGATTCTAAAAATTAATAAAGTTCATGTTTGATGAGCCTAAGGGTCCGTCTAAAAGAGTCAATGTAGGGGAAATTGTTTCCACCCACGATTCCGCTAGCATAGTTCCTTAGGAAATTGCTGAAAATTCAAAGCAACGCGCGCACACTTTTGCTAAAATCATGGAATATTTCGGAAACTAGGGACATAATTTTTCTTTCAAAGCACTCTGTGAAAATTAACACAAAACCTTCCTCAACTTTGACCGCTGACCTAGAAGAATATATTACGTCATCCTGTTTTATGTGTACTTCACGAAATACTAACTCTGAGATGAAATTCTTTATCTTTGGATTATTCTGGTCTTCCTCTCCAATCTATGCTTCCTTCATCATTTGCTCTTTCCTTTTGATTACCGATAATTTATCAAATTTATCACTGATCGCTAGAACAAAACCAAAGAGATAAAACAATCTCAAGCATAAATTTAAGGTAGAAAATGCAATTACAACGAACCACTTACGACTGAACCTAAACATATTTAAAACGCAGATGTTATATCTTGTCGGAATATTCCATTATTTTAGGCAAGGATGTATTTCCAGAAGACATTACACAGTATACAGACAGGGGGTCTGAAGCATAACGTTGTTGTTGTTCAACGCCCGGAGTCCATGCACGGTACCCCTCTCCGCGAACTCGATGATGTAATGGTTTATGTTGTCCACAACGTCTTGCGACGGTGCCGTGAAGTACCCAGCATCGCGAAACACCTGCAGCATGCCCGCAATCGCACCTGCGACGAGGGGTGCGGCCATCGACGTTCCGCTTTTCTTTGTCGAACCGTGAATGTCTAGGAAGTCGGCGGCCATGATTTTCGACCCTGGAGCGTAGATATCGACGCACTTTCCGAAGAAACTGAAATCCGCCAAGAAATCATCTTCGTCTGTGGCGCCAACTGTGAGGGCCCCTTCTACGCTTGCCGGGGATGCATTACACGAATCAGTCTCATCGTTCGGATCTGACGGGTTGTGATTCCCAGCGCTGATTGCCACTGGGATGCCTACATCCAATACCGCGTTCACGGCGTCGTTGAGGGACGCGCTTTTCGGACCACCGACTGACATATTTATTACTGATAGACGGTTGTTTTTTTTAACTTGTGTCTCTATCCAGTATAGCCCCTCCTCCACATCGGAAGTAAGACAATACCCATTCTCATCGCATACCTTGACGGGGATGAGGTTCACCTCCTTGGCTACTCCATAGGTGGCGCCACCTAAGGTACTGGCTACATGGGTACCATGACCCTGGTCGTCTGCAGGACTGGAAAAACCACGTGCGTGCCAACCTGAAATAACAACACACAAAACTTTGATGAGAATTACTAACCTTCTGTTTTTTTGTTTTTTTTTTTTTTTCTTGTGCTCACTCACCTCTCTCTCACGCCGTCCCTCTCACACTCTCTCTCTCATGTAATTTCATTTTAATATAATTTACCTTTTGACACTTGCACTCTTCCTCCAAAGTCATCGTGGTTAGGATTAATTCCAGTGTCAATGACATATGCGTCTATATCTAGACCGAGTGCCCAGGTGGAGAAAAAATTATCCTTATTTGGGTATACTCTGTCCAAATTCTGGATAAAAGAAAACATGATGGAAAGACATTTTACAGTGGCGGATTTAAGAGTGTGTCGGGGGGGTCCTGACCCTCCTTCGATTTTGAAAAAAATAACACCAATGGACCTCTCTTGAAATTAGAATTTTGACCAGCTGAATCATAGTTCTAAACCGAACAAGCAGCACCGTTCGCCCTCTAAAATACCAAAAATTTTCGGGACCCAAACCCCACACCAAGGGGGAAGAGGTAGGGTCGGCTTCGCATCTGCGGACCCCCCCCCCTCTTTAAATAAATCTGGATCCCCTGGATCCCCCCCGATTTTACATCCGTCAACGAAGAAGTTTGTTTATCTGTTTGTTTGTTTGTTGTTACTGCCATCCACTTCAATGAGAAAAAAGTTTATTGTAGCCAAATACACATAGACAACTGTTGTTTTGATCATGTGCAATATACAAACTAAGCTGGGGGAAATATTAATAAAATATATTGCTTGTTTTATGGGTTTTTCGAGTGCTAAACTGATAAGAACTTTTTACAGATATAAAAAAATTAATCAAAAACACATTTCCTCTACTCTGGGTTTCGCGGAGATACGCCGTAGTATATATGCCCGGTCGTCAGAATTTTTTTAATTTGATTCCATTTTATTTGGATTCAAATAAAATCATCCTCCTTATCTACATTCTATATAAGACAGCTATGGATTTTTTCTTTGTCTGTTGAAACTAAGAAATAAAAATAAATTATCTTCCTCCTTGGCAGAGGTCTGCAGCCTTTATGCTAACATATTTGATTAATTAGACACGCCTCTATACCCGTATAAAATGAGATTTGCACTCAGGAAAGAGAGAATGAGAGGAAAGAGAGAAAGGCTGCACATGGAAGCGTACTGAGACAAAAAATCTTTAACACATAGGAAGCTCACACGCATATAAACTGTAACATACACATGCACACACACACATTGATATTTACCCATGTAGAGTCGGCCGGGAAAGAACTCGAACAATGCTGCAAAGACACCGAAATTTTTCTATCTTGCTCAATTTCCACAAAAAGGTCAGTCCGCTTGCGAAGATTTTGGAGGTCACTAGCGAAAATTAAAAATTTGTGTAGATTTTCTCCCCAAAACATATCTTTGAAATAAACTTGAACTATGATATCTGAACAATGATATTGGATAAAAAGATAAATATCTTCAAAATTGTTCGAAATCTAAGATAAAATCGAATTTCAAATAATGAAAATTATATCACAGTTATCCATCGCTAAAGGCTGAACCAGAAATCTTCATGGATGAGACACGAGTTAAAGAATGAAATACCTATCATTTATTTCCTTTAGAATGACGTAGTTAGCTTTCTGATTGAAATCCAGCCTTTTTTGGTAACCTCTTCCTTCCAGAATGCGACTAACTGTAAGGGGTGCATAATTGTAAATTGTAACTGTAAAATGGGTACTTAGAATATATTGCTTTTAAAACAAAATACATTTTACCTGACTGTCGGTGTTTATGTATAAAACTATATAAGACTCATTAGTACAGTTTGCATCAGATAGCGGGTACACCTGCATGCGATGCGAATTACAATTCCTTGTACATTTAGAAAATGTGCATGTATGTCATTCTTACATGTACTTTGCTTTGAAAGAAATACATTAAGTAATTTGTCATCTTTTTTGGTTTAACAGTTCCTTAAAGATCGTTTTGAGGCTTTCATGATAACCTCTCAAAATCACTTTTCGAAAGTCATGTAAAACAGGTACACAGGCACTTTTTGCAATGACCGAGTTAGTAGTTTTGGCTCCTAGCTGAATATTTATCTTATCTATTTATCTGAATATTTAGCCATGTTGAGTGGTCATACATGTAATATGTATTACAGTTTTTATTAGTCCTTGATAAAACTGAACCTACTGAATTAAATTTTTAACAATTTTAAGTGGATCACTTACTTTCTTCGTATTCACAACCAGGCCGAAGACGGGCAATGTACTGGTTGGGGACGGCCGTTCCATCCGTAGGAATTATTAGCGGCACTACAAATGCAAGGTGTTAATAAAAACAATCTGACAGATAAATGATATTCATCATCAGCGACATAAGAAATGCATGATAATGATAATAAATCTCTGAAAAAAAAGATATCATACTACAGTATAAAAAATGTGTCAACCCTATCGCATTTGTCTTCTTAGGGGTTAAGATTAGTAGTGATATGACCTACACACACTGGACAAAAGAAGTGTCACCCCCTAACTCAGAGTAATAAAAGTAGGCCGATCTTGGGTACTTATAATGCCTGGTCTACTTATAATGTGACTAATGAGTATAAAACCGCTATACCATGGAATTGTATTGTTGGTCTTGTACATGTACAGCAAATGTTATTCCTGTCTTCCTCCAATATGACAAGATACAGGCAATTATATAACGGTTATAGGTGCAAGTTATTAACCTGAAGAGGCGGAATATAAGCAATGTCAGAATATCGATACAATTGAATTGTTCAGTCAGAACCGTGCAGAGGGCCTGATCTCGGTATAGAAACACTGGATCAAGAGACAAACTGCCTCTGATGGGTCGTCCAAGAAAAAATACTGGCCGTGAAGACCGACGACTGATTTTGATGTCCAGGTTGTCAAAGTTCGACACTGCTTGTCAGTTGACAACACAGTGGAACAATTTCACACATAAGAATGTGTCTGTGAAAATTGCTAGGCGTCGGTTACATGTTCAGAGAGTGTACAGCAGGGTAGCAAGATTGAAACCTCTTATATCGTTTCAAAACAGGCAACGTAGAGTAAACTAGGGTCAACAGGATCTGGAACTGGACAGTTCATGACAATTAGTCCTATATATTTTTTTCTGATGAGTGTCGCTTTGGCCTAACCTCTGATGACAGACGGGTACTATGCTGGCAAACTGCTGGTAAAGCATTTGAACCACATGCACTTAATTTTCGAACCCGGAGCAGCATATTCGTCATGGTGTGGGGCTGCATCCGCATCCATGGCTTGGGCGAATTGATAGTGGTTGATGGAAACATGAATCACTAGAAATATATCGATGTTTTGGAGTCAGGCTTGCTACCATCTATTACTAACATGTTTGGTGACAGGAATTATCCATTTGTTCACCAGGATGACAATGCTCCTTGTCACAGGCCCAGAGCAGTTGATGATTGGTTTGACCAACAGGACATTCGCAGGGTGATGTGGCCTGCCCAGAGTCCGGATGCAAACATAATAGAAAATGTGTGGAATGATATGTCAAAACTTTTTACAAATGCCCGTCTAACCAGCAGAGAAACTCTGTAATATTCAGTGTTTCATGCTTGGGCCAGCATTAGCCCTGAACGCATCAGACAATTATATGAAACCTTGCTTCGTAGACTGGCACCTATTATTAGGTCACGTGGCTATGCCACTAAGTACTAATTTTGGACTTGAAACTGCATATTTTGGTAGAGTGTATACTTTGTTCTCATTTTGTGATTTTTTGTGAAATTTGATGTTAATAAAATGATACCAGGAGCATATCATTCCGCAGTCATTTATCTCCCCCATAGTATTGGCTCAGTAGGGGTGACACTTCTTTTGTCCAGTGTGTGTAGGAAGGTCACATCTGTGATATTTGCAAAAAAAAAAAAAAACAAGTAAAAGGCTTCACAATCTTAAGCTTTTGAAAAGAGCGGGTATTCCAACCAATGAACTTGCAAGCTTTTACATATTAGTATTCAGACCTACATTAGAATATGCATATCAGGTGTGGCACCCAGGTCTCACACAACAATAAGTTGATAAAATTTTATCCATCCAGATAAGAGCATGTAAGATTATATTCCCAGAGCTGCCATATGATGGGCACTTGAAACGTGTAAAGTTATCACTCTTGCTTGTAGAAGAGATGAACTATCTAAAACATTATTGCATAAAATCTACTCCGAAGGACGCAAAATCCATCATTTGCTACCAGAGATAAATGAAAGTTTCTCTACTTTGCGCCGGGTTTATAAGTACACTGTGCCAAAACTGAGGACTGTCCGATCGTCCAAAACTTTTATCCCATGGGCTTTATTAATTTTAAGAACTGAGGTTTTTATCAACTTTTAACACTTACAAGTACATTTTATAATTGTGTATCTCACCACTATTTGTTTTTTATTGTAAAATCTAACTTTTTAAGTTGCAAATAAATACATATTATTATTATTATTATGAAATTGTCCTTTACCCCCAGGAAATCCATTTTTTGGCCAAAATGAACAGCTGTTATCCCTTAAACTAATATGTATAACCATCATTTAGAATTTATCCACTGGTTAGGCTTATACACTGGCTAGTGCTAAACGTCTTTTATGAAACTGGGCCCTGGTGTTTCCTGAATGTACAAAAAGGGAGAAACTTACCACTGCACGACTTACAAAAAAATTCCTGACGAGTAACGCATTATATTTGAGACTTTATATGCATGTAGATATTAATTTTAAGTAGTTGTTTCAAATGCAAAATTATGTCAAATTAAAACTCAACAGATGTCACAAAAGATTGAAAATAATAATGGACCCGGCAGTATTTAACTGAAAAAAGTGTGAAGCGAACCATGGAACAGACGGAGCACGCTTCATGGCAAGTTTTTTACGGACCTCCCTTCGCTCGCTCCCCCGGTTTAATTGACACTGATATAACTTTTGCAATATACCGGACAGAGGGCCACCTTAAATTTGCCCCCAGTGTGACAGACTTTGTCATACTTAGAATGAGAGTAGAAAAAAATGTAATACAACTTTCTTTAAAATATCAACTCTCTCAAAGTTACCTAAACCGTCCGGCTCGTCGATGTCTACCAGTCCTCTCTCTTTCATCTTCCTATTGATTTCTTCGGGGGTTTCTCTTTTCATGTACTTCAGTCTGCGTTCCTTGGGAATTTTTCCCAGCTTGCCCTCCAGTTCCTCCTCAGTCATATTGGCAAACACCAGTTCTACCGCGAGAAGCGTAAAAAGCACGGAGGCGAAAAGCAAAAACAATTTCATGATTTCCGTTCTTCACCCAAGATGACCGTTCGCGTTTGTCAGCTATGAGAAATATATTTTGACTTTACAAATCACGACCCGTGGACCACTTCTCTTACCAAACTCAAGATTCGATCGAGGCCGAATATGACAAAGCTTGGGAAAACAGCGACTTATGATCATTCTTTTTTTCAAAGTCACCTTCGTGAATTAAGAACCTATTGGCGTGTGCGTCAGTGCATTGAATTAGTAATACGATGCAGGGCCTAAATAAAAAATAAGAATATTCAGAATATCTTAAGCGCTATGCAGTCTGTTATCGCACAACCATAAATCTAAAAAAATATGACAGTAGAATAGGCAGTACATACGAAACCAACAGTATATACAATACAGAACACAAAGCTAAAATATGATAACTATATAATTAAAAATGATCACATGTATATAGTTAGGGCAAGTAGATAACACAGTGATAGCGATAACAGTAACTGGCTACACTTCAGTTGACAGAGGCCTTTCTCTTATCAGAGGCTTTTTTATATATGAGTGACCACTGGCAGTGCAGTTATAGTGTCATAAGCTTAAACCGCTGAACCGAGCATCGGTGGAGCGTAGATTCCCAGTAACACATATAAACCACTTATACTAGTTTATTATACGACTCAAATAAATTCGACATGCCAAGGGATAGACTGAATAAATCACCCGATCAGCCGTAGACTGCTCCTTTCTTTAAATTTTTGGTCAAAAATTTAACCTACTTTCGTGACTAACTTTTCTGTCCCATTGATATACAGCATAGAATGCTAGCAGAAAAATCCGTACAAATATCATATTTCGGGTAAAATTAAACAATGCCTTTTGGTAATTCTCTTAGCTATACTACTTGAAACTATATGCTGGCATTTGGTTGGCTTTTGTGGCAAAGAAAATTGACTATATGTATCTTTAATTTTTTTGCTTTGTTGTAATAAATATTAAACATTTGTGTCTGATTTAGGCCACACTTTTTTAATTTTATGGATGACATCCTGCGCGCGCACCGATTTTCGCCCGTTCTCAAAAAAAAAAAAAAAAAAAAAGCCCCCCCCCCCAGCCCCCAACAAAGTCGGTTGTCGCAAATGTCGTTATTGAATTTGCCAGGAAATGAGCTTCCTGCCCATGTGTATTTTTGCCACGTGGAAATGCATCCACTTTGGCGTCAAATTCATCTCTAGGATTACTTTCAAATTACACAACAATAAAAGTCATAAAGAGAACGGGCCCCATTGTTTTGGATTGGCATGCCATTGATATTTGGCATGGAGATATCACCTTTTTACAATTGTGCGAAAGGCTGGCGGCGGCCGAAAAATTTCTGTGACATTCTGTACAAAGCAGCACATTACTACCAGGTTTTCTGTAGCGAAAAAAGGGTCGACAAGGGCGTTGAGGTATTTGGTGGGCTGAAGATCGGACAGGCCACCTGACAGTTTGGCTGCTTCGTGTGAGTTGAAGTAGACAAAATGGCATCGTCCGAAATTACCTTTAATAGATTTGGTAGTATTAAGCATATCTTTGCATCATTTTTAAACATTTCTGTAAAGTGTTGAAAATGCTTTAATATTCTGAGAATACAAATAAAGACACACTGTTTGATTGATATTTGTTTTATTGATTGCTATACCAACTGAATGCATGAAATAACCTTAAATAGATTTGGTAATATGAAGTATACAGGTATCTATTCATGACTTTTTTTTTTTACATTTCTACGAAGTATTCACAATGCTTTAATATTTTAGAGCATGGATAAAGACATATTGTTAGTTTGATACGTGTTTCTGTGGTAAGATTTGTGTTTCCAGCTGAGTACTGACAGCATTCCTTTACTTAAGCAGCACTTTTTTTTTTGGACTGTTTTTTTTTTTTTTTCGCCCTCGCGCACCGATTTTGGGGTACCCAGAGGATGTCATCCATAAAAATAAAAAAGTGTGGCCTTACCTGCAATCTGTAATAGCTTTCATCGAAAGTACCCACAAGGATAACACGCCTTGATAAGGTGAATGTCGTCTTCCGTGGCATTAAGATCATGCAACGCGCATGTGTTAATCTGTCAGCAGCCTCGGTGGTTGATTTGAGTGTTTGACTGGGTTCCCATACCTAGATCGATCTAACAGGGTCGATCCATCTCCGAGGGGTTTCTCGCTAAATTGCTTGCATCTGAAGCGGCTTAGATGTCTGGCACCTCAACTGAATCTGTTAGGGGGTAATTTTAATTTAGTTAAAACTGTCGTTTAGCAGCTTCAGTTGGCGTACCACGTACACATCTAAGCCGCTTAAGCTCAAAGCAATCTTGGAGATAGATCGATCCACAGTTAGCAGGATAGGGTGTGGGAATGTTCCCTAAGATCACACAAGGTGCATGTGACAATCTGCATGTGTCAGCAGCCTCGGTGGTAGGTATGAGTTTATTGGTTTATTAGTTTCAATCTTAAGGTTATGTGAGCTTGTTCCAAATTGAGTCAAAATATTAGACCGCGTTCAGATAAACCCATCGTACTAGCGGGATCGATTCAACTTTGCAGGGGAACGTGTCATCAGTTTACACGTCTCCTCGAGTGAAAGAGCTTCCGAGAACCGAGCGCGCACGTTAGTACCCCTTGCTGGGGAAGGAGGCGTGGCAGACAATTAAGCAGCTGACTGCATTGACTTCACCTAAACAAAAATCCCCGCAGAGTTGGATCGATCCAGCTAGAACGATGAGTCTATGACCCCATTCCCAGAGATTAGATCGATCCAACTAGATCGACCTAACTCCTTGGGGGTTCACGCTTAATAGCTGTCAGCCGAGCGGACACGAAAGTTAATTACCCCCTTAATACAGCTTGTAGTAGGCGGGACGGACATTTAAGCCAGATTATCTGACAGTAATCTAGTGAGATTCTCTACGGGGATAGATCGATCTTAAATCTATGGGAATGCGCCCTATCTGAAAGCTTCCTTACATTAATTTCATATCTGAACACTCCCTTACATTTAACTTCTGCCCTTTAAGGTATCTGCATGGTTAGAAACTCAGTTTTAAAGTGGCAATACATGTCTACAGTTTGTGGTTTGGTACCATGCCTGTGTGTAGACCTCATTTAGCCGTCTTTATGTTATAGCTGTCCATCGTGTTTAATCCTGTAGGCAGAGATTATTATTATTATTATTATTATTATTATTATTATTATTATTATTATTATTATATTGCATCATTTTACTAGTATTTACTTATTTATTGTATCAGATATAGGTGATGAAGACGTGGTCGCGTTAAAATCATTGGACCTGACCAGGGGAACTCTTCCAGTCCTCTAACCCTTCGATTGTCTATTGACATAAATATCATCGGATCTTCGACCTCCACGTCAAATGTGATTGAACAACACAATCTTAAATTCAATTAAATGGGGCAATGATATAAATAATGGAATATACTGCCATATGAAAGAGAACATTGAAAAGCTGTCTCTACCAGCATTCACTTCTTACATCTTGGTAGAAAAAATTATGAGATGAACTTTATACTAACCAGCTTAAAAAAAACATTTGTCATGAAGTGGCTGAAGAGGCTGAGTGCTCAGTGCAACACAAATCAATCAAAGCAATATATCTCACATCTCAGCCCACCACGGGAAATGAATACAATTCTGGTGGTAAATTTCTGAACGCCCAGTAGTCGAATTAAGTCCCTGTTTTTTTTCCAAAAAGTTTGGTTTTCTGTAATATTCTCTTAAGAGATTATACCCCTGTAGGCCCTATCACAGAGTGTAGTCATCTACGGAAGTCACGTGATGTGATGGCAAGCACAAATTCCAGAATAACTGCGTTAACCACAGTTTTGGATGGTAAAATGGAATTTATTATATTTCTATGGGCTGTTTACAATGCATTTATTGTGAAACATGGATAACCTGAGAATAGTTGTTATCCCTTTAAGAATAGTGCGTGCGTGTGCATATGTGTTTGTGTAAGAAAGAAAGAGATAGAGAGAGGGGGGGGGCAATGATTCGCGGTATCTTGTGATCACGGTCTGTGCCCTGAATACCCCGCGGCGTAATTACTGGCAGCGCGAGCCATTTACTTCCAAAGCCGTAATTAATTCTCGGCTGCGCTCGGAGTGATCACAAGATACCGCGAATAGAAAATAGATTTTTAGAAAATAGATTTTTCATGTGAACGGAGCTAGTCTGAGTCTCTCTCACACACGCACACACACGTGCACGCACATTTGCCCCGCAAGATTGAGACCTACTTTTTTCTCTTTATTAATGAAGAAAAAATATCCCCGCAATACGAGCCTTGCGCGTTTGTAAGATAAGCGTATCTACGTGTTGCTAACATTTGTATTTATGGTGACATTCATCTTGTCTTGCTGTTTGCTCACTCTATCGTAAACAGCTGCCGTGGCCTTAATTGTCTTTGTAGTCGCCCACCGTGCCCCCTATCAGCGGTTTTCTCCGGTGTTACGTACAGTCCATGCGGTTTTTCCAAGTCACTGTGATTTTATCCAAACTAAGTGAGTATTCATAAAACAAGCTGCTTTGAGCCCATGTGTTTAAAAAGAACAAGTATTGCACGTTAGTTTGTGTGGAAATCGTGAAGTTTTAAATGCAATGCAGAAGGAGAATTTGGTGTCGGGTAATGTATATGAATCGTGGTTGGGAATAGCAGTGATGCCATCAACCGCTGGCAGTGACAAGCTGGCAAAACGACAGCGCCTTTCAGAACATATTTGACTGGTACATAATACTAATGACATGAGCCCGATTTATAAAGTAGACCTTATGTATAAATTTTTCTGTGAGATCCATAATAGACTTGCAAATCCAAGTCATCTTTCACTTCTTAGTCAAGTCCACGTGGGTTTACTGCAGTCGGTCACCTGTATAATAGAAAATGAGGTTAGGTCAGTTTTTCTTCATACACACGTGATTTTTCACTGTTATGTCTCTGATTTGAAATGACAATGAAGAGGCAAGTATAGAAAGTTGTTTTGTTGTATTTTATTTATTTATTCAATTTTTCGGGGGTTTATTTCAATATGAACCAAAGTTGCATGGAGAATGGGCTGGAGGGGGAGGGGAGGACTTAGATACATTTGAAGTTGCTGTAGATTCTCTGTAATGTATATGCAGATCACTTCTACCAGTTTCTTACACGATGTGACTAAATCAACATGCCATGACTTATATGAAAAGAAAAAAAAGACAAATAAACTACTAGTACTCGATCAGAAATATAATAGAACTTTAAAACTAGCTGTGCCGTCTTAAAATTTCTGGCTGTAAATTGACCTATACTTAGCCATCCCTCCTGCCAAATTCACGTACGGTAATTCTCCAATCTATACGAACGATTTAAATTAATTATTTTTGGAAGATAATCATTTTGTTCGTAAGGCTTGAAATTCAGTCTGCTAAAAATTGCCACGCGTTCGTATCCATTGAAATACGGATGGAATACGGCTGTACCTGAAGTTATCTCCACTTACCTACATTGCTAAGTGTAAGCATTACTTTCAGATTAAATCACTGTGATCAGCTAAAAGCACAAACAAATTATTCTTGCGATATTGCAATGAATTAAAACAAACTAAACAAAAGTCGGGAATTCAAGTTAAAAAACAATTTCTTCATACTAAAGAGGTACATTTCTCCCAAGACAAGACAACATCGTTTTTCCCTGTTATGTTTTACCAAGACAGGACAACATCGTTTTTCCCCCAACTTCTGTCAAAAACAGACAAGAATATTTTCGTATCCAGCTGCATATTTTATTTATTGCGTGTTTACTTTTAATATGATTTCACATATAGAAAATTTGCAATATTAATAATGTCACACCCCCCATTAGGCCTACATAAATTTCTCCCGCCAAAACAAAATACTTGAAACTCCTCACAGTAGATATCACTGACGTTAATAGAGATTATACTTGATATGAAAAATAACATGAGCTCAATTCAAGTCTATTTATGAAAGTCTTTTACAGCATATTAATTTGCACGCAATCAATGTAAACATTATTAGAAAAAAATACAGAAAACTGCAGGCAAATTTGTATAAGGTCATACGGCACCTTTATTTTTCACAATCACTAATATCAGTAAGGTTTACCTAATAGTTGTTCATGAGACAAGGTCTTTAACAAGGAAAAACAAACAAACAAACAAACAAAAAGTACATTAACTTTATCACAACTCAAATTAGAAAAATAAATACAATACAAGACAGAACTCCTCTTAAAAAAATTAATTTCCTGATGACTACCAAAAACAAATGAAAATCTCGATCATTGACAATGGATTTCTCATACTCTTCTGTTGTGCGTGGGTTTCAAGTTTTAGATTTTACTAGAAACCAGTTATCGGTGAAACACTGATGGTGGATGTTGATGATCCAGTTGGCCGGCAGAAGTTAAGAAATGATAATAAACAGTAAGTAATTTATGCGTACTGATGCTGTCAATAGTTTCTCAATAACAATAGGGTTTTAAAACTACTGGCCTGTAGCTGCCGGCGGGTAGGTTGAGTCCTCCTATCGTCTCATTCAAAAACAGCACAAATACATGATAACAATCTCTCCTGTCAAGTGGCAGTTCCTTTGTTTGGAACGGTGGGCTGAAAACTCGCTTTGACGAATCATGGGGCGAGTTTCAATCAGGCACACTTTCTTGCTATCAGAAAATTTAAATTGTGCCCAAGGTGAGTTTAGCGATCGTTCGTACAGAACGGAGACAAAAAAATTCAGATTCTGAGAAAAACGTTTCGTTCGTAATTATTGCGGCGTTCGTATAGATTGGAGAATTACCGTAGTAAAGAATGAAGTGTTACTGCTGCACACTAAGTCATTCAAATGATTTGCCAAAAATGGTATAGAAAGAAAGCAGAAAATTCCCATCCACGTATCATTTTTTACAGCAAATATTAAACAATACCCTTTGGTATTTCTTTAAGCTATGCTATTTGAAACAAAAGATATGGTGGCATTTGGCTGGGTTAAGCAGTGATATTTTGAGATGTCATATTTATCTTTTAAATGAACAGATATTTATTTTAATTTTATCATAGAACTAAAATTAAAATTTGGCTGGGTAATTCTTTGAGATTCCATATTTGTATCTCTAATGAATATTTATATCTCTAATGAATATTTATTTTAATTTGACCAGATTACTAAAACCAGACCTCAAGAATGGATCAAGCAGGGAAGCTTTATTGTGGGGGCCTGAACTATGACACCACAGAACAAACCATTCAACAGACCTTTGAACGCTTTGGAACAGTGGAACAGGGTAAGGTTGAAATATCCCTGATAATTCATCAAAGTCGTCAAATTCGGACCAGGTATTGTGAAAATTTTGCTAGAGCAAAGAACATATTGCTATATAAACAGGATAATTCATAATGATAATTCATATAATTCTTCAAAACCTACAAATATGGACCAGGATATACGAAACATTTGCTAGACTAAAGGACATTTTTTTTTAATTGCAGCTCTTGAAATTGCCATAGGCCCATGAATGGCCCTCGTTACAATTTTCTGTTTTCAAAAAAAAAAAGGGGGAAAATTTGACAAGCACATCAAGAATAACATGACACAAGACTACAAAACATTTATCACTTGACTACAATTACGACCATGTAATGTAATCTACCAGTAACTACAGTATAATCATATAAATAAGTACTGTATCATGAGTCACTCATTTGCAAATGGTTTCCCTGAAAAAGATTTATAGTTTGTATATTGTAAATTGATTCAGGAGTACATTATACGTAATTCAGAAATCTAATTATTTTCTAAATTTTTACTTATTTATAGCACCCCAACAATAATCTTATCCAAGGGTTGTTTAGATTAAGATTAAAATAATTTATTTATTTATATTGTTTATTTATGCTATTGAAAACTGTTATCTTTCAGATATTAATTAAAAAGGAGAATTATATGCTGCAATTGTTTAGTATTGAAATTTCATCCACAGTACAACTGATTATGGACCATACCACGGGACGCTCGAAGGGATTCTGCTTCATCACCTTTCAGGACCCAAACTGCTGTCAACAAGCCATTTCTAATATGAATGGGCAGGCAAGGATATACTTGAAAACTTCCTTAAAGGGACACTCCATTGGGTTTTTTTTCCACCAAAATTAATATGTAGAGATTCTCTTCATGCATTTATAAATCTCCCGCTGTCATATTCATGTCTTGTAAAGCTTATATTTTCCAGTTCAGTTGAGTAGGAGAAAATTGCTCTTTACCCCAGGAAAAAACCCATGGAGTTGGCCTTAAACAAAATATTTTAGAAAATCTTTTTAATAAATGTGACTATTACTTTCTTGATTAGTTAAAGTCTACAGATTTTAGAAGAATTTGTATGTAATACATAATGTAGCACATTCATTTGTGTTTGTTAAAAATAAATTAATAAATAAATAGATAAATAAGTATCTGACTGGTTAGACATTCTAATTTTGTTAATTTGACAGGTTAACCGACATAAAATTCCTGTATTTATTTATTTATTTACTTATTTATTCATTTATTTATTTAGTGATAGATTTTTGTTTCTCCTCAATACCTTATATTTTATTTATTTATTTATTTATTTATTTATTTATTTATTTATTTATTTTATTCAGACTGTAGAAGTTTAATGGTAGACATCAACAACCTGTGATAGGTTTTTGTTTCTCGTCAATACCTTACATTTTATTTTTTGTCTTTATTCCAGGAGTTAGAGGGTAGGACTCTGAAAGTGGCACCAGCCACCAAGTCCAGTGGGGGAGGCGGACGGTAAGATTAGGAACTCGAGACATATTGAAACTTTAAGAAACAGCTGGAAATAAAGTTGGACTTGAGGCACATTCAGAACAAGTTAATCCATGGCCTAACAGATCCGCGGGTCAAATATGGCCATCCCACTTGAAAGCTTTCTGCATAATCCCTTAATAGACACTCAAGAGATTCACCGCCGGGATTAGGCTGTAAACTTTCAGCCATATTTGATCTGTGGATCAACTTTTATTGTGAATGTGGAAAATTTCTTACAATAATTTGCCATATTGACTTTTCATCATGGTTCTTTACTGTGAATTCACAATGCTGGCTTTTACATGTATTTCTGGCCTTGTCGACTGACTGGGCATGATTTTGTACTGATCTTTGAACATTTTTTTTTTTTTTTTTTTTTTTGTCTTGGCCAGTAGGATGAACAGTTTCAGCATGTCTTTGGGTTAGAATAAACGAAATGACATCATATTGGTTGAGCATGATTTTTTCAGGTGTATTTGTGTGCTGTTAAATTTTGAGATTTTTTCTAAAATTTTATTCCCTTGGCAAATTTATAAATTTACTCTCTTAAGTGAGATTTAAATAATGTTGGGTTCTTTCAACAGATTTCACAATTTTAACATTTTTGTTTATCTGACATACTACTGATATAATTACAAATTTCAGTGGAAGAGGTGGTGGTTACGGTGGTGGCTATAACCGCGGCGGATATGGAGGCTACGGAGGTGGAGATAGAGGATACAGCAGTGGTGGTTATGGCGGATATGGAGGTGGACAAGGCGGATATGGAGGACAAGGTGGATATGGAAATGCCTATGGTGGGGGTGGATATGGGCAGCAGCAGGGCTATCAGGTAATTACTTGAAGCTTTTAATTATCAAATTTAATAAAATATTTTTGTAGTTGAAGTGGATATGTTTTACTTTTAAATTGTAGTTGGCTGGGCATATATATATATATAAACTGATGGGAAATATATAGCATGATTATTTTTATGTTTGAACTTGTTCAGATTTATGTTAGGATTTAAAAATGTTAGTTTAACTGAAGTCCAGAAGTACAATAATTAAGGAAGGACAAGTAATGAGATCTAAAACTACTCAAATTGTTGGTATGCTTATCTTCTGCCAAGATGTTTTTACTTTTGTAAGTTTTATAAAATTAGTAACTTGTGTTGTGATTCTTCCATCCATCCGGGGACTTCAAAATTTACATGACCAACTTTGACCTATTGCTTTTTCTTTCTTTTTTTTTTTTTTCATTTTAGTATTAGCCAAGATACCAGTGACAGGGTCGACAGAACATATATCTACCCAGAGACTATATATCACCAACTGTTGTAGTATAGATTTATGACAGTTAACACAGATATTTTGCTCTCTCTTTCTCTCTCTCTCTCTCTTTTATTTTCTCTCTCTCTCTGTTCTTAGTTAAATTTTTTTAGACCAAACATTGGTTCATTAAGCTTGTTTAACTTTAGCCAGTAATAGAAAAAATGTATCATACATTTGTGGCAATTTGCCAGTGCTTTGATTCAGATTGGAAATAAGATTTTAATTTAACGGGGGGAAAAAAAGGTGGCAAGATTCCAGTGGATCTTGACTGTGACCTTGTTGAATTTAGATTTAGATAAAGTTTTAGACAAGTTGGGATAAAAGCAATACAGCACCAGTTAGTTTGGATGTTGTTGTTCCATGTCATGTATGTATAATGTCACTGAATCAACGTCTTGCAGCACATCTTGCAACATTATAACTTTTTCCTTGATATGATATGGATAACATTTTTGATCAAGATCCGAATTTCTTTTTTACTTTTTTTTCGGTAAGCCATTTGTATTTTCCCAGACAGATAGATTTTCCTTAGATAATCTCTTTGTGCAACATTTTTTTTTCCAGAAGATGCTTTCATTTGGCATGTCTGAAAAAAGACCAAAATTATTTTTGTAAATCTTTTTTTTTTTTTTTTTTAAGTCAAAGGACCGAATCTTAGTTTTAAATATGTCATGCGCACGTTGTTAAAAGACCTGAACATGTATTTTCATAACATTTGATTAAGACACACTTTGAATTTAAGCATTTTTTACTCTTATCCCTAGTTGTTAGGAAGAGTTGTAGGAAAGGAGTTAAGAAAAATGTTCACATTCCTCCACATTCAGTGAAAATAATGCAATTTTATAAGAAAGTCATCTGCTTTGTATATAGTCAGTTATTTTTAATTAATTTGTATTTATTTACTTGTTTATGTATTTGCAGAGTAATGAAAAATAAGCTTAACTTAAATTGAAATGTGAGTTTTAAGCGATGTGCAGTGGGGTTCATGATGACAAGTAAATCCTGAAATAAACATGTTTGTCTCTTTGTTACTATCTGTCTCATAAAATTTAATATGAAAAGTTTTCATTTCTTTTGTTCAAACAGCCTTGTCAAGTTTTACTGAAATGCTTTTTTTTTTTTTACTCCCTTTAACGTTGAAGATGTTACGCAATTTGATAAATGTGCATTTTTTCGGTATTGTCAGTTTTGCAAAACTTTTGTAAACTTAATCACAACACGGTAACATATATGAACAGTGCATTTTTGGGGAACAAAGAGTGTTATTCATTTAGTCATGGTATTACATTTGTTGACCAAGTTTAATAGCTTAATTTATATTAATATACCAGTATAATTGTAACTTATTTCTCAGTTTATTTAATTGTCAGCAGCTTAACAGTTTAATTGTTTTATCAACACAACTGATTGATAGACGAAAGTAACAGCTCTTAAGGTCTATCAGTTACTTCAGTGCAATGTGTGTGGATGGGAAAAAAGTAACAATTTTCTCTAGGTATCAATAAATTTGAAAATGGGACAGTGAGTGAATACAATTAGTTTGAAAATGTCATGCAATGGAGCTTGATGGAAAAACCTCTGGAAATAGTGTACAGTAGTCATATTGTATGTGGTGCAATTTGCATGCCTTTTTTTTTTTTTTTTTTTTTTTTTTAGTTTGAAGGATTCTTGTGAACTGTTTTCTTCAAGTGAATTTGCTTAATGACTTTCAAGTGACGGGTGCTAAAAAAGGTACATTATAACTTATGTGAGGAACATGTGACATTTCAAAGTCTATATTTTCTTATTATTTTTCTGTATTATTGTAATTATTTGTTATTTTGATGATAAGGTACTAATACACTCCATTAATAGTTCAAATTAGAAAGCATTTTTATTAATTATAAAAACAAACTAGAAATGAGGATAAACTTTGTGTATCTTTTATGATTTGTAGTTTATGATAATTGTTATTTGTCCATGTACTGGTATACTGTTTGTCTAACTTCCAAAGAAGCAGAATTGATATTATTTTCAACTGGTTTAAATAAAGTGAACTTATTTTCATTTCTTGGGTTTGGTCTAACATGCTGCTTGAATTTGTTCATGACTTGAAATTCTTTGAAACATGTGCCCTCTGTTCTCCAAATCCCCAACAAGATTTGATTTATTTTCCAAAAAGAAAAAAGAAACGTACACGTGTATAACAAATACCAAGCTAAAAACCAGTAACTGAAAGCTGCTGAAGCAACATTCCTCACTGGTTTTTAGCTTGTCTTGCATTTCAAGCTACACGGGCTCCCCCTATTTTTTATCCGAAATTAATTAAGCGCCATCTACCGACGTATGCTCCGTTGGCGTACGTGCGAGAAAGCTTGCGGCAAGACAAAGGCGAGGCACAAGGTCCGAAATCTTTGTCTCTGTTTTAATTTTTGTAAGTATGAATCTCAAGTTTTAGAGGGATCTTATTTTTGACAGATCAAAAACTGTTTAATGAAGGGCACTTGTTTATGTTTAGCGCACGTCGCGACAGCTGACTTACTGAAAAAGTGAAATGAAATTTGCAGGGCGGATGCTCCTGAAAATTAACAAAATGGCCGCACTTGTATTTGAAAACGTGCACTGAATGCAAACTCGGAGAGAATTGAAATCATTTGTGCTCTTTCTCTTGCAAAAGTTTTTGGTTATAGGGAAGACAGGGGATGATTATGTAAAAGGAGTTGCTATCAGCGAACAAAAGCAACAGCGTATTTAGACCGAGACAATAATGGCCCTATCCACGTGCAGACAGTTGGCAATTCATTTTAATCTAGAGACTGGAGATTCTGATATTTGTGCTGGATAAAACCACAAGGTCTGGATACAATAAATTTTTCTTAGACACAATTGGATGATGAATACAGTCCTAATTACAAATTTGGGGAGTGGGAAAATGTGAAAATTATGAAATATCCCTGAAACAGATATCCCGAAATATTGGGAAAAAATTCAGTCCAGACCATGAATGTTTGAAAAGTGAATTCTCTCAGATGTAAATGCCAATGTAGTGCCCATTATCTTTGACAGGAAAAAAAAGGGTCTTTTCCATTGGATCGACAAGGTTTGTATCCCCCCCCCCCCCCCCCCCCCAGTCCTATAGCTCTGGTGTCTCAGAATTGAAAATGAACAAATATTGATTATGATGATGATGAACCATGCTTTTTAATTGCCGACTTCTCTTGATTCTGAACACCAGATTTCTCTTGGACTGATAGATACTGCACTACAGTACATCGCCTCTTACTGGGGAAAATGGATTCGTCCCAAGACGGAAAGATCTACGTGGGGAGTCTCAGCTATAATACAGACGAGAACTCCCTTGAAGAGCAATTTAAACTTTATGGAAGAGTGGCTGAAGGTATTCTATGGCGGTGTATAGATCTACTACAGATATTATTAGAAAAAGCAAAAATTGCTCCATTTTTCAATAGAATTTCAAAGGATTGAAGCAAGTTTGATGACTCTGTTTTGTCTCTCTCTCTTAAAAAAAAGAAAGAAAAGTCATGATTTTATCCAAATTCTTACTGTTCTTCGAACATTTTGTACAGACCCCCAAAGTTTGCTTTCTTTGGTGTTTGAAAGTAGGTCTCTGAATTGAATCTGAGTATTTGTTCATTCCATATTTTGCTGAAATATTTTGAAAAAAATTCAAGCACTTACTCCATAGCTACAGGTGTCCATGAGATCATAAAGGTTGCGATCAGACAGAGACTTAATTTCCTCTTATTTCTCTCCGAATAATGTCTCCAAAATCAGCAAGGAACATGTTTCACTGTGCAGTTCAATCATTTACTGGAAAACGATGAAATTTTACACAGGAAGTGAGAAATCATGTGTTTGCCAAAAAGGAAAAAAAAATGTCTCTGGATCCCAACTTGTGCTTATAGGATACATGGCATTGGCCGTTTGCATGAATTATTCTCATAGCAGTTTTGTTTTCTAACCACGAAAAATGCCTTGATTCATGTTGACTTTATTTATATCTTCACGAGGGAGCCTGTTGCATGTCATTCTCGATTACATATTGAAGATTTTTTATCCAAAATATCATCTTATGATTTTACCTCTTGCATATTTATAGAAAGAGGAAAAAATGCAATTGTCTTCTTTGACCTGATATAGGATTGACATTGGACTGTGACAATGGATCTCCATGTGCATTTTGGTATTGTTTCCCAGTCATAACCTTCAAAACATATCCATACGCCTCCGCTTATCTGTGGGCATCTTTATTTTATGGAATCTACATGAGCATTACAACATACCACCATGCCACCACATGCAAGGAAGGCAGATCACGCGTGTACTGGATGGCATTACTGTTCCTTTTGCCTAAGTATGCCAGTGAATAGAGTACCACTTTTTTCTTAAAGGAATTCAGTCGCAAACTTTCTTGTGTATTAAAAAAAGCAGCTTCCATCTAATCCCCAGATGTCATCTAGGAGGACATGTAGAAAACAAATACATCAGAATCATCTGCCTGTGGTATTGTTCTTTTGTTCATTACTAAGCTTTTCATGTACAGAGGTCGAGAGGATCCCTGGGTCCATTTTATACTGTTTCAACCCTACACACAACACAAAGAGATGTAGAGACCTTTGTTTTGAGTAGGTGCACAGTTGATTTATCTGTGCAATGATGCTGGGTTATTTTTCTTGGGTGAGTAGTTCAGAATGCCACAGTTGCCCACTGCAGAAGTGACAGGATCTCATTGTATTTTGGCCTCCCAAAGACTTCATGTGCAGGTTTCCTTAGAAATGTGAAAATTTTCAGTTTTGTTCTTTCATCGACGTGTAAAACTTTGAAAGTTATGGGTGTGGGGATATAATTAAGCTTGGGTTATGCCTTTTTTTTTTTTTAATGAAGTAAGTTAGCAAAAAAGAAAGAAAAAAAATTGGGAGGGGGGGGGGGGGTAGCAAAAAGAAAATGCAAGACCCAAGCGAAATGCATAAACCCCCAATCTTCCACATTACTTTCAAAGTTGATCTTAACCCTCAGTGCGGTTACTATCTGAGCCCATGTTTATTTTTTCCATTTCTGCTTTCAGTTTTGGTGATCAGGGACAGAGAATTCCAGAAGTCCAGAGGCTATGGGTTTGTCACGTATGCCGACCCTGCTGACTGTGCAGAGGCCATTAAGGCTATGGATGGAGCCGTGAGTATAATACGAACCACACTTTTAAGCCCAGAATGCTAACTGTATTTAATCCAAATGTTAGTGAAAATTAAGCTGTCAGTATTGATGTATATATTTTAAGATGCCTAAAAGTGAAGCTGTGTACATTTCTGTGACGCATGTAAATTACTTTTACAATTTTCTTACACAACTTGAGTTAAGTCCACATGCCAAAAAAAAAATTAACCAATCATTCAGCCATAAAAAGGCTTCAATGCTGCAACTTTGCGGAATTTCTTTATATTTAAAGGATATGATGGAGAGACACATTATCCTTTGGTGCATTAAGCCAAGCTTTTAGTATGAAGATGATAACAGATATATCATTATTATAGAAATCATCTCAACTAGATTTGCATTACGTGTTTATATTGTAAACTCCAATTAATTTATAATGAAAGTGCAAAGTAGCTGGAGTAAGAAGTATAAATTGAAGACCCTTCTGGGTGTGTTTAAGTTTAAAGTAACTGGGATACATTGGTATCAAACAGTCATGCAATTTTTGATGTAAAAACTTTTTTTTAAGACCCTGGATGGCAGACAGATCAAAGTTGCCTATGCCGTGAAATCGAGCGGGGATCGCCGCGGTGGTGGCCGCAGCGGTGGAAGGTAAGTTTTCTGAAGATAGCAAACATTAGATTGAACATTGTAAGAATAGCAGTGATAAAGAGTAAATAAAATCAAATAAGTTATGGAGTATTTCTGATATTCTGATTTGGTGTTTTAAGGATTGCTTATAAAACTGTATTTAATTTATTTAATTTCTTAATTTTGTATTTTTAAATATTGACAGTGACCCATTCCTGATAAAACAAAAGAAGGAAAAATGTCAAGCACCAGTCGAGTCTGACAAATTGGTTTTTTTCTTCACACATTTTTATCACACTTGTATTCTTCAGATTTCGTGGAGGCGGTGGCGGAGGATACAGAGGTCGTGGTGGTGGCAGCTATGGTGGGGGTGGTTATGACAGAGGCTATGGCGACAGAGGCAGCTACAACGACAGGGGTGGTGGCTATGGCGACAGGAGTGGTGGCGGTGGCTATGGTGGACGAAGTGGTGGCGGATACAGTGGCGGCGGTGGTGGAGGATACAGTGGAGGCGGATATGGCAGTGGGGGCGGGGGCTATGGCAGAGATGTAAGTATATAGTAAATGATTTCCTGTCTGTTTGATTTAGTTGTTTTGATTTCCAGGTAATTGATCATTTACCATTGTATCATTACTCTTTTGAATGATAATTGATTAATTATTTATTTGAGGAGCTGTATGTATTATAAAAGAAAAATGATTTATGATTAACTGTCAGTGGCATTGAAGCTGTTTCTACAAAGCAACATATAAACATCCAATTTTACCTTGTGTTATTTTGTGTACATTTTTGATTCTCTTCACTTTCAGAGATATGGTGGATCCAGTCGGAACAAACCTGTAAGTGCTTGTCATACGGCATTCTTTGAATTATGGTTTCAGAAATAATGATAATAAAAAGTATATAGTGTTTCCATGAGGCCCTTTGGTTTCCTTTGCCACATTAACTCAAGGTGGTCCTGAACTTTAAAGATATTAAGTCATAAACACCATTTAATCATGTCTTAGTCTTCATTCAATCATGCCTCTCAAGGTGGTCCTGTACTAAAAGACGTTCAGTCATTTACACCATTTAATCATGTCTTAGTCCCCATTCAGTTATGCCTCCGTCACCATTTAACCATGTGAATATGTTTATAATTTGATTTACTTTTGTATCATTTCAGTACTAGCTCAGTTCAGTGATTTCCAGTGTAAGAAGAATAGAGGAGTAAAAAAGAACATCTCTTTACACTGAGTTATGCACCTTTACTGCAGGTGTCATACATGAACAATTTAGTTTCCAAGAGTATTTTTCCTTCAACTTTCTTAGACAGCATTGTTTAACTATGAGATGAGACAGAGGGGTGCCATCTCTAAGTGCTGTTCACAGTCTTCGTCGTCCAAATGCAGACTCATTTTCACAAGTGTCAAAGAGTTACTCACGCCACCATTTGCCGTCACAGATTGCAGAGTGCTTTTGTGAAGTTTTGCACCTTTAAAAGTTTTTATTCGCCCAAGTCCTCTATCAGCATGGAAGACCTATACTTGGGTTAGTATCTACAGGGGGGAAACTGTGTTCTTTTGCATTTCTTTGGTGAAACTCTTGACTTGGTTCAGCCAGAGGAGTCCATCAGAAATCTAGTGCTGAAAACGTGTTTTATATCTCCTTCATAGAGTGGGAATGGATTGCTTAACAACATTGGTGACTTTTTTAGACTTCTGTATATCTCAAAGGAACTGATTCAGCACCACCCCCACCCCCCCCACCCCAAATTTATTTTGGCATCCTCAAGACCACTCTATCCGAGTGAATGGTTACATGCATTCCATGCCTTTTTACCTGCAGATAAAAGTGTTGCTCGTGAGCATTGCTATGGAAAAATGCTTTGGTTTTACACAGTTGAAATTGTAAGTGCAGTCCTTTGAACAATAACATATGAAATTGACTCCCAAGACAAAAAAAAAGTATGTGAAATGAACTTGCCTGTGGACTGAAGTATTGAAATGTTGACTCGACTTCATGTGGTCCTTTTATTTTGTTTATCAGTTTTTGTACATTCATAGATCACTGAGGGTTGTCCATTATTTTAAAGTTGCTTTGTATCAAGCAAGTTACTTGGATAACTCCAGCAGTTGGACTGATGTTCTGACATTTATATTTTGTACATAACTGTAGCTTGAATGCAAAGTATAATAAAAATCTATAAGATGCGAGACAATGAGTGTATAGTTTTGTATATGAATGTATAACAAGTCACAAAGAATGGTTCTTTGAAAGTGTGTATAATATCTGTATCACAATGAAAAGTAAGCTGTTCACTCTTTTGGTAGTTGTATTATACTTCCAAGTTTTATATTTAAGGATTGTTTTAGTATTATTATGATTATTTTGCAGTCTTTAGTTGATATTGGTACATTCATTTTTCATGTGTGATAAGTGTTTATAAAGAAAGGGTAGCAAAGTCATTGTCTCTTGCCTTCTTTGGTATGTCAGTGTTTTGAGAGTCATTTCCATAATCAAGTCAACAAACTTGGTGTAATTGTAATCTTTCTTTTATTGAAATAAACATTTGGGAGCTTTATGCTGTTCTTCATTTTTTTATGCAATAATTGTTTGAAAATCAATTTTACTTTTTGTTTGATTTTAAAATGATAGGGATTTCGGTGGAAGTAAAGACATGGTGATTTCAGTAAAGGTGACACTTCGTGAAAAGAATATTTGAATTACCATGAAAAGGACCTCAAACTGGGCAGGGTCTAGTAACTGATATCTGAATCTTGAAGTATTAAAAACCCAAACTCAGTACAAATAAGATTGAAACTGATGTTAAGCACGTTCTTTAAAATGGGCCTTTCTATTAATTTTTCATTATTTTGATGAAAGGGGTACTGTGTGCTTCGACTAGCAAAAAATTTAATTCCTGACTGAAACTGATGTGAGAATATTCTAAACTTGCGATGATCAACTTTCTAGTAAAGTTAATTTGCCTCTTTAAAGCATATTTTATATTAAAAAATAATCAGTGTTATGTCTATTTCTCAGCGCCTTTATTGCACTTATGTATTTGTTTTTTATTGACAAGTTGTCAGTTTACTACTTTAGCGATTTTATCTTGACTCTCAGCGCCACCTTTCGTGCCGATTTTCTCATGTCGCGCCATCTACCGTTGGCATCATTCTCTTGTGCATGCTGCCCATGTGGTGATCGTACCGGTAAACGCTCTTTGTCGTTTCAAAACAGAAATTGTAAGTAAATATATTGCATATTCTATAGAAAATAAGTTTAAGTCGATTACAAAGTTTAAGTTTTCATATATTTTGCTTTCACATGTAGGATAAAGCACGCATTTAGACCGTTTTGAAATGATGCCGACAAATTTTCTGCCGTCTTCGGCTAAGCCCTACGTTCAACAATGGGGACCAAAATTTAGTAAAACTTCAGACATATCCCTTTATTTTATTCCACTTTCCGGAAACTTTGGGTTTCTTTTAACAAGTATGGATAGTTTGTTCTTATATATCGTTTATATGGATTTACCAAATGAGAAGTATAACTTAATTTTATTGACTCCATATTTAGCGCCCAAATTCTTCTTTGTCTGGGGGGACCGTTGTCTGGGATTGGAAAGGATCGTGTTTAGAGGAGTGTGGAACTAAAACTTTAGCTAAAATTTTATTCATTGATTGATTTGATATACGTATATAGAAGATAGAAGTTAATGATTATGGGTGTTTTAATTCACAGTTTGTTTGCCCAGCTTAATGATAGTAAATTACATCTTGTGTATGATATCAGTACTTTATTTACTCACTAAAATTAGGGTGTACGGAAAAAACTGCAGTTTCTCAAATGGTCCAATGACTGTTTTGTGACTATTTCAGTAAATAAATTTATGATAAACATATACACTCTTTGAAAATTACTGTTTTAAGGAAAAATTTGCAACAAGAGAATGAGAGTGGGACACTAGTTTGTTTCACTAGTTTTCTAAATAAGATTGTTAATCAATTTCTTGCCATCCATCAGATATTTTTCTGGTTTTTGATGGCAACAAACTGTTTCAAATTTAGGAAGCAGGCACTGAATAAATAAGACAAGCCATGATGAAGGGCCTGAGACAATGCACCAGGCAGTATTTTATTGTTCATATTCATGTGCATAGCGATATGCAGCTTGACATATAGTACACAAATACATAGCATAGTACATACAGTATATAGTAAACAGTTCTATTTAACTACCAAGTGTTACAGGCAAATCAAAAATAAATGCTGCCCCCCCCCCCCCCCCCCAAGTTAAAAAAAGAGAAAAAAAATTAAATGGTCAGATTACAATATCAGCAGAATAATGACACACTGTTGACAATCCTGATCTATATACAGTAATTACTCAATCTTTTCAGTGGACAAAAATTATCAAACTTTCAGAAACATCATTTTATGATTGAAAAAAAAAAGTGTATTTCTGTACAGTATTTGTGGTGCTTTTCCTGCATAGAGTAGAACTAAAGAGCAGCCAGCTTTTTTAATTTATTGCTACCGAGAGACTGGCTGTTCGAGGGGATAGGCCTTTGTTGAGTTTGAAAACCAGAGTTTGAATTTGAATTCAGTAGGAATTCACAAAGATTAAGAAATTATGACCGAAAAATACAGGGTCTGTAAAATTTACATTTTGCCACCTTTGAAAAGATGGAATAATTACCATACTTTCATCAGTTAATAGGATCTTCAGTTTTGCAAAGACAAAGTGTGTGTGTGTGTGTGTGTGTGTGTGTGTGTGTGTGTGTGTGTGTGTGTGTGTGTGTGTGTGTGTGTGTAATAACTGACTGGAAACCTTGACTCTAGTAGAAAATAATGTCAAATTTCACAGAATAATTGGGGAAAAATGAATAAGGTTATCATTGAGAATTTGAGGATAATTATGAAAAGTGCAAAAACACCTGAGAAATGAAGGTTTTTATTAGGTCTTAAAACATGCATTTAACCCATAAAAAACTCAACAGACGTTTTTTGTTATTTTCAGCCATTTCTGACATCTACCGTTAAAATGGTAGATTCAAGCAAGGTCTATGTTGGAAATTTGAGCTACGATGTAGACGACAGAAGATTAGAGGAAGAGTTCTCAAACTATGGCTGTGTCAGATCTGGTAATATTTATTATCCCATTGTTTGCTCTAATGTTGAAAGAAAACCTTATAAGGAAAAGAATGTGTCAGAGTTCAGCACTTTTTGGTTATTTTGGTATAAGTTTTGTTATTGAGTCTTATTTATTTACTTTGTGAGTGTGCTTATCAAATGCTGCATACAGATTAAAGAAAGGAGTTTGCTATTTATTGATTGAATTGAAAACAACCTGTTAAATTCTCGGTGATTTGCATATTTGATTTCAGCCAAGGTGATCACCGACCGAGAGACTGGCCGTTCGAGGGGATACGCCTTTGTTGAGTTTGAAAACCAGGAGGACTGTCAGAAAGCCATTTCAGGAATGGATGGTCAGGTAAGAGGACAAGCTTGACCACTTGTAACAACACTGATCAAAATGTATAACATTGATGGACCACATTTTTAAAGTACAAAATACATACATAAAGGCAGGTTGAAGAGGTGGACACAGTCCACCAGGGCCACAAGTCAAAGAAACATAAAAATTGAATGTATTAGCGTTTTATATATATATATATATATATATATAATAACTTAGTTACTCGTTTTCTTCTTTTTTAAGAATTTTGAAGGAAGAACGCTAAAGGTCAACCCGGCACAAAACAAAGAGGGAGGAGGATACCGAGGGTAGGTGGTTTGTCATTTCATCCTTGTTTCAGATTACAACATAAAATTTATCCTATTCATTGTTGAGATAGTCTACTTCTAATACTAATGATTGTGGTTGCACATCTGGGCTCGCTGAGAATAGACTTTATCCCAGCAATTTATTATCAGTGCTCTGGTTGAGCACTTCTCAGCAAGCCAGATGTAAGAGCATTTTTGTTTTTAAATTAGTGAGTGCTGGTAGAAAACTCACTTTCATATGTCACTTGGTGGTTCTTTTTATTCTGAAGTATCATTATCATATAAGGACTACATAGTTACACTGGATGCTTTGATAGTCAAGTCACTGTGTTTACATTTTTTGTTGACAACAGAAATGTGATTAGTATTTTCATAATTTCAGGGGCAGAGGCGGTGGCTTCCGCGGTGGGAGAGGAGGTGGTTATGGAGGGAGACGTGATGGCGGCGGATTTGGCGGAGGCAACTACGGAGGCAGTGGCTATGGTAGTGGCGGCTATGGAAGGGGTGGCGGCAGTTATGGAAGCGGTGGTGGCAGCTACGGAAGTGGTGGTGGTGGCTACGGAAGTGGAGGCGGTGGCTATGGAGGCGGTGGATATGGTGACAGTGGTTACAATGACAGTGGATATGGAGGCGGACGTAGTGGCGGATATAGCGGAGGTTTTTAAATTGTAAGTATACAAAGCTTTACTTGTACGAGTGCGACTTGTTACTGAAAGGAAATGCAGACAAATTTTGATTAACTGTGTCTCGGACTTGATGGCTTACTAAATATGGAACACAGACATCATTGTACAGGTCTTTTGGTTAGGGCGTGAATTTATTTACTTGTTTGTCTTTATAAGGCCATTTTCTTTGCAACAGGGTGAAAAGATAAGTTCTAGCTACAGCATTATGTTTATGTGTTTTTCAGGTTATTTTCAGGTTATTTTCCACTCATGTGGCTTGTATGTTTGATTTTTTAAATCAATTGTTGATATGTTTGTTTACTTTTTTGTACAGGAATGTATTGTGATTTTCTTTTCTCCTCGTTCACTAAAAAAATTAAAAATTCTATTTTACAGTTTTAGTCAGACTCCTCGGTTAAAGGTGTTGTCAACAAGAAGATAGTATTTTCACCACAGTGGGCGATATACCAACTGCAGCAACTTAAGACCTAGGTCGGCATTTAGAGGCACATTTTGGATGTAAAGCGTGCCATAGGACACCTCGACTTCCTGCAATGCATCTAGTCTGATTATACAAGTCTATTATTACTCATTTTAAAAGAAAAAAAAATTATTATTGAACACAACTAACAGACTAGTCAGTTTCTGATTCACCTACTTCAACTTTAAATTGTTAAAAGACTGACCTTTTATTATGTATAAGGTAGTGCTAGTGACAGTGCGCAAAAATTTTGTTGCTGAAAGATCAAAGTGTATTCGAGTCCAGCAGCTGGTTTTTCTCCACTTTGCTGGCATTGATAGTGTTTTGTACATAGTGACTTGTAAATGTGACAAACTGGAGAGCAGATAAAGAACAGTTTTAAAAGGACCATTATTTTGAGAATTTAACATTGAATGTATAGAGAGACCTTGTGCATAGACCTCCCTTGAGAAGAAGTTTTATTTATTTTTGGCTTGTTGTACATGTTGTCAGTTGTGTTGAATTTCACAGCTTTCAGTAACATTCTTATTGAACACTACAACATTTATAAGTTAACAAAAGTTAAAATTAAAGATTTCACTAATCTAGAGGCTATATTTTCCATACTTGCAAAGGTATTTTTTTCCTTTTTCACAAAGATGAGACCGTGGCAACATAAAATGTATTTGTGGAACTTCTTTTTATAAATAAATGGATGATGATAATTTTAATGCTTTCAAGTTTGTTGATTATCTATATTATGAGTGTATTTCATGAAGTGGAATTGAGAGACAGTTAATTAATTTGTCAACAAAATAATCAACAGTTAATTAATTTGTCAACAAAATAATTTCATGTCATCACGTCTTGAAGTTGACTGAAATATGAATTGTGCCATTTTGATTGTGAGATGATTTAGTGCAATGCACTCTGTATCAAAATGGTACATTCACTGTCTGTAGTTTTAGATGTAATTATTATGTTCGAATGGACACATTTCATTGTTTTCTCATAGTTTAAATACAAAGTTTGATAAATCTTTACTGCAAGAACTTTTAAAGTGACAATTTTGAAAAAAAAAATTTTAAGTACAACCATTAACTTGTTTGACTTGTCCTTTTGAGAAAGATCCTGCTTGGCTTGAAATGATCTGTGATAGCTTGCGTTTTAATAAATGGCACTTATGATTATAACACTCTTATTTGATTGCGGCTTATACAAGGTAATTTATTTCACGCGTTACATGTAAGTGAGCTCGTTTAATGACTTGTTTAAAGTGTAGTATGTGCACCTTTGTATTGGCTTCTCTTGGATCCCGCTGTTCAACCCCGACCTCTAGAGTTGCGTAGCGTAGCTTCAGCGCGCCATCTACCTAAACCAACTGTTACTTTTGCGTGTGTGCGGTCCATGTGTGTTTGGATCGCTTTGTTGTGCTTTGTTGATTCTTTTAAGATAATGTAAGTACTTTTCAAGGACAAAAACATAAAATTAATAATTCACTGTAAGGTCTGATACTCGGGTCTCATTCTGGTTAGTTAGCCGTGGTAGCTCAATAGTGGTTTTTACTTGTATTGTTTTAAAGAAAGCCGGCGTTTTGTCTCGACGGCGTGTGTCCCGGGGGTGAAAGTTCTTTCACAAAATGGCCATTCACATTTACAGAAATAACACATTTCAATGAAGATAAATGCTTAGTGAAGCTTGATTTCCAAAATGTTGATTGAAAGCAGCACTGAAAAAAATGACAGTGAATGGTGCGAGAAAGAACACATGCATGCTTACGTTTTACAGACAAAGGACTGTTTGGACAACAAAACTGATCATTTTTATATTCCTTTATTATTTGTATTAGTAAGAGTGTATGTTTGGCACAGATTTTCAAATAATCATGTACTGGCTTTCCCGTCCCAAATAAAATAAATTAAGTCCTCGCTATTAACTTTTCTCTATAGTAAATATCAGAAAACTAAAAAGCTACAGTATACTGCTGTTGGATATAAAAAGATGGTAAGTAGGATAAATATTTATTGGATGGTTGCACATGTGCCAATTGGTGCTTAGATTGGGTGAACTCCATAAATGATTAAAATGCACAGTTCATACACTATTGTGGAGCAGAGAAGACAATTGTGTATTTTTTAATTGGAAATTTCCCCTTTTCAAAATAACAGAAATATTCATTTGAACAGCTAGGTATATGTCAGGGTATGATATATGTATAAAAAATCCCTTTCTGTGATTAATGAATGAAGTGATGCTGACTATGGCATGAAATATTGGAGATTTCTAATTTACCCATTCTCATCAGCTTGCATGTTATTTTTTGACACGGGCTATTTATACCAGAGTCAGTCAGGTCTATATATATGAGGCACTTGTGATGTTGTGCACAATCCCCATTAAAAGCATCACCTTTAAAAGAAATATGCTAAGTGCAATTCAAACAACATCTTTAATTTCCACCAGTGTAGTGAAATATTTCAAACTCCAGGCAGTGCTCATACATGTGTAATCATAATACTTTGTTTTTAAATTTCATTTTAATTTTTCTCTGTTTTATTTGAAATAGAAAAGCCCACGATGGAGGCTTCCAAGATCTATGTGGGTAGCTTGAATTTTGACTCGACAGAGAGCAGTTTGGAAGAGAAGTTCAAAAAATATGGAGCGATATCATCAGGTAGGTATTGCATGGTTTGACCAGGGATAGGCATGCATGTTTTTCTATGTGGGATTTTTCCACCAAATGTTATTTTCCTCAAGAAATCCAATTAAGGTATGCTTCAAACAAACTTAATTCTAATTGAGGCCTGATTAATGTATATTTACGGTCTCATTTGGGAAAGATGTGTAGCTTTACTGGATATTTAGGCATTAAAAAATGACTTGGGGACATTTTTCAGATATTTATGCAGAATGCCATTATTTTTGCATTCAAGTTCCACTTAAAGATTATTTGCTTTATCATCACTTGTGTAGCTGTACTTCACAAATCTGTGATTAGAAATATAGAGTAAAGCATACAGTATATTACAGTTTTGATGTTACAAAAAAAAAAAAACTGAAAGTCTGGGAAAATTATATCCCTTTATCACTGACTTAGGTATACTAGAACCACTGCAAAATTTACAAAACACAATCTTTAAATTAAAGACTTCTTATTTTCTAATTTCAGACATGATATTCACTAGTTTTTATCTCTATTACATGAGCAATGGAAAAAGTAAAAAAAAAAAAGTAAAAACACTGTTTTTATGGTTTTCAATATATTATATCATGGTGAGGTAATAGTTGTAATTTCCAGGAAAATGTAATTTTTGCTACACAAGTTCTTACACTCATTGTTTGACTGAAGACTGGTTCTAAGTCATTGTACCATTCATTCTAGTTGCTGTGGTTCGTGACAGAGACACAGACAAGTCAAAAGGATTTGGCTTCATTGAATTTGCAAGTCCAGAATCTTGCCAGAGAGCTATTGACGACATGGATGGACAGGTAAGACGATATTGAAGATAACTTTGTCACCATATCAAGAAATAGGATATTTTAAGTCCAAAATTATAGTCCACTTGATGATACTGGAGCCTGATTCACAAAATAACTTTTTTAGTCTGAAAAGTGATCTCAAGATGAATCCTCAATAGTAAATAAAAAGAAGTATTAGACTACTTTTTTTTTTAAGAAGCACTTTGCAAATGTTTCAAAAATTTAAGACCAGTTTTAAGAGTTAAGTTTTTTTAACCTGATTATAAACTGTAACAGCCAACAGTTTGACATTTTACCCTCATATTGTCCATAGGCATGTGATTGAAATAAGTTTGGCAGTTTTTGTTTCTTCTGTTAATATTCAGACTTTTGATATTTTTGTTGCTAATACAAGGGAGAACCATGTTTATGTATAAAGAGCTTGGATATTTTTCTAGGTATTTGAAGGCAGAACAATAAAGGTGTCCCAAGCACAACAAAGGAGGGACCGTGGTGAGGGTGGCGGTGGCTACAGAGGGTAAGAAGTTTATATAATTCTACACAACTTTTCACATCTATTTCTGCACCAGGGGCGGATCTAGAGTTATTTTTTGACAGTCTTCCAAATTATCTTTGTTGATCCATGCTCCATTTTTGACTGTCTTCTGACAGAAAAAAAATTAGATGCCTCTGTCAATGTTAACTTAAAAAATTCTGTCAGTTTTCAGGAAGATCCAGAAAACGCCCTTCATATGCCCCTGTGTACTTACTAGTAAATTGACTGTAAAAAAAAAACTGGTTCTTATATTCAACAATCCACCTGTCTCTCAGTGCAGTTTACATTAGATGACAATATGCTTGGTAAATTTTTATGTACAGACACAGATGTGTCTGTACATATAGCCATCATCTGCGTCTGTCGTCGCCGTCGTCGCCGTGCACTTTTACCGATAACACGATAAGTGGAAAACCATTTTACCTTTTGACTTGAAACTTATAGAACTGATGAATATTCATGATACGCAGGTCAAGTTCGAAAATCAGCATGATCGGGTCACTTTTAGGGAATTTATGCTGTTTTTTCACTTTTTTCAGCATATATGCAGTACCGATAACATGATAAGTGGAAAACCATTTTACCTTTTGACTTGAAACTTACAGAACTGATGAAAATTCATAATACGCAGGTCAAGTTCGAAAATCAGCATGATCGGGTCACTTTTAGGGAATTTATGCTGTTTTTTCACTTTTTTCAGCATATATGCAGCACCGATAACACGATAAGTGGAAAACTATTTTACCTTTTGACTTGAAACTTACAGAACTGATGAATATTCATAATACGCAGGTCAAGTTCGAAAATCAGCATGATTGGGCCATTTTTAGGGAATTTATGCTGTTTTTTCACTATTTTCAATCTAAATACAACACTGATAACACAATATAAGAAAAACGGATTGGCCAATTGTAATTATACTCACAGGAGTGGTCAATCTTACTAAAACGCAGGTTGAGTTTGAAAATCAGCATAATCGGGCCATTATTTTAGAAGTTATACTGTTTTTCACATTTCCTCAGATTCAATTATTAGGCATGTTAACAGTCTCATTATTTAACTAATAAGATGCCTAAAAGTGTTTGTTTGATATTTCCTGCATCTTTACAACATTGTTAGTTGATTATGTAAAAAACATGGTAAACTTGTTATCATGTATTGTGTAATAAAGTGTCAAAAATGGAAATAAACTCATATCATTGCAGTTTGTCAGATTCAATCATCCACTATGTTCAGAATCTCAGAATGGAGGAAATTGGACATTTAACATTGTTCTATTGATACTTTTCCCATCTCATCAATTTTCTTAGTTGGTCATATAAAATGGCAGGAAAATGTTTATTTTGTTTTATGTTAAAAAAGTGTTAAAAATGGAAATAAACCCATTTCAGAACAGTGCTGTCTTGTTTACATTTTGGCATTTTCAAGGCGTGACTTTGAAGTTCCATGGGCCTGAAGACCTTTGCTAGTCACATTTTCTGAATATCTGTGAAACAAATATTTTATAATTAAAAATTGATGGTCATTAAGCTGTTAAACATTATGTAATATTGCATCAAAATTTGAAGAAACCCCTATTTTGGGCACTGCTTCCATGATGACCATTTAAGGAAAATCATGTCACTTACTGTTCTCAAACTTACAGGAAAGAAACATGGGACTAAAATACAGCTTCAGTAGGCAATGCAGTCTGTTTGGTATTTTTATTTATTTATTTATTTATTTTTTTTTTTGGCAGTTAAACAGTTTTTTGTGAAAATTTAATTTTTCACATATTGGCATTTTCAAGGTGTGACTTTAAAGTTCCATGATCTTGAAGACTTTTGCTTGTCACATTTTCTGAATGTCCATGTTACTAATATTTTATTAATAACATTTGATTGTCATTATGCTGTTAAACATTATGTAATGTTGCATCAAAATTTGAAGAAACCCCTATTTTGGGCACTGCTCCTATGATGACCATTTAAGGGAAATCATGTCACTTACTGTTCTCAAACTTACAGGAAAGAAACATGGGTCTAACATACAGCTTCAATAGGCAACGCAGTCTGTTTGGTAAATTTTTCTGGCAATTTAACAGTTTTTTGTGAAAATTTAATTTTTCACTTATTTGCATCTTTATTTTCTGTTCTTTGTCTGTACATTTGACAGCTTTGCTGCCTTGTTTTTGTTCCGGTTCTGACTAGATGTAGATGTTTTCACCTCACTGGTTGATTAATTTCCTCAAAGGAGATTTTTTTTTCTTTCAATTTCTCTTAAAAACTGTTACTAGTACCATGTCGTGCTCACCAAAACAATGAGTGGAAAAATGTTTTATTTAATCATACATCTTGTTATTAGTGGCAGAGGAAGAGGAGGCTACGGGGGTGGTTATGGACGCGGGGGAGGCGGTTACGGAGGGGGACGCAGTGGTTATGGACGTGATCGTGATGACTACGGAGGAGGTGGAGGTTACGGAGGTGGTAGCTACGGAGGCGGTGGCTATGGTGGCGGACGTGACAACTATGGTGGCGGACGTGACAATTATGGTGGTGGACGCAGTGGGGGATACGGAGACTCGTACGGTGGAGGTGGTGGCTACGGCCAACAAGGTGGTTATGTAAGTATTTATTATGTGCAGTGTTTGTTATATGGATACTGCATTTTTAATATTTTTATTTGTTTGAACGTAAATCATATTAGAAATAAACTCAAAAGTTTTAATGAATTCCTCAGATTGTCATTTCTAAAAAGATTTTCAGTTTTATGCTCATAACATTATTGTATTATTATTTTTTTCTTTTGTTTAAGCCATGTACTTTCAGCAAAATTTTCAGTTAATTATGCCTACTCAATGAAAACAGTTTATTTGTGGATTACCCTGTAAAATTTTGATAAAACAAAAAGAGAAATATAGGGGAAGGGGGTGAAAATTTTGTAAAATACCTTCTTGCCAGCCAGACCTGACTTACACCTTTGGACAGTAAGTACTGCTATTTTACAGCAGTATCTTCCATAAAGATTAGGTCTAAAAACCCAGATATTTTCAAGTCTAAGTTAAATTTAAGGCCTAATATTTATATGTTACACCTTAATGGAGCTAAAAAGAAAAAAATGATAATTTTCCTGGAAGTTTTAGCTGTTTTCACTTTTATCACCCTAAGCCAAAGTGAAAACTACAATTTATAAACCTGGGCCCGGTTTCATCAAGGCTGGATAGCGCTATCCTATGGCTAAAAATGGCCGCTATCCTCTGGATAGAGCTGTCCAGAGGATAGTGCGTTTCATCAACAGTGGATAGCGTTATCCAGAGGATAAATCAGCTTATCCAGAGGATAAAGTTGTCCGCTCGAAATAGGTGGGATAAATCTGCTATCATGCTGTTAAATCATCAAAAATGGCGAACCTGTTTGCTTTGGAAGTAAATCCTATGAGATTTCACAGGCGTAGAATGATTAGAAAGAGAATTTTAGAAGATGTATGTTTGCTTTTGATGATTTAAGTGATGCTGAATCAATAGATTACATAACAGACTTTATCAAAGTTGACATCGCGCCTGCTACGAACAAAATCCATGCAATCTCCCTGAGAGACCAATTATCTTTATTTTACTAAAACACCTTTTAAATCGACGAAAAATGTCTACACTGCTATTGACAGAATCTGCCAAATGTGCCAAATCAGCCATTTTGTTAGAAAGTATGTCACGACCTTGCCCTTCAACTGTGTAATCTGTGTAAACATTGCATGAGGCACAACTAATGCAATGTGATGTGTTATCGACACTGACACTAAAATATCCTGTAGATATTTTCCCCATTATTTTAATGAATGTACCATCTTGAAATATACTTAGAATATTGTTTATTATGGGTTATTTATTTTCCAAATATGGTATAGACCACTTTTTGTTAGCAACTATCATGGCTTTTATAATGTTTATAGCAACCAACTGCATTATGGGAATGTCTTTTTCCAAATATGGTATTGGATAAATTTTTATCCATTGTATTACTATCATGCTCTTTATCCAGCTTTTATGAAACACAAATTTACACAGAGGATAACTATCCAGAGAATAAGAGATTTATACCATAGATAGTGTTATCCACAGGATAGCCTATCCAGCCTTGATGAAACCGGCCCTTGTTTTCTAGGTGTATAGTTTTAATTTTTTTCTAACTGAGATTCACCAGATTCTTTCTTTATTACAAGTCAGTAAACAGCTAGAAACTCAGAACTCAAAAACATGGTTTTGTATGTGGTACACTTTGTTCGTAAATTTAATTACAAAGAGTGGAAATTTCCAGGAAAATTAATTTTTTTGACATAAAGAAGTCTAAAGCTGATCGTGTGCCTTCAGAAAAAATTCTTTATAGAATTCTTATTTTGTTTTCATTTTTTTCCCCTCAGGGATACTAGGCTGTTCCAATAGTTACCAGACGGGTCAGAAACTTAAGGAGAAGAAGTCTCTTTCTACTGACCGGAGTCATCATTTCAGCCCACAGAAGGAAGAAATGACCACCACTATGACATATTTTTATTCCACCTTCAGTAAAATATCTTTGTTGTACTCAAAGCATACTCGTACCTGTATATATATATAATAGATCTGAGAGTTGTGTTCAAAGCAGTTAGAGGACTGATGCTGTTATCTTTTGTCCAAGGATGTTATTTTCAGTCTTGGGCATAGGAAAATTGTTTTTTGCTGCAAAAAATGATTTGGGTTTGAATGAATTATTTCACAATCTTGCTATGACAAAAATTCAGCTAGCACAGGAGGAGGTTATTAAAGTGAGGGGTGTTCCCTTATTTAAATTTAAAAAAAATTAGATGCCATTCAGATCCTCTTGGAATAACCTAGTTGAAAACTTTGAAGAGATGTAGGGAAAATCTGAATTCTGAATCTGAGTATTGATGGAAGGCATTACTGCTTTTATTTACTTTTCCCAAATTAATTTTTTTTTCTTTTTCTTCTACTGGTGTTGTAGTAACATGTGGAAAAGTTTTTTTACTCATTGTACAAATTTAGTAATGAAGCTAGTCCAAGACTGCATTCCCTTAGATTTAGATCGATCCATCAAGATCGATCTAACTTCCTGAGGGTTCACGCTAAATTGCAGTCAGCTGAGCGCGCACGGTAGTTAATAACACCCTTGTAGCTTTTAGTAGACAGGACAGACATTTAAGCCGGCTAAGCTGACAGTAATCTAGTGAGACTCCCCACAGGGATAGATCAATCTAAAATCTGCGGGAATGGGGTCTTCACATTGACTGCATCTGCATGTTCATTTTTTTCCTCAAGTATCCATATGCTCATAATCTGATTGATGGTGCTAGTCGTTAGATTGGCTGCATATTCATTTTTACCTGAAGTATCCATATGCTCATGATTTTACTCGAGGAAGACTCATGATCAAGCGGACGAAAATACCCAAGATAAGACACTGTATTTTTAGCCAAGGTGTGAAAATGTTTGAATTATTATTTACCTAGTGGTGAGATACAGTATCAAACACTGGTGGCAGTATGTCCACTTTGAACTTTGAGACGAAGTTCTGCAAAGGTTGTTTGAGCAGTTGTCTGTATCATTGGCTTCTGTGTTTGATTGAAAATTGTAAGATATAAAAATGGGAACCTGAGATCATTTTGAGCCATCCTAGTCTAAGGGACCACAAGTTTTGTTTTTGGTATGAACATAGCAAGTCCTTCCACAAATAGGAATGGAAACCATCATCTAAAAAGGTATTTTTTCCACTTCATGGGAGACGATTATCTGCAATAACGAATCATATTGGCTCCAAGACAAACAGAGAGCCTATATAATAATACTGGTAAAAGTGGACTGTATAATGAAAAATCTGAGATCTTGCCAGTTGTTTTGCGTGGAAGTGTGCAAAATGTCACCTCTAGCTGATATTATGTTATTATACCATGTTGCGTGCAGATGAAATCCGTATTTTATAAGGGTTATACCTAAGTGAACTGAAGAAAGGCTGTGTTTGACCGCATTCAGATTCACACATCATACTAGCTGGATCAGTCCAACTTGCTAAAGTTCAATCAGTGGTATAAGCTTTATTGCCTGACATGCCTCCTTGAGCAGCTAGAAGGTAATTGAGTATCAAGTGCAGTTTAAGTTGATTCCACTGATTGCACTTAAAGCGAAAATCTCCTGCACAGTTGGACCCACCCAGCTAGTAAGATGTGTGAATCTGAATGTACCCCTTTGATATCTTATGGAATATTGCAGAGGTGAAAGATAAGGAGAGGAGTCATTTTAAACCGAAAAGATCTTATTCTGTAAAAACTGCCGGTGAATTTTACAATGGCTACGTGTCTAACAAACTGCAAAGATACCGACTTAACATGATTTGGACATCATTCTCTTCTTTATAGTTTATATTTATAGTTTATATTTTGTTTATTGTCATTAGTTAGATTGTGTAGGGCTACTTTTGAGTTAAGGGGGGGGGGTGCAAATAAATGGATAGGTTTTATTTTCCTGACCACAATTGTACGATTAAGAAATGACTGTATATATTTTGCATTGCTAATCAAATTAAGGGCAGATTTACGAAAATTTTCTAAGAAGGCCGATTTTTTAGAAGAACTCATGGAAAGAAAAACTTTTTGAAAGGATTTGTATTTCTCTTACTTCGATAAGTTATATTAAAAGATATTCTCTAAAAAGCTTTATATTTTGTAAGAGCAGGATTAGTTATTTCTCAGTTTTGCATTATTTAAACAGTAGTTACTATTCATATTACTGTTGTATTCCAGATTGATTGCATGTTGTTCTTGGTTAAAAAAGACCACAAGTAATGAAACTATTTTTATTTTAAAATATTCGAAAGAAATGGTAATGAAATGATTATAGGATGTCCAGATCCAAGAGACGTCCATGTGTTGTACTCACTGTTTAAAATAAATACCAGTGCAAAAGATTTATTTGATAATGAAAAAAAAATTAACCTTTTTTTAATTACAAGTTATTGAATTAAAGAAAAAACAAATGAATTGTGTCAATAAAGCTAACATTACTTTGTGAAAATGACTTTTCTTGTAAATTATTTTCATATTTTTTTTATTTATTTCGTTTGCTTTTAAGTTGCTTAACATCGTTCGTACAATTATTCACTCAAAACATCAGGCTTGAGATGAAACGAACAATATAACTTTTTCAGAAATAAACTGGAAGACCTAGAATTAAAAAAAAATTATATCGAAAAAGCCCCGTGTACTTTCCCTTTTTATATTATTATTATTATTATTTATTTTTTTGCATTCCCGGTTCAGTATAATATCTAAATTCACGGCCTGGTTGGATTTTTTTTTTTTAATTTCAGTCAGACCAAATGCAATCTATGGTCATAGTGGAGGACTGTTCCTGCGCGCGTATTTGAGTTTCGATGCATTTCAACCGCTGATAAAGTTTATTTTTAAACCTTACAACAAGACGTATTATCTAAGACATTTAAAACGAATCAAAAACAAAATTCCTTTTTTTTATGAAAATAAATTCGTTCTTTTGCTGTTAACGGTGCCCTTGAGATCTGCAACGGAATTAACCCAATTATTCTACCAAGGGTATGTAAACAGTTTTGTTTGACTCAACTAAACCCAGATGGGCAAAGAGCAATAGAGTGCAACTCGTGATAAAGAACGATATGTTGCGCGTAATTACTCAACCAGCTGTTGGCTTTATTTTGTTGTTGTTTTGATGGTAATTAGGGACGTAAATAATTTATGGATATTTTGGGCACGTTACTTTTTTATTTGGCTTGTTTCTGACCCAAGGAACGTTAAAAATGCACAGTCATTTAGTGACATAATGTCACGTGGCGATGAGGTCACGGTGACTATAAAAGCAGCGTCGGGGCTAGCGTGCGACATACTAGCTAGCAACTTTAGTCGACTCAACTCTTGGGACGTCAGTGTACGTACGGATTGAGCGACTGTTTTCCCTCCAAAAATCTTGAAAATCAATCAGTGATTTTTTAAAGCAATATTTTGTCTTAGCATCGTGAAGAGCGTTCTCCATCGACGGCACCATGGCATTGTCTCTTCCCCGCCAGAACTATCATTCAGAAAGCGAGGCAGGCGTCAACAAGCAGATTAATCTGAATTACTATGCCAGTTACGTCTACCATTCCTTGGTGAGTACGATTAACAACAGCGTCTGCTAATTAGATTGTCAGTTAAAAGTGGTATTAAATGTTGGTCTGGCCTTTTGTTTTTTGGTCGTGCACATCTTTAAAATGAATTTCTGCAGGTTTTCTACCAACCGTATTTTCTTTTATCATCAAGCTTAGGTAAGAAACAGACTCAAATGGTTTCCTTTAAATGACTACGCTGAGGTGTAAGTTGCAACTGATTGTACCTCAATAATGTTATATATACCTCTTCGATTCCCTCCATTTTGTTTGCTCAATGTTTGCTCAATTTTCTGTTCCTATGTCCTACATATTGCCGTAATATTATTCTCGCCTCTAATATCATTTGACCTGCTTCGCTCTCCAATAATTATTTTTGTGTTCCTTAGCAAATCCTGGTCCCGTCAGCTATTGCAGGATTATTAGGGTTGGATAGCCTTTGTTGTTAAATAATAAAGGTAAAGGAAAATAAGATGTGCAGTAGAAAAATGGCAAACTGTTGAATGGCAAAGTAAGAAGGCGAAAACTTGGCGCGCGCAGTTATCACTGAGTTTGAATACCAATCCAGACAAAATATTTTGACACATCTTAAAATAGTAGTGGAATCTCCAAAAATTCCAAAGAAAATGTTATTACAGGATGATGACATCGAAGAGAATATAAAAACACTTCGACGCCATGTATACGTATTATAACCTCCAGCCCCGGCCCCCTATATAGCAGCGAGCTTTTCGACTCTCAGTTTCACTGTTTTGTGCGTAGTTGATTTTTTCTGGCCTTGACTAAGTTTCAAGACCCAGAATTAATGACTCATGCGAAATATCATGTAACCCCATGGTCGTATTGTGCGTTATCTGAAAAGCGACGGAAATATGACAGCGTATCTTATTTAAAGAGGAGATAAGAAGAAAAAGGCAAGTCAAAGCATAGAGTGGATTAAAGGCAGCGGAGGCAATTTTTAAATCCAAACATTGGACATAAAAAATATTAAAAAGCGTCATAAACCATTAAAGGATGTCTTTCCGCTGTAGACGCTTAAATAGGCCTTTCTCTGAAACTTTGCCTATTTGATCCTGAACCCCAAAGCATGTCTCACACGAAACCGTTGAGAAAATAAAGGTCGAGGTATAGGTTTTTAAGATCACTTAAAGAAAAAAAAGCGCAGCATTTTTTTTTCGTCTAAACTTCTCGCCATTACTCCCCTACGCATGGAATTCTGGGACTTGCCTCAATTTGCATATGACTGAATACTACTGTTTACTACGCTCTGGAGAAGACCCGGATGTCACTGCAAACCAAGATGGAGGGTAGTCCGAGTACACGTGAGTTGAAAGAGAGAAGAATAACTCTACGGGACAATGAAAAAGGAAATAAAACGGGAAATGCAGAAGCAGAGGATGTTATTTTCATTGGCAGGCCGGTGAGGTAGACAAAGCAGAAGTAGGAAATAAAACTGACAAGCGAGAAACTGACAAAATTCTGCCGGATACGGGTAGGTTATTTCGATCTCTTATCACGTCCGACTCTTTCATTGAGAACATATTCAGGAGGCGGATTTAGGGCGTCTTCTGGTTCTTCCGGAAGACGGTTAGATTTTCAAGTTTTCATTGGCGGGTATATGTAATATTTCTGTCGAAAGGCGGTCAAAAATGGAGGATGGATCAACATTACTCGGAAGACTGTCAGAATAGACCTATATCTCTGGATCCGCCCCTGTTATCCCTGCTGTACGCAGAAAAGTTTATTATTCTTTAGAGCAGTCAGTACAAACAAGGATTGAGCTAAATAGTCTTCTATTAAAGACTGGTTTTTGTCGGCTTACTTAACGTCGTTATATACTCAAGTCCAAAAAAAAAAAAAAAAAAAAAAAAAAAACCTTTCACTATTTACCTTATTCGAATTTAATTTAAATTAAAAGATTTAAAGCGAGCACATTAATTGCAGCATCTGATGGTAGTAAATGTTTATTCTCTGTTTATGTTTTTAAAGTTGACTTCATGGGGAATCTCTGGAGAATAAGGATAATACACTGGTATATATATTTTTTATCCAGGTAATATGCATGTGGTAACATCTACCCCTACATCAGGTTCAAGGCCAACATAGAGCCAGAGCCAAAGTAAGTACCTGACACCCAGAATCCAAACACACAATAGCTGTTTATTTTACCATGTTCAGTACACCTTGCCATCAATATCAATCTAATGCATGTTAGTACTTGGAACAATGCCATTTTATTATAAAGTTTAACACTGCCATGGCAGCTAGTCCTAGAATTGTGACAAGCACAGGATATCAGTACTTAATGTGGGGAACATTATATAATAAATTGGATTTTGAAACAAATAATTTTGATAACCATGCTCTATTCAGTGCTCTTATGTCTGGCGTAGACATTACAGATAGTGGGTGCTATTAATTTCACAAAAAAATGCATTGAAGTCTTTCCAATAGTCAATGTTTTGTTTTTAGGTATACTAAGCAGCAAAGCAAGCACTCAAAATCATGGATGACAGTAAGACCTCAAGCTGTTACATAAACAATTAGCTCAAATAAAGGTACATTCCAGTCTTACAAACCAGGAATTTGACATGGGAATTACAAGTACACATTTCTAAGCAGCCATGGTGCAGATAGAACCAAGAGACTCAAGGCACCGTGGTCCTTATATGTATATAAGAATTTTTTTTATCAAAATGATGATTACCTCACATGAACTTTTCTTTTATAAATCCATCCAGACATACATTATTTCCTTGTATGACATTAACTTTTAAAATGATTGATTTTATGAACAGATTGTGTACAGAGTTGCATTTTACTTTTGATATGAGAAAGGGATAAATGAAAGCACCTTGTTTTTCTATGCCTTTATTTTTTATGTTCACTGAATGGTTGCACAAATTACAGTAGAATGAAAAGAATCTTTCTACTCAGTGACTTGCATATTACAGGTCTTATGAATGTTTGGTCAGTAAACTGATACTCATGGTAATAGTTATTCTGTGATTTTCTTCAAAGTGAAGTAATCCAGCAAATTCAACGGCAGTCAAAATGTAGGGGACATTACAGTGAGTGGGAGATGGGCCAGTCCCATCTCCACTGATGCTGAGTCATTGCTTGGTAAATTCTCTAGCAAAAGCATCTTTATATCCAGTGCAAGGCCAGGATTTCCATCACACTTGTCACAATGTATTCAGCACTTTCCTTGGCAACACCATCATTTTCTTGGCAACACCATCATGTATGCTCTGATAATGAAAAAAATATATTCACTTTTATATCTGTCATTTCTGTTTTGATATGTACAATAGCTTACTTCAAAAATAAAATATTTGAAAATGTATGAACACTAAAACAACCATAAGGACTGGATTTCACACCACCAAATTTTATCGAATAAATTTACTTTGAAAATAAGAAGGAATATGAATGGTGTTTGTGTATTGTGAGAAACTTAGAATTTATCTTTTCAATAAAGATTTAATGAGTTTTATACCTCTTCTGTGAGTAACTGAATTCTCCTTTCATGTTCTTGAGTCAATCCTCCTGATCTCACACCTCTTCCAAGCCTTGTACTACTGGACCTAGAAGTGCTATGTATCACTGCCAACTCTACTAAACCTTTATACAGGGCTTTTTTTCTAATGAGGCTGACATCACAAGATAGTATGCTGTAAAATAATAATAAAACTAATAATAATAATAATTGGCACTGATTTAATTGCATGCTAGTAATAATATTGTGAACTGTTCAAAATGGGTTTCACTTCAATTAATCATTGTCCTGCACTCAAGCGTATCAATTGTTATCCCTAAACTATAAGTTTTTTGTATGTGTGGATTATTACATGTGAATATAGGTGAGGGTAAGGTGGGTCCTACACATTACTATCAAAACTAAGGAATATGCCAGATTAACTAAAAGGCCTGTATTATTTAAAAATAACAGAAAACTCTTTACCTCAGGGAGCTCTTTACCCTCTAGTTCTGGACTGCTCTGACTGCTTGCCTCATCAACAATAGGCCTACTCTCGATCTGAAAAGTATAAAAACAGATCGACTAGAAAAGCAAGATAAGATACGTGTGTGCGTAGCACAAAATTCAGGCACTCCTATTGACGATTTTGACATCTGCACGATGCTCACCACTACTGCCAGTAAGTATCAAAATCGTCTGGAACGCATTTGTAGTCCGTGCTACGCTGTGCGTGCAAATCGCGATGTCAAAATTGCGGCTCAGAAAGCATAGCAAACAACAAAAAAAGTAACAGTCGTTCATAAATATCCAACCGAAAAGGGCTGGTTCAGTTGACCCGAAAAATATCACTGTCTCTAATCATGTCACCGGTATATTTCCTGATACAAGTCACTCATTCGGTGAATCGGCATTGAGAATTACGGCATCAAGCACTGTTGACATAAAAGGCTACACTCCGTCGTAAATATTTTCAAGCCATTCGTTGATTTTTGGACTATTTTAACCGACGAGAAGTTAAATGAATTCTTTAAATGTTTAAGTGCACAAACCTGTTCACGAACAATGAAGGGAGAGAGTTTTAACTAACGTGCATCTGTAAACGACTTACTTCGAACTCCACCGCGCCATATTTGTTTCTCCTAGTGTACGAGTGCTATTTTAGGCAACGCACTCTGATTGGCTAAAACCTTGCGGTAGTCGTCTTCTCTTTTTTGGGGAGAGGACGTTCTCCAATACAGACTCGAATGTGAAATAATTAATTATTTTGATTGCCGTCTACCTCAAAGGCGAATTTTGGTTTAGATCGTGACCTTCATATATAAGAAAAAGTTTGGGATATGTTTTATTTTCCCTCATATCGGAAAGACCCCCTTTAACCATAATCACCCGCCCACGAAAGAAAGAAACGTGCAACAAGAACGAGAAACCTGGAAATTTAAAAGAAAAATAAATCAGATATGTGTAGTTGATGGCAGGCAATCAGGTACAGAGGGCAGAGGGCAAATTTTCGATGGCATCAGTAAATCGCCACTCATTACCGTTTACATAACTGTGTACTTAGTAAAAAGGATACGGTCAAAGATTGCGTTATCTGAATGAATCATGTTCTCTTTCCTGTGACACCTGATCAACAACGCGGGGTGTCCAAAACAAGTGCTGTGTCAAAGACAGGAAGGTCTTTATATAAACGTCATGTGACAAGCCGAGGCCTGGGAAAAAAGTGAAAAGTGGGAACGGTCAAAGAGTGTCTTGAAAAGTTTTTTTTTTCCAATTTCCTTTTTACTATTGATTCTATTTTATTTTAATTAGTGGAAGGTGGATATACAGTAATACGAAACTGAATATTTGTTGGTGTTAGCAATACGGTATTGTATTCTGAGACTTACCTAGATTTTTTTAAACAAAAAATCCAGTTTTGTCTTTTTTCGTTATTTCTGAATTATATTATCTTGAATTTTGTAATTTAAGTAAGCATTAATTTGTCTTCACCAAAACACAATGCAGATGGTCTAAGCAACTTTTGAAAAGTTTATTCGCCTTCGTCCCTTTTAACATGAACTCATATTCATTTTCTTTCCGTCGTCAGGCATGGCACTTCGACCGCGACGACGTGGCTCTGAAAGGATTCCACGAGTTCTTCAAGGAGGCGTCTGGGGAGAAAAGGGAGCACGCCTGCAAGCTCATGAAGTTCCAGAATCAGCGCGGGGGACGGGTAGTGCTGCAAGACATTAAGGTACTCTGCACGCAGATTTTTAATTTTTCATGATGTTATGCGATTTTTGGTTCTTCGTTCTTAAAATCTTGAAAACACAGTTTGAAAGCATTTGGTATCTTCTTTTCTTCCTTCTGTTTTCTTTTGTTTCTTAAAACATTTTCTGTAAATTTTGAATGATAAACTACAGTTGCTCTTAAAATCTTTGACATTTCCAGGTTCTATGAGAGAAAGAAGAACAACACTTATGGGAAATAACTAGTGGATAATATATATTTCCGTTTATTTACTCATTCCCTTTATTATCATCATTTTTCTCATTTCACAGAAACCCGACCTTGACGAGTGGGGTGATGGCGCCAACGCCATGAAGGCTGTCCTGGCCTTGGAGAAGAACGTTAACCAGGCCTGGCTGGACCTGCACAAGATCGCACAGAGCCACGTGGATCCAGAGGTAAAGTTTCCTCACAATTCTGCTCCACGGTATTCATTGTTACCCTCTGCCGGGGTCACAGATTGATTTTTACTAGATATTCACAGATACGTGTCTTAATGGCTAATTTATGACACTTCTTTGCTCGCGCTTTTTAAAATGAAAAAATATTAAGTTTAACATTTGGAAAAGGTTATCGAGAAGCAAACAGAAGTCGTTATTATGGATTTTTTGTCGCCTATATTGCGCCTCTTATGCTTTGAATTGATCATTTATATGTTATCCTTTTCAGATGACCAACTGGATCGAGACCGAATTCCTTCACCATGAAGTGGAATTCATCAAGAAAATCTGCGATCACATCACCAATCTGAAGCGCAATGGACCAGGTCTTGGAGAGTACATGTTTGACAAGGAGACCCTGCAAGATTAAATGAAGACCCCGAACCGACCATTCACAGAAGCAGACGACGGCTGAACGCATTTCTTACTGCGATCTTAATGTGAATGAGTTGATCATAAATGCGAACTGAAAAGTAAAGCTTACGCTAAAAATCAAGTGAGTGATTTAGCCAGATCTTGCAACGAAATTGACAATCTTGACGTCACATTTTCTCCCAAGGATTTGATTTTAATTGCCGGTCCAAGTAGTTTTCAGGCAATCTGTAGGTTTGAGAGCGTCTTGTGGAAGATCCCGATTAGGCCAATACGAACTGACGAAATATACTTAAAAACACTGATCCGCGTCACGGTATAATGATCATTGTACCCTATTAAATCTCTCCATTGATTAAGTGTTCCGTTCATTAAAGCTTTTAAAACCTCATTGGCGTTTTGAATTTCTTTTCAGTGGCTAAGTCGATATTTAATTGAAATACTTCGTTTGAACGCATAACTGTTATCAGTTTTAAAAAAGATTAACATTTCAGTGTGTAAAGGAATTCACTGAAAGTTAAAAAAAGACATTTTTTTCCATTTACGAACATGGTGAAAATGCATCTAACGTCCCTTATTCATCACTTGAAAAAAGGGAGGCCCTTAATAATAATAATAATAAATAAATAAATAAATAAATAAATAAAATAAATTATGCAAAATTCGCTTGGTTTGAGATCAACATAAACACCTCTTCGATCGGTCACTTTACAGACCATTAATTGCGCGTTCGTGACTTTGAATTGATTTCACAGTTCTTAATGCTATTGTTTACGAATCACAGTTAGATAACGTTCAGCTCTCTTTAGCAAACCCGGGCCAAATAAAGGTTGAATTCATTCACCCTGAAAAATTCTATTGTTTGATGCTTTCGCCATTGGCTTATATAGACAAAGCCTTTTTTTTTTTTTTTTTTTTTTTTGTTAAAAGAAGTACACTGTAGTATGATTGAGGTTATTGGTTGTTTTAAATAGTTATTATTTTAATTTTCATATATATGTTTTCGATTTAGGTTGCAATTCCTTAAGGCTTAGTTTGAAGAGGCTTGATATTTATTTATTTGTTTATTTATTTATTTATTTTGCAATTTTTTATAATTCAGTCAGCTCAAACAAACGGGACGGCATTTCCTTACGTAACCGTGGTTGGTTACCGATTTTTAGGATGACTTGTAGACCCGCGGACTAACATATCCTCGGATCAAATATGTCCGACCCACTTGAAAACTTACCACGTTATCCCCGCGGAGAATCTATTCGGTATCTATTAGAGGATTATGCGACAAGGTTTCAAGTGGGTCTGCCATATTTGACCCGCGGATCCGTTAGTCCACGGATCAACGTGTTCTGAATGCGCCCTTGGACGATCTCCCAGGGTTCTCTATCTTTAGCCTACATCTGAGTGCATGCTTGAAGCTGGGGTCTCGCTGCCTCAACTTATAAAGGATTAAAGGATTCTAGTCACGTAAAATCCATTTCTCGAATTTTGAAGAGTCAGCACTCAGTCCATACACTAACAAAAACTTTTGATTGGGTAATTTGAATACAGAATGAACTGGAAACACTTGGCTTGTCTTTAAATTTTTCTCGAAAATATGTTAGATAATTTTATACCGTCCTTGAGAGAGTAAAGATTGAAAGATAATTTTAGACAAACATTGACTGGAGAAATATCCACAAGGAGTAAAGGCCTACTGTACCAACATCTTGTTGATAATTTTGCAGTGCAATTCTATTCAGATAAGCCAATTTCACAGAAATGTAAGGAATTAATCGCCAATTTAAGACTTTCATCACATAATCTAGCTGCAGAAACTGGAAGGTAAACAGACACAAAAATTAAGAACCTGTAAACTATGTATTTTAGATGATATCGAGATTGAATTTCATTTTAATCTTTTTAGAATTTAAAACTTTCTTTGCTACAGAACGATTAGGCAGAAATACATCAAATAATTTATTACACAAAGCAAAGTGTTTGCAACTAATTAAGTTGTTATCATTAAACAATGTTTCACAATTAAACAACTTATGAAAGTACTTAAAATGTGCATCGGAGCTAAGATTAACGTTAGTCTGATGAGTTATTATCAGTGGAATTGGGAGTGAGCTTTTTGAATTCGGAGTGAGGTTTACGAATTCGAAGTGAGGTTTGCGAATTCGGAGTGAGCTTTTTCAATTCGGAGTGAGGTTTACGAATTCGGAGTGAGGTTTACGAATTCGGAGTGAGGTTTGCGAATTCGGAGTGAGGTTTGCGAATTCGGAGTGAGCTTTTTCAATTCGGAGTGAGGTTTACGAATTCGGAGTGAGGTTTGCGAATTCGGAGTGAGGTATGCGATTTCGGAGTGGGGTTTACGAATTCGGAGTGAGGTTTAAGAATTGAGAGTGAAGTTTAAATATTCGGAGTGAGGTTTAAGAATTGAGAGTGAAGTTTAAATATTCGGAGTGAGGTTTAAGAATTGAGAGTGAAGTTTAAATATTCGGAGTGAGGTTTAGAATTGGGAGAGTCGTTTGGAATTTGGAGTGCACTTGTGGGCCACCGCAGGTTACATAACGCTTCCAAGGACCTGGGACTGGCTTGCACTAAATTACCGAAACTATCTCATGATCAGGTGTGATAATCGTTTTTGAAGGGAAAGATATATCAAAAGAGGCTAATGACAATAATTAGGCCGAATAATTTCCACCGTTTTAGAATCGTTAATAGGCCTCACTTCTCTGTCAGCTTTAAATGGGTAGACATTTGTTTTCTAAATTTTTTTAGTTTGGAGAGACTTTCGTTCCTAAAATACGTTGGCTTCTCTTCCGTGATTTAGATTTGAATTTAAGGGTGAAGATGATTTGTATAACACTGCCGTACGTCGTTGCATGGAAAAACAAAAAAATTAAATTCTCATATACCACATTATTACCAGTATATATTATCAAAATTCTAACAAAAGGCAGCTAGTGTATTACCGTGCACTCTCGTATGTCTAGTACTTTACGATAATTAGGTCATACGTCAATTGTTGCATAACCTGGACGAGTTTTTTTCTGGTAGTGATAATTTTCTGTATCTATAGAAAATCAGCATGTACTGCGTATAATTGAATGATCTAATCTTGCGTGGCTTGTTAGGTTTTCTTTCTTTCTTTCTTTTTTTTTCATTGTTTCCATTCTTCCTTTACTTGCAAAAAGTTTCTAAAAAACAGACAAAACAATCGATATAAATTTAGAAATAGGTAAATGAATATATGTAAAACAATTAACGAATGAAATTATATAAAATAAAATATTCTACCAGGTTATTTAATATGTCAGATGTGTTTCTAATCTCAAATTTTTCTCTCGCGTTCAACCATGACCGCGTCACCATAGTAATAAAAAAAAACAAAAAAAGAAAAAACTGGCCATTCGGATCATTGAGGTCAGTACAGCAGTGACCGGGGTCACGGTCTGGTAAATAGGCCAGCAAAACACGTGCTCGGCTGGACGTCCGAGTGAACTACGGGAACTCCTAGCACCTTTATATTTATCTGCTCAACGAGGGGACCGTAGTTGTGCGTCTTGCAGCGCCAGTGAGCAGACGGACACCAGCTCCATCACATACTAATTGTTTCCTGTACACTATCCAGCTGAATACCGATTTCTTGATTTGCTAATTTACTAGCAGTAGAAACTTAATTGGTTCTATTCCGTGCTATAATCACTATGTCGCTGTGTCGCCAGAACTACCACGAGGAAAGCGAAGCCTGCGTCAACAAGTTGATCAACGCCTGCCTTCATGCCAGTTACGCCTACCAGTCCTTGGTAAGTGGAGTATGCAAGATTTTGCAAAGTCGCTAAAATCGCTAATTAACACATGAAGATTTCCCCAAATGCTTGTAGTGTTTTCCTTTGTCTAAAAATGTTTGGACCGTGAGTTATGCACTTGGTCTGTTGAGATTTAATACAGCTCTTCGCAATTTTATTTTTTTTTTTTTTGACTGAAATTAAAAAATATTCCAAAGTGAGCTCAGAAAGTTATTGCTCCTACTGGTAGGAGGTATTCAATATTACCAGAACATACAAATGGCATTCGAGGCTACACTGCCCAGTGCCTATCAAAATATACGGCTTCTATTTACACATGAAACCTTAGACTGCATTCCCACTGATTTAGATCGATTCATCTGGATCGACCTAACTCCCTGGGGTTCACGCGAAATTGCTATCAGCTCAAGAGGCTTACATGTCTGTAATCAGAATCTCAGGGTTTACAAATTATATATATATATATACAGCTGAATATATACGCTTTTATATGCAGTATATACACCACTATTCAGCTTATGTTTGTGTACACCCCCTACTGCACCTTCTGCTACAGCAGGGATTAGTCTATAATCTGTATAATTGCATATAGCTCAGACCTTGATGGAGAAGTCCTCAGCATAACATGGGGTAAAGGTATTTAGTGAAAACCGTTAGTTACCAGACTCGGGGAAAATCCACTGGTCTTGGTACCAGTAAAATACATTTATATCAAACAAACAAAAGTCTTGTGGGATGCACAGAAGTTGTGTATTTTCAAATTAAAATAAAATTTGCCTCCATAAGCTTTCACTTTGCGGCAGTGATAATGCTGATTTGTACATGCACCGGCTTAGGTAGAATACAGAGCAAGAATACTGACGCTTCATCCATCGAAGGCAACAGTAGTCAAGAGGGAAAATAGCTTGATGGGTCACTCTCACGTGCGTTGATCCGTTTCAAAAAGTGCTATGCGCTCATTGCGACAAGAGGTAATATTTGGCGTCACAAATACGTTTGCCTTCCTTGTGAAAGCTATTATATAAGCTTCATAGATATCAAAATAATAACATATATCAGACAAGCGGGAAAGCAGTTGGGTGGGTCACTCTGACCTGCACTGATCTATTTCATAGATATCAAAATAATTATATATATCTATCAGTCAAGCGGAAAAACAGTTTGGTGGGGCATTCTTACTTGCACCGATCCATTTCATAGATATGAAAATAATTATATATATCAGTCAAGCGGAAAAACAGTTTGGTGGGGCACTTTGACCTGCACCGATCCTTTCACAGAGCGCTGGGTGCTCAATGCAACAAGAGATTAATATATGACGCCACAAATGCGTTTGTCTTCCTTGTGAAAGCTGTTATATAAGGTTGTTTTCTCTACATGGGCTTCCATCGTGAGGCTAATGTTTAAAGTAATTATTTGGCACACGCTGATTATTAGAGGGTTTTCCAAACGAACGACATTTCTTAAACAAATTCTAAACAAAGAGGGAAAATAGCTTGATGGGTCACTCTCACGTGCGTTGATCCCTTTCACAAAGTGCTATGCGCTCATTGCGACAAGAGGTAATATTTGGCGTCACAAATACCTTTGCCTTCCTTGTGAAAGCTATTATATAAGCTTCATAGATATCAAAATAATAACATATATCAGACAAGCGGGAATGTAGTTGGGTGGGTCACTCTGACCTGCACTGATCCACTTCATAGATATCAAAATAATTATATATATCTATCAGTCAAGCGGAAAAACAGTTTGGTGGGGCATTCTTACTTGCACCGATCCATTTCATACATATGAAAATAATTATATATATCAGAAAGCGGGAAAGCAGTTTGGTGGGGCACTGTGACCTGCACCGATCCATTTCATAGATATCAAAATAATTATATATGTATATCAGTCAAGCGGAAAAACAGTTTGGTGGGGCATTCTTACTTGCACCAATCCATTTCATAGATATTAAAATAATTATATAATATATAATATATGTTTTTCCGCTTGACTGATATATATATATATATATATATATATATATATATATCAGTCAAGCGGAAAAACAGTTTGGTGGGGCACTTTGACCTGCACTGATCCTTCCACAGAGCGCTGGGTGCTCAATGCAACAAGAGATTAATATATGGCTCTATTCCCATAGATTTTAGATCGATCTATCCCCGCGGGGAGTCTCACTAGATTACTTTCAGATAATCCGACTTAAATGTCCGTCCCGCCTACTACAAGCTGTAAGGGGGTAATTAACTGTCGTGTCCGCCCGGCTGACAGCTATTTAGCGTGAACCCCCAGGGAGTTAGGTCGATCTAAAGTAGGTCGATCTAATCTATGGAAATGGGGTGTATGACGCCACAAATGCGTTTGTCTTCCTTGTGAAAGCTGTTATATAAGATTGTTTTCTCTACATGGGCTTCCCTCGTGAGGCTAATGTTTAAAGTAATTATTTGACACACGCTGATTATTAGACGGGTTTCCAAACGAACGATATTTCTTAAACAAATTCTATTTAAAGGGAATAAATGAATAAAAGAAACGACCAAGTTCAAACCCCCCCCCCCCCTCCCTGTCCACTCCAGAGATACCACAGTCTGTTTGTTCGTAGTCATTGCGCCTTTTTGGAATAAACGGACTAAAACGTAGAGTAACGAAGACCTCGGGGAACTTTTTTGCAAAGATATTTCTTATAAAATGTGCGCTTTTTTTCATTTTACTAGGCGTGGCATTTTGATGACGAACTGAAGGGATTCTTCAAATTTTTCAAAGAAGCGTCAGACGAGAAGAGGAACCAAGCTGGTAAGCTCTCACATTACCAGAACACTCGCGGAGGGCGGATAGTGCTGAAGGACATTAAGGTACGAATGCGCGTCTTCTAGTAAAAAGGCACCTCTCTCATACCCTCTACCAGGGCTGCAGATTGATTTTTCACAAGATATTCACAGATATGTCTTTAGATAAATAGACGGTTATTTTATTATCACTGGCTTTTGGTAATTTTCCTAATAATATCTGCCATCCTTTCTCATGACCAGTTTGTTCATATTATCTTATCTTATTATTATAGTCAGTTTGTTCATATTATCTTATCTTATTATTATAGTCATATCTAGGGTAAGAGATGGACTTAAGAAAATCATAGAGATCAACTAGCTATTTAAATTTCGTCCTGAACTTCAGATTTCTCGCAAACGATCTTGGAAACTGTGAGGAGTCGCGGACGTATATTGTTTGTAGAACTCGAAAATGAGTAGATGAACTACCAAAACAGCAGAGCGTTTATTTGTATTTGTTAATCTGTTAATAAAAGGAAGCAGGCGGTTAACTCTCCGAGTTTTAAAAATTAGTGGGAAGTAGCATTTCTCAGCCATTTTATATTCTTGAAACACTGAAACGTTGCTGTTGCAGCGCAATTTAAATTGCACATTTTATCAATTTTTGTCATAAAATTATTTTCATTATTTTGCAGGCACCAGATTTTAAACTCAGTAATGGATTGAATGCTATGGAGGCCGCTCTGGGGCTCGAAAGGATCCTCAACCAAAGCTGGTTAGACGCACATAAAACGGCGACCAAATTTGAGGATGCCGAAGTACAGCTTTTTGCGATTTCTCTTTGAAAAGAAAATCGGATATGTATTTATGGTTATTTGTAGAAAACGGTGATCGCGTTTGGGATTTTACCTTTTTTTTTCTTTGACCAAATGTGCATAAATAGTCAATTGACGATACTATCCTCCCAATTGTAGGGAGTTCGTCCGCCTATTTTTGTTTTTGCAGATATCTATTTAGTTTCAAATCTTTGTTTTATTGCAATTAATTGCAACGACACTCATATCACGCGCATTAACTTTTGCAGATGAAGAACTGGATTGAAACAGAATTCCTTCACCACGAGGTGGCGTTCATCAAGACGATATGCGACCACATCACCAATTCGAAGCGTGTAGGACCAGGGCTTGGAGAGTACTTATTTGACAAGGAAACCCTGCAGGAGTGATGTCAACCCCTATGTTAATAAATCATGCAGTAATGTTAACACTCTATGACATACAGTTGGTTTTAACCAAGATTTCCTTCAGGTTTGACAAAGAAAGTAAAATATAGTCACAGTTAATGATAATAAATATTGAAGTAAGAATGGATAACAGTTAATATTTGAAAATCCTTGTTTGCATGACCATTCCAATTGAAAAATAAATTCAGTTTTATCCCAGAATAAATAAACAAGGAATTTTATTTCTTTAAACTTTTTGATTGTAAAGTTTTGCAAAAAGTGACTCCAGTTTGGTTGCACAACATATTCCCCTTTTCTAATACAAAAAAAAAAAAAAAAAAAATCAGCCAGATCTTGTGGATACCAAACTATCTTTCTTCTGCAAGATGACAAGAACAGTCTGAAGAAAAAATCTACTATTATATAGTACAGAAATAACAAGTTTTAGACAAAGATTCAGTTTGTTATCTCAGATTTGTTACCCAATTTACTGAATTTGAAAATAAAAAGTAAATTGAAGAAGGGCATGCATGCAAACACAGACAACTCTAGACAGTGTTGTTGATGATGCAAGGAAAGTTGCAAGTGCACCCCCAACTAATAGGGGGCCATACCTGTCTCTCTCTCTCTCACACACACACGCAGATAGACACACACTTTCTAACTTTGTTCTCAGTATCTCATAATTATATGGAATATATTTATAAAGGTCCATCTTTACTTTGGCTGTACATCACTCCCCGAATCCCTCCACATGTCATCCCAAGTCTAACTGCTTTCAGACACGCTGTCTCAGATTGCTGGGCCTGTCTGCCATACAAATACCTACATATACATTTTGTATGACGCAATACCCAAATTTTAACAAAAATAACTTTATTTACTTATGCATATCAAATATGATTACATGATGATAGCAATTAAAACATAAAAATGACAAAAAAATACTCTCTCATTAGAATGCCGTTTGTCTTTCCATTCATTTCTATTAAATTTATATTAATGATTTACAGTCAAGTCACTGGTCAAATGTTCTGTGCAGAGCATTTTAAGACTTAAGGTCATTTAGACACAAACCTGGATTTTGCATTTGATCATATTGTTTAAGATGATAATTACTCCTATATAAATAAATGGCATTTCTAAGATATATTTTTTCTCTTTGCAAAGTCACGAAATTCAAAATCCTTAATGCATCCCTAGAAGGTAACCACATATAAATGTGAGGACGCACTGGCATGTACTGTATACACCTACATCTGAATCAACAAAGACACAAAGCAGGCAGAAAGCAAATACCTTCATGAGGATGTTCACAACTGTTTTAGTCAGGATTGTCAATGCTATATGGGGCTTCTAAGCATAAATTATTATAAATTATTTTCACAGGAGTATATTATTCTACTGTTTATGGCATCATAAATGATAAATCTATAGTTACTGAGGTGTATTGGCATCCATTCTTTATCTGATGCCCCTCTGCAGGGCACTCTTGGTGACTGGCTCTTTGAACGATTTAGAACTAGACGACTTTCTCTGCTTGTCGATTTCAAAACAGCGCCACAGTCGTATGGTCTCGTCAGCAGCTGCACTAGCCACCGTGCTGCCATCTGGTGACATGGCAAGGCCAAGAACTCGGGCAGTGTGACCTGTGGGAAATAGTTAGAATTATAATTAACATAATAAATAAATAAATAAGACTGACAAAAAAAATGCAGAAATTGCTTACTCTCAGCACTTTCTGTTTACAACTTAATAATAATAATAATAATAATAATAATAATAATAATATACTATTGACATTGCTTTTCTAAGAAAAAATATATTTGAGAAAGCAACCTCATGAAATTCTTCCCTGCCAGGACCCTGAAACTCAAGGAGATTGAGCAACTAACACAGGCAGAGTAGACCAACTATCAATGCTGAGGCACCCAGGGTGTATCTTACCTGTGAGTTCAGCAACTCTCCCCATGGCAGGGTACTTCCATATGATGAGCTGGTTCTGTGAGAAGCCGTGCCCAGAGATCAACTCCTTGTAACTGCTGGACCAGAGTATGGAGCAAACCTGAACAATGAGAACACAGATAATTACTGTTAAAATATTAGTCATACACATTTATTAAAATAAAATAAGGGATGATGGATTGGACAATCTAATATTACTTTGAAGTTCATATTTTCTGGCTGTTTACTTATTAAGTTACATGTCACTGGACCATGTTATTACAATCATACCCAAAGAAATCCATTCTCATCTCATTGCACTACATGAACCAACCACTGCTGTATAACAGATTAAGTCACATACCAGCAGGCTACATGTACCCTCTACCAGGGCCACATAGAAATTTATTTTGTATTCAAAGAAATTTCACTGGCTATTCGCTTAAACTGCACTCATATTCCTATTCTGTGAGGATTTGTGCACAAGATCTTCATGTTCCTCAACACCCTGTTGGTCTCTAGTAAAGAGTACCATATATGTCTATATACCTACAGTTTAAACAATGTAATCTATGATCGCATTCACAACGAGTTGAGCCATGGCTTTACAAATCCTGGAACTAAATATGGCGGATGTACATGAAAGAAAAACCGCCTAATCTTTTAATAGTCTCTCTGCCTCTCACACGCCTCCCCATATGTCGTCCCAATGGAGCCGAGATTTAATGACTGTACCCCTGCAGGGACATCGCATGGGGAGGCGTGTGAGAGGTGGAGAGACTATTAAAAGATTAGGTGGTTTTTCTTTCATGTACGTCCGCCATATTTAGTTCCAGGATTTGTAAAGCCATGGCTCAACTCATTGTGAATGCGATCTAACAGTTCTGCTAAAACAGTGGGCACCGAGTTAGGTGGTCACAACTTGGGTGTGAATGCGCCATCAGATCCTCACCTGGGAGTTGGTGTCCACACTGTGCAGGCAGGCTCCCGTCAGGACGTTCCAGAGACGGATGTGGCGGTCAGCCGTGCCCCCTCCACTGGCCAGTACTGACGGTTGCCATGGACACCAGGCCACTGCCTTAAATGGGAAAATTTCGACTAAGTTAAAATAAATAATTATTTTGTTTGTTAAGCCTGAAATGGCCCCTAAGAAATCTGACATTCAAATAAAATTTTTGCCAGTCTGGAGATATACTGGAAACTATTCATTGTGTTTGATCCTTACTTAATTTTTGAAAAATATTGTTAACAGATCTGTCAAGATCTCATCTCAACTTGCCCACAGAGGTAACACTATAAATATTTTTCAGTTTGGCTATTTACAGGTTTAATGAACCAGTTAATATTTCATTCATTTAGGCAGTTTTTAGTTATGATCAACATCAAGTGTGTGGTATTCAAATTCAAAACTTCAGGGTAATTACAATAATCCTCTGCTGGCCTCACCTTGACAGCAGCCATATGATGTGTAAAGGAATGGACAGGTGTCTCTGCCATGCCCTCCCACACATTGAGCAGGTTATCATTCCCACCACTGGCCAGGTACCTCCCATCTGGCGCCCACTGCAGGCCACACACCTCCTGGGTATGGCTGGTCAGGGTACCCACCTGGTGGTCCGCCACACGCACGTCATGGTGGTGAATGGAGCCAGATCTACAGCCACTGAAAACACAAAGCTTTTACTTTTTTATAATAATATATGTTGTTTGGGGTTTTTTGGCAGGGTGGGTGAACCACACCCAGGTTGGAGCCCACACCCTTGAGTGCAAGGTGCAGGTGCCATCTCGATGCTCCACTATGCAGACATTATTGTAGTTAAAAGCACCAGATTCATTATCAACAAAATATAAATCAATAAAAAATAATGATATTAATTATAACAATAATAATAATAATAATATAAAATACTCAGATAAAAGCTACCTAAATCCCACTGTCTTCAACTCACCCTGACAATATATAAGAGTTCCAGGCCAGAGAACCCACCCTGGCAGCGTGTCCACCCATGAACTCACCTTGACAATATATAAGAGTTCCAGGCCAGAGAACCCACCCTGGCAGCATGTCCACCCATGGTTCTCATCAACTTCTGCTGACTGACATCCCACAACTGAAACCAAAAAAATAATAAAACATATTTCGATGTAGCTTTTAACTGTTAAGAACAGAATTAACATGGTAACCAGTTTATCTGTTTTTTGTTGCTACCACTCAACAAGAATGTTCATATATTAAGAATTTATGAATTAAAAATAAAATACAGTATCTGAGCATTCACAATTTTCACCCTTGAAAAAGGCGAGCCTGAGTCATACATTATCCCTTAATCAAAGAGACTGATTCTACCTCATAAAGCAAGGCATATATATATATATATATATATATATATATATATATATATATATATATATATATATATATATATATATATATACTGAAACATACTTGCACTGCCCCCGTACTGTTTCCAACAGCCAGGATATTGCCCTCCTTGATCCAGGAGACACACGAGATATACTCCTCCTCACTCTCCAGCTCGCAGAGCAGAGTGACGGTGCTGTTGCCAGCGTTCCACAGGTACACACTGCCCCCTAGTGCCAGAGCCAGGTGGTTGTGACTGGACCAGTCCAGGAGGTTCAAGTCTGTGGAAATAATACAAATTACAGTAATGACTCTATATTTTCAACAGGAAAATTTGTGAATTTTTCAGATTTGGCCCAGTCCAGGAGGTTCAGATCTGTGGAAATTAAAGGAATATGGCAAATGTACCATACAGACGAATGGAATGGGAAAAAGGAAAGCAACGTACTTTAACTGCTCAAGAGAAGAACGAAGAAGAGCAATACAGTCTGCACTGTTAGGCACTAGCTCAAGGCAATTGCCCTATGTAAGATAATCCAGGCTAGTAAAAAAGCTCAAACTTTTATAAACACCAGCCCAGTTTTTTTTGTTTTTTTTTTCTGATTCCTCAAAGGTCTACTATCTTGAAAAGTTTTGGAAACAGATCAGCTGAAAATAAGAGCATAATGGGTAGGGGAGGGTTAGCATCAGTACTCAGAAACCCAAAGTAACAGGGACTAAACTGGTTTGGGAAAGTTAACATCAGAGCCCTGAAACTAAGGGTGACAGATAATATTGCTTCTTTCAGAACAGAGGACTAACAAGTCTGCAGGCTAAATATGGTGACCGACTAAAAAGCTTGCCATCTTATCCAATAATAGACACTGGGGAAGTACTGTGGGGAAGTATTCAAGTGGGCCTGCCATATTTGAACCGTGGATTAGTTAGTCTGTTGTTCTGAATACGGCCTATGCTGTGTAGAAGAATTCAAGCACCCTAGGCTCACTGAAACTCTGAGCGAGCGGCATCATTCTGTAACTTACAGTAATCATCCAGTAGCTCAGGTGCATCCAGGATTCTGTCAGGCTGTTGAGGGATCTGTCTGGTAGATAGAGCCTTAGGGGCCGAGCACTTACCAGAGCTGTACAGGACCTTCAGGTTGTTCAGATAACCTGGAATGGTACACTGAGATTACTGAGATGGACTTGGTGAAAAAAATTTTTATATGACTAAAATCAACTAAGAAAATACGTTTATGTGGTCCCAGTTTGCATATATGCCTGCCTGCAAGAATGCATGATTACATGCTTGTCTGTGACTATGGCATATGCTCACATGGTATATATGTGCCTGTGACCACCGCATGTGCTTTACATGCTATATTATACTAAACTGTGCGCGTGTGTGTGTGTTTGTGCGCATGCGTGTGTGCGTGCATGTGTGTGTGTGAGCATGCACATATGTATGAGCATGCACATACCGTGTGAGTGCATGCATTCATGCACATATAACTATAAAAACACTGTCTTCATACCTTCTTTTGCCTGTGGTGCCTTCTGTCTAAATGACAAAATCTTGGCGTTCTGGGGGTCTTGCTGCCCCTTACAGATGTTCTCTGTCACTCTCTGCTGGTAGTCCACCTTTCCCCCTGCCAGGGGGTTCTCATTCTCATTGTTCATCATCAGGTAGTGGCCCAGGTCTTGGTCTGTGGTGGACCGGCTGGGGATGAACCTGTGGAAGATGAATAAACACTGGGGATCAGGGGTTTCCCCAGGATTTGGGTTACAGGGAGTCCAAAATGCGAATCTTTAATTTTTTCATCCCTTCCCAGGGAGTCCAACACAAGCAAACCCAACCAACCAACCCAATAATTTTGTAAGTCATCCAGCTGTATTTAGAAATATAGGAAGTCTATTGTGGCAAATTGCTGTCCAAATGACAACTGGATGGCTCTCTGGGGAAAGCCTTTCTGGGGATTAAGTCAATTTATGGGGAGAAGGGGTGAATGAACCTGTAGAAGTCAAATAAACACTGGGAATATATGGGGAAAGGAAAGTGGAGAATGTGTTGAGGTCATAAACCCAGTGGGTATAAATTGAACCTTGAACATAATCTCTTATTATGTTCAAGATTGAACTGATGGAAAGAAGGTGGGGGGGTTGAACCTGATGTATTAATTTAACACAAGGGATAAGCTGGACTTATTGATCATTGTTATTTAAATGTCATAATTTATATAAATAAAATATAAACATATTTGGCAAAAATCAGGAAAAAGTCAGCAAACCTGTCACTGTGAGGGGTCAAGGGGGTTTTCTTATTTGGTGTTTTCCCAGAAACTTTCTTGGAATTCCCAGGTGTTTTCCCAGGAGTTCTGTTTGGTGTCCTGCAGGTTAGTGGAGTCTTGGAGCCTTTGCTTGGGGTCCTCGAGGAGCCTATTCTAGTACGTCTTGGAGACAGTCCCCCAGCTATTCCTGCTAAAAAAATTTAAAAAGTGTGAAAAATAAAAGAGGAACATTGCTTAAGAGTTACATATACTCGCTTCCCCCAAAATACTGACTCTACATGGCTGGGGGGGTTGGGTATTAAAAAGTATTAAAATTAACCCACCTTCAGGCAGAGATAGATGTCTGTCACTGCTCCCCCCTGCCCCGGCCTGGTCATCCAGACTGAGGGCCTTCCTCTGCCATCTCATCAACGGACCCCTCTGCATTGGTGCGTCAAGCTTGGTCAGCTCACTCAGGTTGTTCTCAAAGTTAAAGTGCGCCATGATGTCACTCTTCCTTTGTTTTATCTAGAAAAAATTCAAATAATATGTATCAGCCCGTTTTCACATTATTATATAGTATACATATAATTCCCTAGTTTAATGTCAACTGTGCTATGTAATGTAGTAATCAAGTTCATACTCCGGTAGTTTTGCATAGCATTATCTCCCTGAATGATTACTCAGAAAATATTACTTAATATATTCCATTTTATTAGTGGCGACATATTTATAAAGAATAGTGACCAGGTTGTATCCATCTCAAGTAGCCACACCACTTTTCAATTTATTTGTATTTATTGATAAAAAAACGTACACAGTCATGAGAGGGAGATATAGGGGTTATGGAGTAGGGAGGGGGACTTGTCCCTTTAAATTTCTGTGCTTCATATTTTGTTATCTTAGCTGATCATGTTTAAATCTATCGTTGAGAGACGATCGAGAGCAACTGCTGCATCTTACAGATAACTATGTATACATCAGTACAATTTTAACTGGTCGGAATTATCAAAAGGTGAAAAAATTTACCTGATTTCGTCGTTTAGCGATTTCTGACAGCTTTTCAACTTTGAAGTCGCCGCGTTTAGGCATGTGACCAATCTCAAAACGAGGCAGGCGTCCTTGACCTGACCCGCTTTCCCGCCGTATATTTTTGTGTACGGAACTGGGTGAGAGAAAGTCGAAGATAAGACAAAAAGAAAGGTAAGTTAAGAATCACAATTGTAAACAATAAAATCTACAGACAATAATTTTGTAACACGCCAAGCACAAAGACAATCAGAAGGGAGGTTTTGGAGAACGAACCTTTCTTTGTGTAGCCGGCTACTGCACGAAGAGATGCTGAAATAGACGGAGTATCTAACCATTTAAACTTTCCTGAGGGCCTCCTATTTTTCGATTATATCGTAATGATTGCTTCTGAATATTACCTTGTGCAATGTTTGATCGACTCATGCAGCAGGATCTGCTGTAAATTTTGATTGCATTTGACCCCCCCCCCCTTTGGCTATAGCCTTTACACACTAGACATGCAATGCATGATATGTAAAGATAGCTGATATACATAGAATATTCTGATCTCAGTTGTTGAATGTGGTAAGAAATCAGTATGACCAACGCAGATACTATTTTTTGGTTTCTGTTGCCTGATCTGTTTCAAGGATAAGAATTGTCCATGTATTATTTATTATTATTATTATTATTTTTTTTTTTTTTGGGGGGGGAAGGGTAATATATAATATCATATTTTAAATGAATGAAAAGTAAATCAGTTGTACAGAGCAAAACATAGAGTGCAGGTTTGAAACATGTCACAATTCTGAAGATAAAATTATATTCCTTTCAGATGGCTTCCAGTGAGTTGGAACCCACCTCTGAGGTGTCTGTGTAAGTCACTGATATTACTTTTAATAACGTGATTTATTTTATAAACTTGTTTGTTTTGCCAAATATTTAAAGAAGCTACTGATGCAAACTTTTGATCTAAACGTTATTCTAAGTTAATTAAGATGAATGCAGTGTATTTACCTCTGTTTTTTCAATGATTTTTATCTGAAAGCACATTTTCTTATGATGAAAATTTATTTTACTCAGACCAGAGAATGATGAGGACTCAGACTTTGAACCATCCAAGGCAGCGGCTTCTGGAAGGAAGAGAGGAGGAGGGAAGGAAGCTCACTCTGCCATTGTAAGTTGTCCAGCTATTATAAAAGTCCCTTTTCCCATGTGAAGGGGATGTGTATTGTTATTTATTTGATGCATTGAAAAAACACTGAAGTATTATTTATGAAATTAGAGTCATATTGGGGGGGGGGGGGGCTCTGATTTTGTAGCACCTTAACAGTTGCACTTATAATTATATCACGTCCATTATGACAAACAGCAAATACCTAAATTTTTGTGTTTTATAATTAGTTAGAAAAGGTGAATGAATATAACTGAAGGTAAAGATACAGTTTCTCCAAGTTTCATACCCAGTGCAAGCCAGATTCATTTCAGAATTTTATTTGTATCTGCTTCCATGATATATCAGAATCTCATATTGATATGGGAATTTGAACTTGTTTCTTTCTCTCTCTCTCTCACCAGGGTATCAAGAGGCCTAAGAGAGGGGGCGGAGCTGGAGGAGGGAAAGGCAGGAAGAAGGAGGAGAGAGAAGACACTGAGGGCTCGTTGTTTGAGATCGTGAAGACTGGGAAGGTTGCACTCCAGGTGAGTCTTTTATTCTCTTGTGAGGTACACACTTAAGGCATACGATGCACTTAATTTAGCTCGATGAAAAATGTTCCAGGAAATTTTTTAACTTATGCCGTAATCACCAATGTATGCCCTCAAGAAAACCATTGAGAAAAGCGCCATAAAGTGCCATTTTGGTTTATTAACCTGTTCTCAATTTCTGTTATATACTGTTACATGAGTTACTCAAGAACTAGAAACAAGAAACTCATAGACTTGTAAAGGAAAAAAAATTGTTGTTGATTATACTAGATGGCTTTCACAATTCCTCCAAATAATCCCTCCAAGCAATTGAGAAAGTTCTTGTCTAAAATGAAAATGTTTAGACATATTTTCAATGGTTAAAAAAATATTTTATAGAGCATGGAAGATAAGTAGTTAATCCTACAAACAATAGTTGCTGTGAAAAATACTCTCATCCAAAATATAAATAATTTAGTCATATTTTCAATGAATACATATTTTACAGAGTATAGTTGATGACTGGATAGAGTCATACAAACAGGAGCGTGACCAGGCATTGCTCCAGTTGATCCAGTTCTTTATCCAGTGTTCTGGTTGCCGTGGCAAGATATCACAACAGATGTATGAGACCATGGAACATGCTGAGATCATTCGTAAAATGACGGAGGAATTTGATGAGGTAATTATTATTATTTCAGACTAATTATTCATTTATATATCTTATTGTTTGACAGACTGTCTTTTTAGTTTTTGCCAAGAAGCATTTTGAAAAATCTTTTTACAATTTTCCCAATTAGATGATGATTTGGCAAAAAGAAATAATATGTTAATTTCTTTCTTTCTTTAGTATAAGTAAATTAGCTTATCTATTTATTGTGTAGTTATTTATTATTTTGATACTAGGGAGATTTTTTTAGTATAATTAGCGTTAATACCCGTTGTTTCATATTGGTAAAGGATAAATATTTTATTCCTCAGGAAAGTGGGGACTCTCCCTTCATATTTGCATTGTATTTGATAATGATGTTTCATAGTGGCACCGCTAAATAAATATTTCATAACTCAGGAAAGTGGGGACTATCCCTTAATCATGACTGGCCAGCAGTGGAAGAAGTTTAAGACCAATTTCTGTGAGTTTGTCCAGGTACTGGTCAGACAATGCCAGTACAGCATCATATATGACCAGTACATGATGGACAACCTCATCTCTCTCCTCACTGGCCTCACTGACTCTCAGGTCAGAGCATTTAGACATACCAGCACCTTGGCATGTGAGTAGGGATATATTTTATTTTATTTTTGAGATTATATTTTTTTTTCATAATATTGAATAATGAGTTATTTGGGGGGACTAACACAAGGTTAACAAGTCTAAGGCCATACTTCATATATATATATATATATATGCATTGCTTTTACAACATTATAAAACATTGATAGAATAACAATTATATAAATAATAGATATTACATTATATACAATTATAGTGAAAGCAGACTTGAATAGGTTCAGAGCTTATTCTTTTAATGCAGATAAAAAAGAAATCAGTTGGAAAACATTTCCTTTTCACACTTTTTATGCTCTTTTCTAATTAAGGTTTTCAAAGTAACTTAGTATCAAAACCACCAAAAGTTTTATTAGCTATTTAATTTGAATGGACAAAGAAAAAAAATTGGCTGGTAAACTATAAGTTAATATCAGTTTCCCAAGCTACTGACTAAAGAACTTCACATTTCTAAAATGCCTACAGTCTGACTTACAGCCATTGAGGGACTAAGACATTGAGAGGCCAGTAAATAATTTGACAATATAATTTTACATTTCAGCTATGAAACTCATGACTGCGCTGGTGGATGTTGCTCTCAACCTCAGCATCAATCTCGACAACGCACAGAAACAGTATGAGACAGAGCGACAGAAGAACAAACAGAAGCAGTCAGCAGAGAGGCTGCAAGTCTTGATGAGCAAGAGAACAGAGGTAAGACATGGTTTGCGGTTTGTTACATATCCTGTTTTTCCAAAAGGTTGGAAGAAGAATTAATTACGTCAAAGTTTTTTCTTTATGAAAATATTTCATTTTATTTTATTTCTTCATTTTAGAAATTCAAGTTGAATTCTTTATAGAACGCTAGTTGAGATTTAAAGAAATGTAACTTTATGAGGTATTTCATTGTTTTTAGCTTGGAATCAGAGAAATCAGAATGAGAAAGTTGCATTTTGAACAGATCAAACTTAAATGATGTACTGTGTTTATTCCAGCTTGAAGAGAATCAGGAAGAGATCAGAAACATGCTGACCTATATATTCAAGGGAGTGTTTGTACACAGATACAGGTGAGAAGTAGCAGTTTTTACAATATTAATTAATACTAGACACTCAAGGAGGAAAGATTTTTTGACAAGGAAAAGGTAAAAAAAATCATTTTGAAAATATTGTGAGACCTGGATTCAGGTGAAATTGTTACAGCTTCTTTCCTCCCTGAATAACTGTCTATCCTGAAAATTTTATCCGAATTTGTAAATAACTGTTTGTATAGTCCAGTAACAATCAGAAACCAACAGAGATGAAGACTTTTTATCGCTGTTGGTCGCAGGGGTAAAAATACAAAACAGATATTTATGTATGTATAAACAGATAACGAATAGAAATTTGGAATACACGTTATTTGTGTTTATTTTTCATTCCTGTTTTATATCCATATTCCAGAGACACTCAGCCAGAGATCAGAACAATCTGCATGCAGGAGATCGGAGTCTGGATGAGGAAATATCCCAACATGTTCCTGGACGACAGTTACCTGAAATATGTCGGCTGGACGCTCTATGATAAGGTGCTGTTGTTGCAACAATACAATTATTTCAGATAGATAACACTAACACATTGATATTTTGTTTGAGGTTGCACCCTTTGTGGTTTTAGAATGATATTAAAAATAAAATGTCATTCGTTCAAATATGTCAGTAATGTTATGTTTTCATATTCAGGTTGGTCAAGTGCGATCGGACTGTTTTAAGACACTGCAGCCTCTGTATGAGACCAACACCTTTGCCCACAAGATGGAGCTGTTCACCAATAGGTTCAAGGTAAGGGAACTTGTGTTGAAGTGAAACATTGGGAGGGGACTGGAAGGGTGGTAAGGGGGGAGGATTCTGGTGATTCAATTAAAGAAATTAATGGAATCTGTGATGGCTAACAAATTAATGAGAGGAGGAGGGGAAGCTTTGCAGCACATGATGCAAAAGTTTACACAAAATAATGGTGTCATCAAACATTTTTAAAACCCAAAATATCATATGGATAATGAGAATTATTGGTGCCTTTTTGTGTGGTTCCTTTTTGAAACACAACCCATATGTTTCCCCTGCAGGATCGTATTGTTGAAATGACCTTGGACAAGGAGTATGATGTGGCAGTGGGAGCAGTCAGGCTAGTCATCAGTATTTTAAAGTAAGTTTTACTGTATATGGTGAAGTTGATATATTCTTAGTCTTTCTTATTTCTGAAATCATTTACATAAGCCTAAACTTTATTATTAAATATTTAAATCTGCAGAGGCAGGAGATAAATTATTTATGGCATGCATAAAATAATTTTTTATTAACTTGTTTTTCAGAGCACATGAGTCAGTTTTGTCAGACAAAGACTGCGAGAATGTGTACGAGCTGGTGTATTCCTCTCATCGTGCTGTGGCACAGGCAGCGGGGGAGTTCCTGAATGCGAAGCTCTTCCAGCGCGATGACGACGCAACAAAGAGTTTGAAGACAAAGAGAGGGAAAAAGAGGAGTGAAAATACCCCACTGATCCGAGATTTGGTGCAGTTTTTTATCGAGAGTGAGGTAAAGAGCAGCTTTTGTCATTTTGAACCATGCGTTTACTGCATTTTAATGTGGCCAAGGAAAAAAGTTATGTTCGGCCACTTTTCACCAAATCAGATTTAGTTCATGTTTTATGTGTTTACGTATGTCTTTTTATATGAGTATGAATGTATGTGTGTGTTGTGGGCGATTTCTTGTAGCATATATAATCTATGGCACATATCTTCTGGACAACCTGTTGTGGAATTATCTATTAATTTATTTAAATTTCAGCTCCATGAACATGGTGCCTACCTTGTAGACAGCCTGTGGGAGGTCAATCAGATGATGAAGGACTGGGAGTGTATGACTGACCTGTTACTGGAGGAACCAGGGAGAGGGGAGGAAGGTGAGGGAGTATGAGAAATATTTTAATAAATAAATATTATTATGTGTATTCTGCGGGGTGAGATGGGGGGAGGAGAGAGAGATTAGAGGAGAGAGGAGGAAGGTGAGGGAGTATGAGAAATATTTTAATAAATAAATAGTATTATGTGTATTTGGGGGGGGGGGGGAGATTAGAGGAGAGGAAGGTGAGGGAGTATGATATATTTAGATTATTATAATATTATAATATGTACTCGGGGGGGGGGGGGGGGGGGGGGGCATAGGATTTGAGGGAGAGGTGAGGAGATACTAGGATATTTAGGCACTAGGATATTTATGAACAGTGAAAGATGTTCCAGTACTCTCAAAGTTACAGAAAAATTAGAAATGTCTAAAAACAAAATTAATACACATTAAGGGAATCAGATACTGATAGAAATCAGACACTAAGTCTGTTCTGTCTTCCAGCTCTGGATGATCGTCAGGAGAGTTGTCTCATAGAAATAATGGTGTGCTGCGTACGCCAGGCTGCCACTGGGGAATCACCTGTGGGCAGAGGACCTAACAAAAAGGTAAACAGAAAGGGTTACAGAAAAACTATTAGACTACCCGTTGTAAGATATCTGATGCCTCTCTCAATGTGTAAAAGTGGGTTATCGGTTTAGATCCTAGATGTTGTATTTTTGTGTGAAATGTTCAAAATGGTGAAATATTTACAGGAAAGGAATGGTGGTAGGTTGCACTTGTCATCGTTTTTCTTTAATGGTCTCTTATATATTAAGCCATAGCGAAAAAGTTTTTTTAACTTAAAAAGCCAAAATAGCAATATTTTTTTAATGAGTATGTAATCAAAAATTCTAAGGGGTAGTGTTGTTTCAGTTTTTAATGGCTTTGAATTGAATTGATCGTCGGATCAATATTTGTACCTAGTTAGTGCCTAATTTATGCACTTCTTTTAGAGCATAACATTGGATATAACAAATGCATTCAAATCATTTAAAGTAATACAATTGTGTATTAAACAGTTAAACAACAAAGTTTTTCTGTCCTTTCAGTGTGAAAGGACAAAATGTAAACACATGAATCTGATGACTTGTAGGTGCCTTTATGGGCGGCCAAAAGGGCAAAAAATCATGTCGTCGATAGATGAGAAATGTTTGACAATTGAATTGACGAAAGTAGATGTTGAATTTATGACAGGATCGTTTAAACTTGAAACTGAATCGATGGGAAGGCAGTGAATCGACGAAACATAACTGAATCGACGACATGAATTTTTGCCCTTTTGGCCGCCCATATGCCTTTACTTTCCCTGTAGTGCATGTAATGTTTTGTTACTAATTTTTTATACAAAGAGTACAAGTAGCCCAGTCCACATGCGAAGGGATAAATCAAATTTATCGTTCAGTCAACAATTATTTATTATATCTAACTAAATAATTAAAAATAATTTATATCAAGTAAATAGATTTTATAAAAATAGAGCTTCTACACTTCGCTTTCTTCAAATTTCTGGTTGTAAACTTGACCTACTTTTCTGTCGTTTAGTTTGTAAATGTACTGTAGTACATTTTCCGTGCAATCTTCAATGTAAACTGACTAATTTTCTTGGCATTTACACAAATGTCATTGTAGCTTGCCAATGTTAATAAACCTGTTTATAAAGTCAGATTTGTAGTATTTCATTTGATGGTATTTTGTTTCCAGCTGTCCACTAAAGAGAACAAACAGATTCTTGAGGATAGAACCAAACTGACAGAACACTTCATTGTGTTTCTACCACAGCTGTTAGCCAAGGTATGGCAGCCAAGTGATTTGTTTTCATCCCTCCCTCTCTCATTCTCTCTCTCGATCTCATTTCTTATGGAGTACCTAGTAAAAGAACATTCCAAATTATGTTTTTATGGAGAAAAAAAGAATGAATATAATGAAATAAAAGCAGATGTGCATTATCCTAACTATGTTGAAGTTATATTGATTGAAGTGAAAGGTAGCATGAGATATTACAAATTTTAAGATTAACTTTTTGTTCAGATATATTTTACATTTTATTTTATAATAATGTCTGCCAGAATCCCCATGTAAAGCTGCTTGCCTTTAGCACTTTCATTTTCCAAATTTTTTTAAAAGGCCCACTTTCAGCTCTGTTTAAATTATTCAAAATGAATTTCTTTCTCCCACAGTACGGTGCTGATGCAGAGAAGCTGGCCAACCTGCTCCAGATTCCTCTCCACTTTGACCTGGAGATCTACACTACTAGCAGGCAGGAGAAGGTAATTAAAGAGAAATTTCATCTACTAGTTTGGAAATGGGGAATGCCATGGAGGCAATAAAAATTGGAAATTAATAGCTTGAAATAGGTTTATAAGTCTTCACCTTTTTATGGTTTCGGATGGTCTTTACTGTGAAGTTGATAATAGAGTAAAGATTGCTAAAATTTCGGAGAATATTATTATTATTATTATTATTATTATTATTATTATTATTATTATTATGTCCAATGAACAATAAAATTTGCCTTTATTTAACCATATATGTGACATTGCAAAAATCTACAGTTTCCTTGAAGTTCAGAGGAATTCCTCTAAGCATATTTTAATACGTATTATTATCAAATCATACTCTTTATCTGCAGTGTCTGGACCTGTTGTTGAACCACATCCGTGAAATCATCGACCGCCACACAGACTCTGAAGTTCTGGAGAACTGCTCTAAGATTTTGGAGTGTTTCTGCAGTGAAGAGTTTGCCATAGCCGGGAAGTGTGACGTAGCCAGGAGCACCCTGCTAGACGCTCTGGTGGAGAAATTCAAGGGAGCTCATCAAGATTACTTTCAACAGGTAGAAATATAAAGTTAAATGCAACATCAAAACGATTTTTAAGTTTGTCTTTTGGTGGTACAAATAATTGAATCACACACACACGCAAGCACACACGCACGCAATGCTGTTTTAAAAAAACATTATATTTGAAATGGCATTTGAAATTTTAAAATTCTTTATCTGATTCATTTAAATTATCTGCTTTGTATTATTATTATTTAACTTTTATTTCAAAAAGATGCAAAGCTTGTAAGTGAAGCCTTTGTAAAGAAAATTCCAGAATCTGTGATATTATTCGGAAATATGTACTGTTTCTCTTGCAGGGTGATGAACCAGATGAAGATGAAGAATATTCCTTGGCTGCAGGTTTGAAGAGAATCTATGCTTTCTACAGGTGAATATCATAGATGATGATACAAAGAATTTGTGATGGGACATAGTATTCCATACTTTCATTGTAAGGTGGTTGTGAAGCAAATGCTGTGTACTAATGCTTGAAGTTGTAGGATTTAATTGTTATCATAAAGTGCAATGACTTGACAATGATTCAGAGGCTAATGATGAAAATCTGTTACATTTAGTTTACAGAAGTTTAGCATATTGGAGATAAACATGTTATGGATTAGCATGTCAGAGATAAACATTCAAGTAATACCTATAAACTGAGCATACTGGGATTCAGATATATGGATATCTTTAATGAGGATAAACTTTAGATTTATTTATTTATTTTTAATGAATTATTTTTTTCCTTTACATCATCAGCTGCCATGACATGACGGGATGGAACCTGTGGGACTTGCTGTTCCAGATTGTGAAGGCTGGAAACGACAACCCTAATATTCCCGCAGAAGTAAGTGCTATGATTTTATACCTACTGTTGTTATGGAATTATACAATTACATAGCTGATATTCACGGAGTCTTGATGAAGAAAATGACTTTTTTTGTTGTTGTTGAATCTGACCTCCAAAAATGAAAGATTACTACAAAAAATACAGCAAGATAACGTTGTGAAAAAACTTTTTGAGGATTTTGCAATGGCCTATAGAAACAGCTTTTCATTTTCATTCATCATTCTACCTAATGCAGAAATGAAAAAAAAAAAGTTGGGTTCAGAGAAATTGTTGTGTTTTTATATATCAGCAGTGGTGTTCTCTTCTTTATCAGATTTAATACAGCAATTGATATGAGAATTTAAAGATCAATGTTTGTGTTTTCTTCTAGATTGTCTGTAAAGCAATCTCCAGTTGTTCTGTGTGCCTGATGTGGAGTCTGCAGAAATTAGATGAAAACAACCCAGACAAAGTAAGTGTAATGTCTGTACTCATAACTTTCAAATAAATGTTGTATAAAAGCTGTTTTTTTTAATTAAAATAAAATTTAAAAATTTGTAATTAAATAAAATATAAACTAGATTTAATACACAAAAGAAGTGCATGTTATGTTTCGGAAAAATGGGGTTACCCTAGGAATTTATCTTTGCTCATTTATGTGAATGAAATTTGAAATTTAAAAAGCTTGCTTAACTGCTAGTAATTTTCTTGCTGAAAATGTGTCAACCCCTTTCAGGATGCCATGAAGCAGTTGAAGAAACGTGTCAGTGATTTCATGAAGTTGCTGCATGACCTGATGTACCATCAGCAAGAAAAGGTCAATGAGGAGGTAAGGTTTTTATGCAAAAAGTGTCATTCAATTAATTTTCCCTCGCTTTTGAGGTATTTTATATAAAATAAGCTCGGATTTGCTACTGGTTAAATAATACCTGCTTTAACAATAATTTTAACACATAATTTTACTGACTTTCAAGAGAAAATAAATGAAACTTTCAGAGTTATGTCACCATTTAAACTGGTCACAAAAATATATTGAAAAATATGCTGTACTCCTAGAATTGTTAAATAAAAAGAAAATAAATAATTTCAGAGCTATATTACCATCTGTGACCTCCTCCTGATCCTAAGTCGTCAGCTGGGCACCAACCCTGTCATGAAACCACTGGTCTACGAGCCTGACAGAAACCTGCAGGCACAGCTCAGTGGATACCTCTCTGATAAGGTGTTTGTTGAGGATGAAGACGGTGAGTTTTAAAAATTTTGCAATTAATTGAAAATTTTCAGTTAATTAAAAATTTTTTTATTTCTTTTTTGATTGAAACTCTCAGGTGGAACATTATTTTTGGCCCACTATGAACTTTTAGTCAGGTGAAAAAAAGTGGGGAGGACTGAAAACTTTGAGGGGAGATCATAGTACATAAAATGCTGCTTAAAAAGTTTTAGAATGATTTTGAATTGGTTGAATTTGTGTTTCTGAATCGGTAACACTATGTAGGACATGTTAACTTTTCAATTTGTGTAGTTTTTTATGTACAGACACAGATGTGTCTGTACATATTGCCATCACCTGCGTCTGTCGTCGCCGATGCCGATGCCGATGCCGATGCCGATGCCGATGCCGTGCACTTTCCTTGTAAACACGATAAGTGGAGGGCAGTTTTACTTTTTGGCTTTATATTTACAGAGCTGGTGAATATTCATAAAACGCAGGTCAAGTTCGAAAATCAGCATGTTCGGGTCATTATTGTAGAAGTTATGCTGTTTTTTCACTTTTCAACATATTTTTCACATTTCCTCAGATTCAATTCTTAGGCATGTTAACAGTCTCATTATTAAACTAATAAGATAAGTAAAAGTTTTTGTTTGACATTTCCTGCATCTTTACAACATTGTTAGTTGTTTTTGTAAAAATGATGGTAAACTTGTTATCGTGTATTGTGTAATAAATTTTCAAAAATGGAAATAAACTCATATCATTGCAGTTTGTCAGATTCAATCATTCACTATGTTCAGAATCTCAGAATGGAAGAAATTGGACATTTAACACTGCTTTATTGATATTTTTCCCATCTCATCAATTTTCTTAGTTGATCATATAAAAATGGCAGTAAACTGTTAATTTTGTTTTATGTTAAAAATTGTTAAAAATGGGAAAAAAAAACATTTCAGAAAAGTGCTGTCTTGTTTACATTTTGGCATTTTCAAGTTGTGACTTTGAAGTTCCATGGGCCTGAAGACCTTTGCTAGTCACATTTTCTGAATATCCATGATACTAATATTTTATTATTAAAAATTGATGGTCATTATGCTGTTAAACATTATGTAATATTGCATCAAAATTTGAAAAAAACCTATTTTGGGCACTGCTCCCATGATGACCATTTAAGAAAAACCATGTCACTTACTGTTCTCAAACAGTACAGTAAATATGTACAGATGTGTCAAAAATGTGTCTGTACATATTGCCATCACCTGCGTCTGTCTTCGCCGTCACCGCCGTCACCAGCGCCTTGCACTTTCATTGTAAACACGATAAGTGGAATGCAGTTTTACTTTTGGGCTTTATATTTACAGAGCTGATGAATATTCATAAAACGCAGGTCAAGTTCGAAAATCAGCATGATCGGGCCATTATTGTAGAAGTCATGCTTTTTTTCACTTTTCAGCATATTTCACATATTGGCATTTTCAAGGTGTGACTTTGAAGTTCTACATGCTTGAAGACCCATGCTAGTCACATTTTCTGAAAATCCATGATACGTATATTTTATTATTAGAAATTGACGGTCATTATGCTGTTAACCAATATGTAATATTGCATCAGAATAGAAGAAAACAATTATGGGTGCTGCTGCCATGATGACCATTATGGGAAAACCATGTTACTTATGATTGCCAAATGTTCAAAAAAGAAATGCAGGACTAAAATGCAGCCTGGGTTGGAAAAGTAGTCTAATTGGCTTCTTTTTCTGAAAGTTATACATTTTCAAAGTGTGAACTTGAACTCCCATGGGCCTGAAGCCTCATGCTTGTTACACATTTTACTTACATTGGTATTACCTGTTGAGCATAATTAAAATTTGATGTTGAATTTGCAGTTTAACATAATGTACTTTTGCATCAGAATTGACAGTAGCCTATTTTGTGCATAGTTATTTCCTGCTTTTTGTCTGTACATTTGACAGCTTTGCTGCCTTGTTAAAGAGAGATGATTAAATTGGGAAATTTTGTGTTTTCAGAAGAGGCAGATGAAAATGTCAAGATTGAAGAGCTGCACACTCGCAGAAACCTCCTGGCCTCATTCTGCAAATTGGTGGTGTACAACGTCGTAGGAATCAAAATGGCAGCTGACATGTTCAAACATTACATGAAGGTAATTGTGCCAGTACTGGCACATAGAATTTTTTACTTAATGCTAAAAAAGTTTTTTTTAATTAATAATTAATACTGAATGTATTAGATTTATTTATTCTGTTTTTGTCAGTTTGGGTTGATATATTTTGATATATGTCTAAGGATTGTAAGCATTTTGAGATATATCTAAAGTAAAAACATGACCAGGTTTGTCACCTCCTTGTATACTGAATGTTTTACCTGAATAATATGCCAAGGGATAAGTTTCTTTTATTTTCATTAAACTTCCGCACCATTTTTCAGTTTTACAACGACTACGGCGACATCATCAAGACAACGTTGGGTAAAGCCAGAGAGATCAACAAAGTTCTCACGGCTAAGACACTGGCCTGTAGTTTAACTCAGCTCTTCAAGGAGCTTCAGGCACAGGGGCCTGTAGATAGGACATCTGACAGTTTTCATAACATTAAGGTGAGTACAAGGTCCTCATGGCTAAGACTGTAGTTTAACCCAACTCTTCAAGGAGCTTCAGGCACAGGGGCCTGTAGATAGGACATCTGACAGTTTTCATAACATTAAGGTGAGTACAAGGTCCTCATGGCTAAGACTGTAGTTTAACCCAACTCTTCAAGGAGCTTCAGGCACAGGGGCCTGTAGATAGGACTTCTGACAGTTTCCATAACATTAAGGTAAGTACAAGGTCCTCATGGCTAAGACTTTTGTCCTTTGTATAAAAGAAGGTAAAAAATTAAAAAATTTGTAGAGATTGAATGTCTATACCTTTAATTCATGATCTTTCTTAAAGGTAAAAAAGTCCCATAATATTATGTCCCATAAGTTATTTACCATAAAGTTGGTGATAATAATAGTTAAATAATATATTTAGGTACAAATGTGTTGAAAATCAGTAAAAACATTTTCACATGTACTTTCTTTATTTGTAAACTTCTATATAAATTGTAAGTTTGAATTTACTAATTTTGTAAGTGTAATGTCTGATTTATTTCAGGAACTTGCCCGCAGATTTAATCTGTCGTTTGGTCTAGACCAAGTGAAGAACAGAGATGCAGTGGCTGCCATGCACACGTAAGTTTTATTTATTTATTTATTTATTTATTTATTTATTTATTTATTTATTTTCCATTGAAAACCATTAGATGTAACACTTTTTTTGGATCCACAATGAACTTTTTGTCAGATGAAAAAAAAAAAGATTTTTTTTGTTGTGAACATTGTGACAGTGAAAATTTTGACCTCTTATTTGTTCTTGAAGTTAACATACACACACCCTTGCAAGCAGTGTGGCTGATCTCATGACAACACATAAAATATAGCAATAATGCTCTCTTATCATATACAAGAGTTAATCTAGTTGGTCTAAGAAACTTAAGTTTAACCTTATATTGGATTACATTTCTGCATGGCCTTGTGAATCAAATGCACATTGTAATGCAGAAATCTAAACCCAACACCAGTGCAATTTATTTATTAGAAGTTTTGGGAAAGTTTGGTGTGTTGGATAATTGGGAAATGTAACATTTTACCCTCATTTTGCCATAGTATGTTCTCTGAAAAAATTAACTCTGGAAAACCAAACAGATGTTAAAAGCAGCTGCTTTGTCTATTTATCCAGGGAAGGCATCATCTTTAGTTTGACCCCCCTAGAGAACCCCAATGACCCCAAAGGAGCCCCACCCAACCTGGGATTCCTGGAAATCCTCTGCGAGTTCACCAGCAAGCTGATGAGGCAGGACAAGAAAGCTGTGTAAGATTTTTTTATATTGATTATATTTTCAATTTAGATTTCCTACCTGGACCTATACATCAGGGAATATCTGTGTTTAGGTCATTTATGTTTGTATGTTGTTTTTTTGTTATTCATTAAAATTTTAATGAAAGTAACTTTTTTAAAGGAAATTCAAGAATGAATTGAACAGATTCAGACAAGTTATTGTATTTATTGGTACACTTGAAAAAATGATTTTAAATGAATAACAGATTAACTTGGATATTATTTTAGCTTAAACTATTTGAAGTTTAAGAGTAAAAAATGCTCTCCACAAAAAAAAAAAAAATCCATCACTGCCACTGTTTAGTACTTTTCTTCTAGCTTTTTATGTAGTGTTTTACCTTTAGAATGTTCAGTGTCACATCGAATTTCTTTGCACAGGGTGAACTTCCTGGACAAACATCTAAAACAAGGAATGATGGCTAACAGAAGTGAGGACTGGCAGCCTCTCCTCATGTACAGAAACAGTCTCATTCAGGACGCGGAAGAGAAAACCTCTGTCACTGGCAGGGCGAATACCATTGGTCGACCCAAAGGTGGACGTAAACGCAAAGTTGTCGGTATGGATGGTATGTGGTATAGATGTGCAGTAAACTTAACTAAAAAAGTTTTGCTTTAACATTTACAATTAAAGAAAGGAAAGTTATTTTTATTAGTTCTCTGCTAATGTATAAATCCTTGTAGATACATTACAGTAAAATTTTTAAAAATGATACAAACGAAGAATTTACAAAGGAAAGAGAAGATAAATAATAAAGTAATCTTTGCTCATAAAGTATGTGCAAAATGTGTGTCAATATTATTCAATATATTATTTTCTGAAAATTTCAATATATCAAGGTGGAGATGCCAGCACAAATGACGCGTGGCTGAGCAAAGAGCCTGCCACACCTGGGCCACTAGGGGAGCCACCTATGCATTCCACCGCCGTCAAAAGGAGACGAGTAGAAGATGACATGTCAGACTTTGAAGCATCGTCAGTATATGAAGAAATACACACTTAATTTTTTAAAAATCATGTTCAATACTTAGTTTGGTTTGTAAGTGGCACCAGAATGTTTTGGAATATAAGAAAACGTTTAGATTTTGTGAAAGTGTCTTCAGTTGACAGCGAGTTAAAATCAGTTGAATATTATATTATAAAATTTTATTATATTCTATATTAATTTTCAGTTGCATTAAAATGTCAGTATCAAATCTCAGATTTTTATACATGCTTGCACTGTTTTATTCTTCTTTTTGTCTAGCCTTACAGTAAATGTCACATTAATTCAAATTTTGATAAAATGGTTGTCACGCTGTACCCCAGGTCCATCCAAATGTCCCAGATGTCCCAGTCGCAGATGTCCCAGTCACAGATGTCCCAGGCGTCATGGCTGGGATCTCAGAGACAGAACATGGAGATGTCCCGGCAGAATGCTGCCAACTACGGCAGACGTATACAGCAGTAAGTAGCCTATCACTCTACTGAGATGAAAAACTGGGCACAATTTTGCAAGGAAAAAAAAATTAAAAAGATGAAATGGAAAAAAAGTTTTAAAATATCAAGTCAGTATGGTTAATTCAGTAAAATTTTCTGAGCTAAGTAACGGCAAAGTCTTATGAGTTTTAACAGTCCTAGACCATTTGACAAAAATTTGGCCAAGTCAAACGCAGTTGACTCATCAATGATCCTAATTGAGGTATTTCGATCCAAATAGCTTTGTTCCCATTCAGGATATTACTAGATCACCACCCAAACAGTGGGTGCAAAGCAGAATGGGAGGTGGGGTGGGGGGGGTGGGGGGGTATTGTTTAAAACAGAATGATTGAAAATTTTAACAATAGAAGGGGGGGTGGGGAATTGCAATTTTTCATTGTTTTACTGTCACTGTTCTTCGGGGGGGGGGGGGGGGGGGGGGGGGGGGGGGCATGCATATACGCACACACATCATGTAGTTACCCATTTTTTAAAAATTATTTATTTGTGTAAATCATCAATGCCTAAGACTACACATTATTTTCCACTCAGGTCAAGAATAGAGGAAGAGACCAGTATTGGGTCATTCTCCAGCCCCGTGCAGCCATCCCCACAGCAGCAGCAGAGGCCCACCCGAGCCTCCCGCAGCCGTATAGACCCCAATCTCATGGTGGAAGAATCTCCGCAGTTTGACACTGGTTCGGTAAGAAACTTGGCTGAAGAAGTCTGTAAATTTTTTTATTTAAAACCCAAAGGTCTTTCAGAGAATTCCTTCAGTTGTGTTATCTTGATATCAGCTGTTGCTAAAGTCATTTCTTGAAAACTACAGGTAGGATTTAAGTTGTTTTCACTCCAACATTTTGTTGTCTGTCATGAGCAGCTGTACTATGGTAATCACATGTGAAGATGATTTGATGGACACTGGAATATTGGAGTTCAAATAACTCTGTCTCTGATCTTAGCTGACTTTTTAAAGAAACTTTCAGTAATGGATCACACAGCAGTGAAGAGACTATTTAAAGAAAATATTCTTTTATCTTATTAAAGTACCTTTAAAATACTTGACATCTTGAAAACCAAATCTGTTTATCTTCAAGGGTCAGTTTGCTTGATGCAACTTTTTCTTTCTCCTGGAGAAAAAAAATTACTTTTCCAAGGGGAAATACAATCTTGAATATTAACCTGATTTAATCCAAATGCTCAAATTTGAGACATAAATTAATATTGAAGTTTTTCTTGCAGGATGATCTCCCAGCTGGTTTAATGTAAGCTGGGCAGAAAGTGCAAGATACAGAGACCTGACCGGGTATTTTTGTCAGTTTTGTGGAAGATTTCTACCTTTTTATGAAAAGTTGGCAAGTTTTTGGATTTTGTAAAATAAAAAAGATTAAAAACAGAGAACTTTGAAGATGGAAATTTTTTCTCCTTGTCTGTAGCCAGTTCAATTTCTGTGGATAACAAAATTGTATAAAGTTCAGTCTGAGTAAAGCGTTGCTTAATGTGTACTATTTTCTGTCATCAATGATAAATGATTTTTTTACTACTTTTGTAACATTAAAAACATTTTGCCTTGCGTGTTTACAATCCATTTTAGAAAGCATTTTGTAAACATTTTTAGTGCTTAGCCAAGGCTTAAACCAGCTCATTTTCACTGTGAGTTTATTTCTCCGAATCAAAAGGCAAAAAATTGAGGATTACGAGGAATACATTTGTCATTGTGAAATTATAAATTGCCTAGATACATTTGCAATGTTAAAGTTAACATTAGTGGTAAATGTTGTAAGTCATTTCAGTGTAAATTTGATTTTTTTTTTTTTTACTTGTTCTTGTGGAGAGTAAAATATAAAAAAAATTAGTTTATAAATTTACAAATAGGAAAGTGATTTTTTAAAATAACGTTTATGCCATACTTAAAAAGTTGCTGTAAACGAACACAAACGTTGAGGTCTAATATGTATGATGTATCAGACTTTTTTAATAGAAATTTTAGCTGGACTTAATATTTAATTTTTTTTTTTTTTTGATAGTTACAGTATGTAATATAATTGTGTATCACTGTTGTACATTTTAAGTGTATTTTTAAACTCAAAATAGAGATATTTTAAAAAAATGCAAGTTTGTTTTTTATGTTTTGATTAAATCACAATGGATAACTACTGAATGTCCCTTGCTTCGAAAGACATTTTATTCCAACCTGAACATATATTTTGCTCTTAATTTTATCTATGCATCAAGACAGTCTCTCTGTCTGTAACCTCTCAAAGAAGATATATTGTTTAGACGTAAAAGCTCGTTGGTCTGTGACAGTCTTCCCCATGCTGTCCCACATTCTGTCCCGGGCTGGGATATTCAAATAAGTCAAAAGCTGATCAGCTAAAAATGGGATAATCGGCTGTAGCAAGATGGCACTGACGCGTGACGCCTCCGTTGCAATGTGTAGAATATTGCTCACGTGACAAGCATTGGTGGAGTCTTTGATGAGTTTCCACGGTGCATTTCGGTCGAGAAACTGATTTGTAAGATGAAGTACCTCTGAAATGGCGTCTGCCGCTCGTGGGACGTGATAATTCTGGTAATGTTGGGTAACTTCATCTAAAAGAATGGAAGAGTTGAGGATAACATAAGAAGATAGCAGTAACAATATGTAATAGGAGTCTCAGGAACTCTGAGTTTGACCTGCAATTGTCCAAAAAATTTATTACCAATCGTCAAGAGTAGCTTGACCTGTTTGAAGAGATACATGGATGTTTTTCCTTTTTTTTTTTTTTGAGTCGTCACTAATTTGAAAATTTCAAAGTGATTGACAATGCAAGAGTGACTGAAATAGTGCCAGCTTAGGTCAAATTCTGTGCACATAATCAAATTATTTTAAAAACAATAGAATGGAATTGATTAAACATTATAACTGCACAAACCAAGAAAGTCAAGTGATGGTAACTAAATTATTACAATGTTATCTAAAAGAAACATTTTTCTGTTGACACTTATAAGTAAGAAGATTAGCAATAACTATAAATTTCTGAAAATTTTTAATTTGAATGCCAAAATAAATTTCAAACTGTTACCTCCACAAGTAATATTTTTAATTTAAAGAGGGGATTAAAGGCAAAAATTTCACAGAAAAAAATTTACCTGGCAGCTCTTTTAGTTTTTCCAGCAGAACCCTATCTTCCTCCTGACAAAACTCTTCCCAGACTTCTGGCATGAAAGGAGGGTAACAGTGCTTTGGGTTCAACTTCTTTGCCGTCACTCTACTGACTATGTTACCAAGAACATTGGCAAGTTCACTATTTAAAACGTCAATAAGGCGCTCATCTGTGAAGTCTAAAAGTAAAATGTCAAAAATATTACATAAGAAATCTGGTATTAACCTATTATACAAATTTAACATTTTTAAAAATTTCTCATCTTCAAAGTAAATATATCCTTCCTGAAGATGAAGACATCTAATGCCACCATAAAGTCTTTTCTGGGAAAGAAAATTTCAAGAAAATTTTATTTCATTTGATTATTTATTATTTTTTGGATATATACAGTTCTAAGAGGCATCGTTTTCCTGTCACTCTTTACTCACCAGCATCCCATTCCAACATTCCTGTCCTTAACAGAAAATACCTGAGACCCTCGGGGGTGACTCGGTCCATCACCTCCATTGGGTTAACTACATTGCCTTTACTTTTGGACATCTAGAAAGATGAAATGGTTCAAAATAAGACTGAAACATCAACTTAATTTTCAGTATGGAACGCGTACGTTTCAATAATACTTTAAATATCTGAAAGCCAATATCTTTTAAACATCAAGAGTAACATTTTTGTTTTAGTTTCTTTTAAGTCTACTCTACTTCAAACTGATTGTTATTATAGTACTTGAGACATACACACCTTTTTAAAAAAATATTGAAACAACTGATAGTACAAAAAATTTCAGTGCATTGCTATAGGACTCTAATGAGACATGAAATAAGTATTCAGTCCGCTTTTGTGCAAAGTTCAGTCTTCTTCAAGCTGCCTGTAACGTGTGCATGTGTATGTGCATATTGGCGCATGCATGCATGTTTGTGCATCTGTGTCATCTTTTTCAATCAAAACTGATTCGACTAACCTTTGTATGATTTTGTAGTAGAAGTATCATGAAAAACTTAACAAGAAACCTTCATTGATATTCATTTCAATTTAAGCGAGAAGATTCACATGATTAAAAAAAAAAATTGACAATTCACCTTCTTCTGGTCTTGTAGCCAGTGTGAGTGGCAGAGTATGTTTCTCGGGGGGGCCAGACCAGCTGCCATCAAAAATGCTGGCCAGTAAATGGCATGAAACCTGTAAGGAAAAAAATTCATCAGTTATAATTTATAAATGCAATACAGTCCTGAAAATATGTATCCTATAGTATTTAATACTTTCAACTTGACTTAATCACCAATCTACACAGCACTCACTTCAGAATGTCTTTTCCAACCACATGACAGTCTGCTGGCCAATGAAATCCCTGCTCTGGGTACCCGCCCACTGTCAGGTAGTTCACCAAGGCATCAAGCCAGACATATATCTACAAAATATAACACAGTCTCTATCATCAGTACATGATTCTTCTTGAACCTTTGGTAAAACCTTTTTCAGACACTATGATAGAAACTTCGTTTAGAAAATTATATGATGAGGTTAAATATATTAGTTGAGCTTGAATAATTGAATGAAAAATTGCACTACCACTACATATACAGTGCCTATACTAATATTTACACACGCACACACATACACACAACACACACACACACACACACACACACATGCATGCACGGGCACATGTACACTTACAGTCTGGGTATCATCACCCGGGACAGGTATGCCCCACGACAGACGCTCTCTCCCACGAGATATTGAAAGGTCCGTGAGATTCTGCAGATAAGATTTGGCCAAACCTTTATATACTGAAGGCTGGACCACTGAAAATGAAAAATAAGTAAGTACACATACCAGTACAATAACAGACATAATATTATAGTAACATAATATATTTATTAAAACAGTAACATAATATATTTATATAAACTAGTGATAACTTCACTTTCAAATGTTACACATTTGTCTTTAAAAAATCAATTTGTATAAGGAAACGACAAATTTCAAATTTACTCAAATTATTTTTCCCCAATTTTGCCAAATCCTCACCTTCTTCATCCAACCACTTATCTAACTGGGACCGGAACAGAGACAGGCGAAACATGTAATTTTCCTCTTGGTTCCATTCTACTGGATGCCCTGATTCTATAGACACCTGAAATCATTGACATAAATATAGTAACAACTTTAGATTTAAAAAAAATAAATGAAAAATCTGTTTGTAAGTGAAATATGTCTCAGTTATTATAACTGCTGCCATGTGTAAGATTTGTTGCATACAGTAAAATCTCTCTAAAAGTGGGATGAAATTTGGGCAAATTTATCCTACTAAACTTACTTTTCCACTGCCATCAGCAGCATCCTGCACCTGTGCCTCGGATACAAAACATTCATCATTCACTGAGTACCATCCTTCATAACTTCCTTTGTAAATGTAGCCATTAGCAACAAGAACGTTCTTGAAAGGACAACTATAGCATTTGTATTAAAGGCACATAATTTTAATTTTCCTAGAAATTTCAATTTTCCCTGAATTATAATCACCAGGGCATACCATCATATTCAAAACCTGTTTTGGGGTTGACGTTTTTTTAGTTTTTGGGTGACTCTTGTAACAGGGATTACAACTATGAGTTTCACTCATGACAGTAAAAGTTTAGATATTTGGAGCTCATAAAACTGTTTTGGTGTGCCATATCAGAAATCTAGAGCTAGAAAACAGGTTAGGAGATCATGGTTTTCTCCTTACTTATGGATACCTTTGTGATAAAAGGAAAAATGATAAAATGTCCATGAAACTTAACCTAAACAGCATTTTATGCCTTGCAGCTTAGAAATTAACTCAGAAAATAACAAAAGATAATTTTTCACAAACTCATACTTACTCTAAATTCTTAATTTATGGCGCAAATGGTAACAATTATGAAAAAAATTAACTAATTTTAGTGCCTAAATATTCTGAGCAATACCAGTTGAAATATTTTACATGCATGTGCAAGTAATAAGCATTTTTTTTTATTAAAGAACTTGTGTAATATTTGCACCAGTGCAAGTGTGTGTCTGTAATTCCTATTAGTTTTCCACATACCCAGAATTCATGCACTGCTCTTTTATGTCTTTCTTCAGTTGTCCTTATGAAGTCAGTATAGTCCACATTGCATTTTCCAAACAAACCCTGAGAATAAATAAACATTCCAGTTAAAATTTTCATTTCATGATATATTTTCAAAATTTCTCAACACAAAGTACTGTATGCCTTGATAATTTCATCATCCATACATCTGGTACAAAATATTCATTCTTGTCTTAATGCTATAACCTTTATCTCATTCCCTCACTAATTAAGTCATTCATGTAACACACTGTATAAAAATGAGCTTTGAAGATTTATCTGTTCTGATTTTGAACCTCCTTATGTTGAACTTAAATTATGTTTGTTTTTTAAACAAATAATAAGGTTCACACTTATAAACACATTTCACGAGATACTACCTTGAAAGTTCCTGACACTCTATCACAAAATGCTTTTGGGTGCACCTTGTGTTTTTCAGCAGCTTGTTGAACCTTAAAGATGTAAAAAAAATACAACATTAGTCCGCTTACCAGTAAAACATTATACACATGACTAAAATCCTTCTTAATCAGGTCTATTACAAAGTCATACCTTGAAATAATAATAATTAAAAAATAGATAAGTAATTGATGATAAATATCCCATGTTGAGATATTTATAGCTCAGACAGTTGAATTAGGTTAGGCAGACCCATCTTAAGTGGAGATACACCTACCTTGAGCCCATGTTCATCTGTCCCTGTGCAGAATATGGTGTCTCTGCCCTGAAGTTGCTGAAACCTCCGAATAGCATCAGCCAAACAGGCTGTGTACATGTGACCTATGTGTGGCTCTGAAAAAGATTACTACCAATAACACCATCAACTTCTGGTTGAAGCCAGCAGTGTACCATAGACTAGTTTATTCATTTATTTATTTTTTTTTTTATCTTTTCATTTATATAATAATTTATTTTTACCTATTTATTTATGCAATGAAAAGTTTTTTTTTAATTTGGATTTACTTATTTATATATCAATTCTATACTGAGAGCAACTTATAATTTTCACTTATTTACAAATGAATTTATTTATTTATTTATGATTTTGCTTAGGAGCGAATTTGAAATGATCAAAACCTGAAAGGACCAAATCACTGCAAAATAAAACCTCCTTCGATAACAAACCTGCATTTACGTAGAAAATGGGAGTGGTGATGAAATAAGGCTTTGTAGTTTCTCCCTGAGAGCCAAAGCCAGCTCGCGAGCTGAAGAAACGACTGACATGAACGAAGCTCTTCGGCGAGTTTTGCAAAACGAACTCCAAATGTTTCTTACACCTGATAAAAGTCCTCAGGCGAGTTTTTCTGTTTATAATCCAATGCATCTTGTGTGATAGTTGACAAAAAATAAAACTGACAGTTTAACCACTATCTTAATTGATGACAAATGTCAAATAAATTGTGCAAAACCTCGATCACATTTCTATTTTATGGGCGCAGACATCTTGAATTCCCGAACGAGGTTTCGGCCTTGACCTTAGTTGAAAACAAATACCCAAGATGTCTGCGCCCAGAGCGGTTGTCAGGTTTGTGTCTTCCTCTGCTTTCACAATGTGATCAAGGCCAATGATTTTCTTTCAATTGAAAGGATTAAGCTGAATACAGGAGGTTCCATTACCCTGAAACAATTTTAGTGACAATGTTGTCGTAAAATGTGTGAATTTAATCATTTCAGTGAGATATTTTTCTACTACAATGTATTTTTCCTTCATTCAGTCACTGAATAAGTTTCATTCAGCAAGCTGCTATTTCTGTCCTTTATTCATCGTCATGATATGGGTCATTTTGTGAATGAAAGAAACTGACAGCTTCAATCTAATAACCCAGTTATTCCAAAGATCACATATCCGGCAGTCTAGGGCTTATTTATTATTATTATTATTATTTATTTTTTACTAGTAGTAGCATACATTAGTACATGTCGTTTATTTATTTTGTGATGATGGTGGTGACGCTTTTGTGTGTGTGTGTGTGGGTGTGTGTGTGTGTGTTTGGGGGGGGGGGGTCTGGTCACAGTGTAACAACTCTGGTAACAACTCTCAAGAGCAAATTGACCCCTCAAAGTGAATCATAAAATATTCATGTCATATTCAAACCTGAAACTAAAATGGAAAATTAATTTGTTAGGACTTTTTTTATATACTATCTCTGATATGTACTGTTGTGCTAACATATGAAAGTTATGGTTGCCTCTTACTGGTATAATTGTGAGAGTTCCAATTTTTTTATTTAATTATTTTTTAGATTGCTGAGACCTCTCTGTACAAGTAATTCCAATACAAATCTCATATTTACAAGACGTACAATGTGTGTAACCAAAAAAGCTATTCCAAAACCACAAGAAGGTATGAATTAATACATATCAAGTTGGCAACATATCCCTGAAAAATGTTGGAAAATTGTTTATTGTGAATGTAGCCAAAAAAGTGAAATTATGGAGGAACAAGAAAACTACAGTTAATTAGACAATTGTACTAGTAGCACATATGGTTTTACTGTCTGTGAACTTTGTGAAATGAATCGAATTTGTTTTGACATTTATTTATTCATTTTACTGTAAGTTTAAGCATTACAACATAAAATAAATGAGAAAAAAGTCATTCATTTGTGTGAGCATTTTAAAATTCTGTGGATTCAAATAAATCTTTGATTGTTCCATTACTGTCCATTTGACACTTTCATGCATTGATTTTTTTCCAGTGCGTAAAGAGTTACGATCAATTGTGGGTGCAACAAAAATATCCAGGTAAGTGGAAAGCAGTTCTAAATACAACTCTCATATTGTTAATGAACTTGAAACAAAAGATAACTTTATGGACAGGTGTTCGTATACCAAGTTATTACAGGAAAAAAGTAACAATAAGGTTGTCCAATTTATAATAATATAAAGGTGGTCAGATCCCATCATAATGGTGTATTTGGTACTAGACATAAATATAAGTATGCCATCCTTGCTGTCTAGTTTAAGAAGATGTTGACAGAGAAACATGAACAGTGACTTCAAAAGAAAAAAAAAAGCCTCTTCCTTGTGCATTTTCTTCACTGGTTAAAATTGCAGCCACAATGCATGAAAAGCGATCAAAAACATTTTCATTGTTATTTTCAGTTTCAGTGATCAACAAAACCTCAACATCTCTAAACTCTCTTCACTTCTTGTCAACAACCAATCAGAATTAAAAACACGGCACATGAAGGACAGTTACAGAGAATGCATCATTCCGTTGAGCACGGACCACAAGCTACGAGATCGTTATATGACAGTGTTGAAAGGAATAAGATTTGGGAGGATATTGGAAGACCTTGACACTATGGCAGGTAATTCATGGCAACTGTATCCTGGAAACTGATTATCACCTGGCAACGATCACCAGGCAACTGGTTTTCACCTGGCAACCATCACCAGGCAACTAGACTTCATAGGGAATGAGATAGCACCATCAATGGTGAATGAAGTAATACTTGTACAAAGTGTATGTTTAACTTGGATGACTAAAATTTAAATATAAATTTTGTCTTCCAGTCTGGATAGGCTACTCTCACAACGACAACCCGGAGATTTATGGTAAAGTCAGTCCGCTGGTCATTGTCACTGCACTGGTGGACAGAATTGGTGAATATGATGGACATTTTCTCTATCTTTTGGTCATTTGTACTCTTCTGGGAGTATTTTAATTCTTAAACAGACTAGCTTTTAAGACATTTTATTCTTTTTCTACCATGAGTAATTGACAAAAAGTTGACCAGTAGTTGACTTTTTATCCAGGAGTTGTCTATGCCACTTGCTGTTTTATGTAAAATTTTGACACTGTGGGGGGATGAAATAAAAAAAAAATCTTGGGATGAAGAGATTTTGGTAAGGATCTGAATTCAAGAAAAGGCAGCTGATTATGCACATGAAGTAATTTATAATCAGAAATGTTCTTTCAATATGAACAAAATTTGAGTAAATTTCCAAAAATATTAAAATTTTGTGAGTTAAATCTGCAAGAGTCAATGCAAAAGTTATACAAGGTTAGTTGAGTTCATTTCAGTTTGTTAAGTTATTATGGAAATAAGAATGATAAATGTAGAAAAAAGGGAAAAGTTTGAATTTATTAAATTATTACTGCACTGATAGTTATGATTTTCCCATTTTCGTAATTTGAAATTCTGCCTGCTTTTAGATCTGAAGCATGAAGAATTTGTGGCTGACCGCGACATCAAGATAGCTGGTCATGTGACCTGGGTGGGAAAAACGTCTATGGACTTAGAAATGGACGTAATGCAGGAGCGAGATGGAGAGTGGCATAAACTCATTAAGGCACATTTTCTCATGGTTGCTAGGGATCCATTAAATAAAAGGTCAGTTAGTTGAAACTTAGAGGTGAAATAGAATTTCTTTCTTTTTTCCTTTTTTTTTTTTTTTTTTTTTTTTGTCACGGATGAAATCAGTTTTTTTTTGTTTGGTTTGTAAGCATATTATGACTAATATATAAATTGAGTCAAATTGGCATCTATATAAACCAACAAATAAAAAAGAAATGTAGAAATGCCCATATATCAAATGGAATATATTAATCAGAGATGACTAATAGATGTCACTTTTGAAACTTTGAACATTTTGCTGTCCAATTAAAATGTGTTCTGTAATTGGTCAGGATTACATTATTTATTTTGAAAGAATTTAAAAAGACTTGTTTGTTTGATGAATTTAGAATTCAAAAAATGGAAAAATCTCAAGTTGGCTTGATTCAGCTCTTTAACCCTCAAGAGACCAAGCTATTTTACTGACTGAAATGACCAAGTGGGGTCATCTATGACCCCATTGTGCTCTGTACAGGGATCCTTATTATAAAAGGCTGTTGAGGGTTTATCACACCTATACTACTCCCAGGATTTAAGACAAGTATTTTATAATGATCTAATGTAATAAGTATTTGGTAATAATACTTTTATTGCATGAAATAACCAAGGGCAGATTTTAAAAGAAAAAGGCAAAATATAATGTATTCTCAGTGAGTTTTGTGAAATTGGTATGAGTGTGTGAGCCAAAAAGTCATTCAAAATACAGGGCAGTTTTTTGCATATCTTATTGCAATAATTAATTTGAAATATTTAAATAACAAGTCTGTTATATGTTTATATCTGGAAATGCCAGTTGTTATAGCTAAATAATTTGCCAGCCATTTGGTGTGCCACATATTTAAATTGTTAGAGAGAAGATTTACCAGACACCATACTATAATTTATTTTTCATTCTAGGGCAGCCATTGTGAATCCTCTAGTACCAGTAGATGATGAAGAAAGGGCATTGTTCCAAAAAGGAGAAGGTAGATAAAATACCATGTCTGTATAGTGTATAATTATACATGAATATGTGTGACTAGCTGAAAAGTAATTGTAACTTTGGAAGCGTAAAATGGTGCTCCTTCTTAATCATAACAATTGTTTAGTTTTTTTATATTCAATTTTTTTTCAGATCAAAACAAGCATCATGACTTCTCAGTCAAATTTGACTCTGGTGTAATATTTCTGACTTTGAAAGAATTTAAAAGAGTTTATTTTAAAAATTACACACTACAAAGACAAGTGAAAACTACCCTGAATCTCTGGGCACTTTCTGCGATTCCTTTTCAGTCATTGATAAGTCAGATATTATTGTCTCTATAAGCTGTGGAACTTTAGGACTCGGGGTACATCAATTTTAGTTGCTTTCATATCTTTTTCAGTTAAGAGGGCTTTAAGGCAGCAACAGAAGGACCAATCTCTTATGAAGGTCCCTCCCAATCAAGAGGAGGGTGATATTGTACACGGCTTATTTCTGGAAATCATAGATCCAGAGTAAGTTTGATGCTTTTCATGCACCGAAGTCTCACCTCATCCATTCTTGGGCAAAGTCAGGGGCTGTTGTGACAGAAATGTTCTATCCCCCAAATAATGTGAAAATATCAAGACAAAAAATTTTAGATATAAAAACTATAATGGACATAATGCAATGCCGTGCAATGAAAATTACATTATCTGTATAAATGAAATGCATTGCATTGCAATTTGAATTGTATTGCATCCCGATGTATTTTCACTGTATTGTAAAATTATATTGTATTGTAACAATATTGTATCGTATCCTATCGTATCATGTTGTTGTGTATTGTAGAGATAATTTTTTTATCCAACTTCAGAGCTGGTACCTTCAAGAGGACCAAGAAGCCAGAAGGGTCCATGTGGATGGAGGAGGCCATCTTGAAAAATATTCATATTTGTCAGTGGGAGGTGTGTACAAAAAATTTGTCAATAAATTTAAAAAACAAGAAGAAAAAATTTTCATTAACTGTCTGTGTTTGTTTATGCATTATTTTGATGCACTTTTCTGTTATAATTGGTTTCATTCTTGACTTGTTTGTTTGCTTTGGGAAGGCAGCTTGTTAACTTACTTACATTGGTATTTTTGATTTCCATTAAATTTTGAAAATTAAAAAATTTTACTTTTTGATATAAACAACAATGTGCATATTAATGATGTATTGTTCAAAGCAGTTTTAATATGAAACACAAGACATTTTCAATTCAGAACAGAAATCTGTATGGCAAGATGTTCGGGGGATTTTTAATGAGGCGAGCCTTTGAACTGGCCTGGTGCAATGCTTCTGTTTACAGGTAATAGACAGACCATTAGTCAGCACTCTGAAACTAAGGGTGATAGAGTACATATGCTGGGTATATAAGACCAATAGTCAACATTCTGAAACTTGGGGTACCTCAGTGGGTAGTTAAAATTTTTTTGAATTAAATTTTGTAAATTTAGGGCCAAATGTATTATCAGAAAACTTGCATCTTTTACAAATTTTATTAACTAGCAGAAATGTCACTTGATTATGCATGTGTATGTTGTGCGTTTGCATGCATGCACACACACAATTTAATAAATGCTCATTTGTGAGGACAGATAAAGTTCAAACGTATATAATTTTAGCATGCATTCCATACTGTATAAGTGCATAAGCCTCTCCTTTGAATGAAATGCCTTCTTGACATGTAATTTGATAAGATACTTTTTTTCCATTATTTTCCTCCTGCCTGCAGCCACACCCGGCCCAGAGTAATAGCAGTGGACGACATCATGTTCCAGGCCCCGGTGGAAGTGGGGAGTTTGCTGTATTTGTCTTCACAGGTACAGAGAGAGAGAGAGAGAGAGAGAGAGAGGTGGGGGATCAAAGAGTTCTAAATCCCCTCTTCTCCCCTTAAAAAAAAGATTCTCCTCTATTCTCGAAAAAAGAAAGTTCTGCACCTCTGCATTCCATCCACAGCTTATACTCAGTACTTCAAAATTCTTGTCCTTTTTTACGTGACTTTTCAGTCTTGTCCTTCACTTTAATTTCCAATTAATTCCACTACAGTAGACCACATCTGATTTCAATTTCCAATTAATTCCACTACAGGAGACCTCATCTGATCATCATCTATCATGAATAAAAATTCATCTTGATCTTCCAGATTGCCAAAATATATCATATCAGCATCAGATTTGTCCCAGTCTATCAGACCCCAGCCAAAACTTAAGCCATTCCCCATCTAACATCTTTGTTATCGACGTTACATGGACACATGCACACGTTTTACCCTATCAGCAACAGTGTTACAGCATTCTCATGGACACATACACACATCTTACCCTATCAGCAACAGTGTTACAGCATTCTCATGGACACATACACACATCTTACCCTATCAGCAACAGTGTTACAGCATTCTCATGGACACATACACACATCTTACCCTATCAGCAACAGTGTTACAGCATTCTCATGGACACAGGGGTATAAGATTTTTTGTGAAACGGGGCACAGTTATACTAAATCAAATTGTTCTTTCAGGTCGTGTATACAGACGGTCCATGTATTCAGATGAAGGTCCATGCAGAGACAGTGGACCCTTTGAAGGCAGACCATAAAACAACCAATATATTTCACTTCACTTTTAAAACCGACATTCCCGAAGTGCCAAGAATTATGCCAAAGTCGTATATAGGTCAGTCAGTGCTGTTTTTAGAATAGTTGTTATGGTGATGGTGGACATCTAGGTCAGATTATGCTATTCTTAGACTGGGTTCCCATGCCAAGATTGATCCGTCTGGATCGGTCTAACTCCCTGGGGAGTCTCACTAAATTGGTGTCAACTAACCTGCTTAAATTTCTGCCACGCTTACCGAATCAGCTAGGGGGTAAAGCTAATTACCCCCTTACAGCTTTACTAGGCGTGACAGACATTTAAGCCAGTTACGCTGATAGCAATTTAGATCCAAATATCTGTGGGAATGGTCCCTTAGAATTAATCCAGAATCACGTTAGACAGTTGTTGCCTTTCAGGTATCATTTTACATCAAATATAATTATTGGTCTGTAATTCTTTAAATCCTTTCACACTTATCATATGAAATTTCACTTTGAGATATACGGTCCTAGGAATTCAAGCCAATTGATTTTGTAAGCACAATTATATGATGTGTGTAATTAAGCAAAATAACTTATGCCAATGATATTGATTGATCAGAATAAGTTAGGTATTTAGCCAGTATTTTCGAATGGGGATTCTTTTTCCGATTTTTTATTATTTCTGTGCATAAAAATGAAGACCTGAATTCCAGGTTAATGCATACCAGTCTGAATGTTTGACAAATGTTTTTTTAAATATCAAATCAAATTTACTGGAAGTCCACAGGGCCAGTGTCATCCTAATCACTGTCCTGAGATTTCCTGAAAACCATCAAAAATTCACTGACAGTTTTGTTATGTCAGTTGTAGCTTGCACAGACCAGGGAACATTTTTGATTTGCACTCAATGTGATGTGTGAACCTCTTATTGACTTTTACTAAATTATAAATGTTGCATAGAGCATTGTGATTTCATTCATTCTGCCAAATATTATTATTATTATTATTATTATTATTATTATTATTATTATTATTATTGTTTCAGAGGCCATGATGTACATAGATGGGAGAAGGCATTATCTAGAAACCATGGGGCAATCTTGATAGTACAAACACTCATCGGCTAGCTATAGCATCAGTCATTATAAGCATTGAAGAAATAATGATAATTAAATGAATTTTAAAAATAGATAATTGTTAACTGTGATTATCAGCATAACTTATCATTAATTTGTCAATACTAAGGAATTATACAGTGGAAATCGCCCTCAACATTAATTGTTTCCCGAACGTGGGAAAGAATGTTGATTTTAATGACTATTTATTAATCTGTCATTCCTTTAATTTTATCAGTATGAATGTGTGTCTAGTTGTTTGAATATTTATCTGATGTATTAATTTATATTGATTGTTTACAAATTGATTGTTTATTGCATGTTTACTATGAAGAGACTATCATATTTTGTATTGTTTATCTTAATTCTAGAAATAAATTCTTCATCATGACAGAAAAGTATTTCATAATCACTCTGTATTTCTCAGTGGACAGTGTCTTTGGTCAAAGCGTAAATTAAATAAAACATTTTTGTACAGACACAGCATATAAAGCCATCATGGCATCAGTCGTTGCTGTAAAACTGTCAGACCTCTTGTTTTCAAAGGCAAAGGACTGATGAAGATTAGTAAAATTCAGGTCGAGTTCAAAAAGCGGCTTGCTCAACCACTCACTCAGAAGTTATGTTTTTTTTTTTTTTAATTTGTGCAATACAGATGATGCATTTAATGGGTAACAGGTTGGTGTATTGTCTTAAGAGTTATACAGGAATGATGAACTTTACTAAAAAGATTGACCGAGTTCGAAAATTACACTGTTTAGCATAAGTATTATTGCATCAAAACTGACAAAATATCCCATTTTGGGCATCATTATTTTGTCTTTAATGCCTGTACATTTGACAGCTTTGCTGCTTTGTTAATTGTACATGTAGTACTCTCTAAAAACATGTAATTTATAAAACAATAGTTCAAAGCACACCTGTACAGCTGCATGCACGAGAATTAGATGGAAGTTAGCCGGGGTAGTTTACCGAGTATTATTGTAAATGGTGAAACGATATATAGACATGAATCTAAACAATATTGATATCAGTGTTGGATGAGGTTGGATTTAATCAATAACTACCTTGCGCCGACATTAATAAACAACTCGAGTACTGGTAGAGTAGTACGTTTCGCCACAGGTATTGTATTTCAGAACGGGCACTCTGTTGTTAATTACGTACATGTACATGTAGCTGAATATTGGCATCAAATCCAAGTGTGACAATGATATTGACGTATATAAAAATAAATTGACATGCAAAATAACTACAAAACCTTTTTTTGTGCTTGCACAATCTTTATTTACTACTCTCCAAACTAATGTTACATTTATGCATCACACATTATGAAAGCACAATAATAAATCTAACAAAACTCTCCCAGCTCTTTATTCATTTCATGAATATCAATTACCCACATTACATTATCTCCCTGGGATGATACGCCTGTCCCATAGATATCTTTAAAATTGAAATATACTTATAGATAACCTTTCTCAAACATTTTTTAGCCTTACGCAAAGTACATCTTACTATATTGATTTGATATAAAAGACTAAAATAAATATATAAAATAACGAAACACATTCGACATGAAACCAAAAATATAACTTCAAGGAAGATGGAATTTAAACTATTGCAATTTTAACTTTTCGGATGTTCTGATATTCGTGGATGAATCCCATAATTGTTCTCTTCATGCTATGATGTGTGGCCCAAGAGCACAGATATTTTTTAATATTGTTCTTTCCTTCTTTCCCCCTTTAAATGCTAATCTGTGACTGTCTTATTATGGCACTGACACATTTTTCTTATTGAGTTTTACTCTTTTGTTTGTCATTTTTAATACAGTAGGGATGCACTGCGTGAGACATAAGGGGCGGACACTCCCTGTGCAATAAACGGCATTCACCACAACATTGCGACCGGCGCATCGTTGGTGGTGAAATCTCTGTTTATCTTCATCTTTATCTTCACTGCAGCGTCCCATTTTAATGACTGTGAGAGAAACAATTGTTTTTATAGTGAATCGAATCCACGAGTTCGTAAAACTATATCAAAAATAATTCGTAAAAATTCGAAAATTTCCCTTAATGTTAATATCGATAGTCTCATGTCATCGTTGTTTCGCTAGATAAAATATAATCCAACTATATAATAACTATCCAAGTAAATATTAATAACTGACTTAATATATTATATATTAAATAAGATAACAAAATGAATGATATACTAACCGAATACATTAAACTCCCTTTAATTCCTTCAGATGATCTCAGAATTGTTACACTCTTGGATGTAATAACGAATATATGTCTAAGTTACACTGGATCACCCATCCTATAGGCCTACCTTAGCTATGACAAATAGCCGACGCGCAGTCGTCCTCTGTTACGCATTTTTTATTCATCACACTGTACTTAAAGTGCCATATATTTTCCCGGTACAACCAATAATCGCTCAAATTTTAAGAATTGAGAGTTCACTTCAACACAAAAGTGAAAAGGACTGCATTTGTAAAAGTCCATGATATTCTCCATTTTAATTATAGAATGAGAGTTCAGTTCCATATAATGTCAAACGATCCTTTCCATTCAGTGAATGAATAAGAGCGTCACTTGCCACCGCGGAATGGGAAAATTTCTTATCCACGTACGCTGGGGCACAGATGTATAAGTGTTCACATTTTCCTGTGTATCCATGATTGTGCATTGTTTAACTTCCACGAAAACGCCTTTATCCATTGCGAATGACTTGTATAATTGAAGAATTGCTTGTCGATAAAAATGACTACATATTCATACCTTATCAGTTATCGTCAAAGGTTACATATGTGATGTAAGGTTAAACTCGCCATGTATTATTCATGCAGAGTGCATAACAGTTATATATTTCAGTGCTAGAAACATATAATAATAATAATAGTAATAATAATAATAATAATAATAACTCAATCAGGCGTCCCAGGTGAGAAAATGATATTACATAACGTCATGCGCATCTCTTTCCACCTCAAAATATATCCCGTCATATCCAATAATAGGTCCATCACCGTATGTCTGTCGTATAATTATCACAGATTTAAATCATGGAATTTTTGAAGACATAACAAGGTCACCGTAACCCGATTTATCATAAACCACCTGCAATAATCGACCTTTTATCGCTAATTAATAATAATGATGATGATAATAATAATATTCATAATAATCATAAAAGTAACAACAGACTTACTTAAAATCTGAAATCCATATAATGTCCAGTATACTTTACAACAAAAATTTAAAAGTTTATAGATGAAAAGGATTTAGATATATATATGTGAAATTAACTTTTGACTGCAGAAATAGTAATTAAAAGTAAAATGTCAAGGTTTCGATATGAATAATATGTTGAATGTTAAATCTTTAAAATGTGTCTTTTCAGCTGTTTGTTAAATGCTGCCTGTGATTCTATTGTCTTAGGTGTATAGGCAGCTGTGAGAATTCATGTTATCCTCCATTTTAATTGTAAAATGAGAGTTCAGTTCCATTCAATGTCAAACGATCCTTTCCATTCAGTGAATGAATAAGAGCGTCACTTGCCACCGCGGAATGGGAAAATGTCTTATCCACGTACGCTGGGGCACAGATGTATAACTGTTCAAATTTTCCTGCATATCCATGAGTGTGCACACTTCAACTTCCACGAATACATCCGCTGCGAATGACTTGTATTATTATTGAATTGTTTGTCGATAAAAATGAATCTTAGCTACGTATTCATATCTTAACATGTACAGTTATCGACAAAGATCAATACAAAACTTACATACTGGTATGTGAGGCAAAGTTAAACTTGCCATGTACATGTACATGTATTATTCATTCTGAAGATTATGATAACAATAAAATATCACCGTGCTAGAAACATAATAATAATAATAACAATAATAACCCAATCTGGTGTCCCAGGTTAGAAAATGATATTACACGACATCATGCTCATCTTTTTCCACCTGACTTCTAAATCCTGTGATATCCAATAATAGGTTCATCACAGTATGGCTCTATTCCCATAGATTTTAGATCGATCTATCCCCGCGGGGAGTCTCACTAGATTACTTTCAGATAATCCAACTTAAATGTCCGTCCCGCCTACTACAAGCTGTAAGGGGGTAATTAACTTTCGTGTCCGCCCGGCTGACAGCTATTTAGCGTGAACCCCCAGGGAGTTAGGTCGATCTAAAGTAGGTCGATCTAATCTATGGAAATGGGGTGTATGTCTGTCGTATAGGGCTTAATTATCACAGATTTAAATCATGGAATTTCTTAAGACATAAAGAGGTCACCGTAAGCTGATTTATCATAAACCACCTGCAACAATCGACCTTTTATCGCTAATTAATAATAATAATAATAACGGTGATGATGATAATAGTAATAATGATTATAATAAAAGTAATAATAGACTTATTTAAAGTCTGAATATAATGAAAAGAATGGTGCAAAACTACATATACATATGAAATTAAATTTTGACTGCAAAAATAGTAATTAAAAATTTTAAAAAATCAAGATTTCGCTATGTTGTGTAATTTTTTGAATATGCACAAATTGTTAAGAAAACATCTTTAAAATGTGTTTTCAGTTCTTTGGTAAATGCTTCCTGATTCTATTGTCTTAGGTGAATAGGCAGCTAATTCCCCTCGAGCGGTGCATCTAAACAAAATTATAAATAAAATACTATCCCGAACTGGTAACCAGTGCAGCTGCATGCTTTAAAATTGGACTAACCTAGCAATCTCTTGGCTTTCACATCAAAAACCATGCCTTAGTATTCTGAATACGCTGTAATCTTTTAATCTTATCGTCTGGGCATCCTTAGTACAGCGTTTCAGTAATTCAGACTAGCATACAACAGTGGCTACTGCAGAAGATTGATTCAGGTGGTTTCTTATAGTACCAATATTTCGAATATTGAACAGACAAAACTTGGTCATGTTGGAGATCTGTCTGTCCATCGACAATTTAGTATGAAAATATACGTTCAAAAAGAACGTTGAATTGCCAGAGATTGGAAATTTCGTCAAGCAAAAGGTATTATGAAATTTATTTACACTTCTAGCACATATCTTTCCTTTCTAACCCGCCAAATCCACAATTTCTGTCAATTTGAAAAAAATCAATTGAACAGACTTCAATAATAGACTTCGTGACGTTCGACGGACACTTTCCAGTTGCACATGCAAAGCTGACATTGTTAAGAACTGATGAAACAAATTCGACCTTTTCATCGGTCAAGGTACGGCGTAATTATTTTAAATAGTAACTTCAGGACCCACTGAAATAAACTGCAACAATGATTATTGCCTGAAATATAATCTCATTCGCGCAAGTATTATTTGATTGAACGCCATTTGAGTTCTTGTCATACAGAGAACTAGCATGTTAAATCTTGCTCGTCACTTTAAAAGCGAATGCCAATTGTCGTATCCTGTGAAAGGAACAAAAAATATAAAATTACTGTTACGATAGATATCATTATTATTACAGTAAGTAATGAAATGAAAACTGAAGGTTTCGACCACACAGCGAAATCTTCATCCACTGCTTGATGTTACCTGGAAGAGTAAACTATTTTATTTTCTTTATGAACGCAGCAGTTTTGTTCATATCAACACTAAACTTGTTTTTTTTTTCACTCACAATTTTATTCCATTTCGATTTTCTATAGTAAAGTGAGGTTTTTCAATAGTTGGCATCTCTTCAAACTACCCATTGTTTGTCAGATTCTTAAGATCAATAGGATTTCAAAAAAGTTAACAAAAAGGCAAATTTGCTCCATGGACGTATGAAACTTCAAAAGATGTACATACTTACATTTGTTAAAGTAGCAGGTATCAAAACTATCTACACGTTATCGTGCATACAGAAGGTAATAGTATGGTAGCCAAACAAAACTCACATCCTGTTTTACATATGGATGGTTTATTATATTATAGGCCCATAGTCAATCCACGTTAATTGCTGAAATCTATACCTTCCCCTTAATTTTTACGTGAACAATATTCGGCCTCCTGTCTGTTTTGTTCGGAAAAATTCACATTATTGTTAAACTTATTTTGAATCATTCTGGAAAAGAAAGACTTGACAAGCGTGTTTTGGAAGTAACAATGAAAAATTGGGAGCATTTTTTTTAGGGGGGGGGGGGTGTCATTGCAGTTAATTTTTAAGTGCTCCATTTTAGATCCAAAATAAAATGGTTCGTGAAGTATTGGAAGTATTGTGAAACTGGTAATGAACAAGCGCGCTTCTGGGCCTGTTGTATTTTTCGAACTCAATGCATAAGTCTATATTCAAGGATCCTAAAATAAATAGAATAATAATTTCTAGTCATTTGCATTTATTTTTCTGGGCATTCCGATCACTTCAAGTGTTAACCAAGGAAACGGGGATTATTAACTGGGTATTTACGTCACTAGAGTTGATTATATTCTATCCAAATATAAATTGAGTCCTGTGCTGCGTAAAGTAATCTGGGTTGCGTGTGTTGATGAACTTTTTTCTGGCATTGTATTTCATTGTCACTCCCCTTACTCTGCCTTTTCTTCCCTGTTACTCTTATGTTATTTGGTTTGATGTATTCTACGTTCGTTTTTAATTGGTTCCCAAGTATTTTGCCATTTTGGCTATGAGGCCGATGAGGGAGCCCCTTCTCTCCACCCCCTTAAAGTCACATACAGGGTTCCCTCTGCGTCCGTTGATATAAGACGTCACTATTTATGTGTCGAACATTATGAAAGCACGTCAAGCAATCTGACAAAAGACTCCCAGCTCTTCACTTTAAAAATATCAATAACCATCATTACACAAGCAGGTTTGAAGAGCGTGGAATACGGCACTTAGTACCTACTCGATATAATTATACTCTTGTGAGTCGTGTTGTAGCAAGGTATTTAATTGCTTTTTCCATGAATTTTAAAGTCGAATTAAATTGTATTTCAACAACGACTTGTTTTGCCTAATTCCTTTGCGTTGCAGAATCATTTTGTTGTGTTTGTGAAAAGTGAATTAATAAAGATTACAGCTAGGCCTAGTGCTGTTTTTCTTTAAATTGCAGGGCCCTTTATAAAAATCTTTTCCCATTTTCTTTCCTAGTCTAAGTTTCTTTTTAATATTTACCCGTTTTCTTTGCCAGTTTAAGTTAGTAAAAGGTGATCACGGTTTCTGCTCAGCTTTATCTTTGAAATCATATGCCATGAAATTACTTCTTCAAGTATCATTACACAAGCAGGTTCGAACACAGAGCGTGACATACGGCACTTAACACCTACTCGATATAATATAATGAGTTTTGTAAGTTCCATGCAGTGGACGACTCGTGTTGTAACAATGTATTTAATTGGCTTCAACAATTTGTTGGTGCCTATTTCCTCTGCCTTGAATGACCATTTTGTTGTCTGTACTAACTGAATCAACAAAGACAGCTAGTGAGATAATTAGGTAGTGCTGTTTTTTTTTTTTTTTTTTTTTTTTAATGTGCAGGGTAGCTTAGGGTATCTGTGCCGTGATGAAGCACCAGGTACTATAAAAGAAAGACAACACACAGGCCCGTTTAAACTAATCTCTCTTGGATAAATATTTTTCAGTTAAGACTATCTAATTTTGGCCAAAAAGGGTAATTTTTAAAACAAATCTAACAAATATATTCTCAACAAGTACTATATATATATATATTTATATATTTATATATATATATATATATATATACTAAGTAATAATTAATAAAAAGCACTCCAACAGCGCAGACCTCCGCCAAGGCAGCGATTTTTTTTTATTATTGATTATTGATTGATTATTGATTCGGATCACCACCAAAAACTAATCATCTCTTCCTTGGCCCACTTCTGACAGTTCCTGAGAATCTTATCAAAATCGGTCCATAACTTTTTGAGTTATGTTGATGACAAACAAACAAACAAACAAACAGACAAACCGGGGTGAAAACATAACCTCCTTGGCGGAGGTAATAAATGTAAGTTGTTGAGTCAATGTTTTAATCATCCAGGGTTGGGTTGTATGAAAGCCGTATTGCACTATACGCCGGATAAATCAGCCGTGTAACCTATCCGGTTCTTATACGGGTTGCATGAAAGCCGTATAACTTTATACGGCGGATAAATCTGCTAAACTGTCGGTTAAAGTTATACGTCTCAGGGAGGTCGTTTGAATAATTATACGGTGGACAAAAATGGCGTTCCTGCTGAGAGAACAACTCCTGCAAGTGCCTAGCTTCAGTACAATTAGAATGAAAGGTATGTGTAACTCTGACACTGGAACTCACGTCAGCAACTAACCGACGTTGCGGTCTCACTAGGTAATAACCTAGGGCATATTCCCAGAGCTTTTAGATCGATCTATCCCCGCGGGGTGACTCACTAGATAACTGTCAGATAATCCGGCTTAAATGTCCGTCCCGCCTACTACAAGCTCTAAGGGGGTAATTAACTTTCATGCCCGCTCGGCTGACAGCTATTTAGCGTGAACCCCCAGGGAGTTAGGTCGATCTTAAGTAGATCGATCTTATCTCTGGGAATGGGGTCCTAGTTGGAGTAGCCTAACACATGTATCCATGGGCCGAATGTTATCTCCCAAGTTTGTATCATGTCAATCAGGGTCCTTTTTAATCTCCCCCCCCCCCCCTCTTTCATAGTTCAAGTTTTTAATATATTAATCTGTTTTCTTTGCTAGTTAAAGTTACAGTAGTAAATGTGTAAATACGGCTTCCTGTTCACCTTTGTCTCTAAAACGATATGCAATGGAAGTACTTCTTCAGGTATATTGTCAAATGAGGCCATTTAGCCTTATGTCCGTCTTTTTTCTAAATATGAAAAGGCTTAGGGGTATTCCTGTCTCATGGCTTGTTTGTCTTTGTGAAGTTTTTCTTTCTTTTTTGTTAAGTATATATGTTTTTTATGTCTGACAACAGCAGATTTTCTTCAATTCTTTTCTAAATAGAGACCCAAAGATGCCGTAGACAACAAAGTTTAATGAGGAGCTGATTGCATTGAACACCAAAACCCAGAATATAGCAAGAGGAGACACACTTGGACCTATCTGCGGAAAAACATTTTTGATCTGCACTGCAACATGCAGTATAGTGTTTATCATCATTAATGCTGCAATAATTATCACAATCTCCAACATTTCCCGGTGTTGTTTTTTGCGTTGTGCAACTTTAGCTGCATTGAGCGTGCTGGCGGGCAATATGGGATGTTGATAGAACAGTTTCTTGAAAGTCTTGACTGTGTAATACATAAACATCCCCACTGGCAACAAAATAATAATTTGAAATTCTAAAACAATTCTGAATACAATCGAGTATATCTTCCAGTTTGGTCCCTGTTTTAGAATCAATGATGGACAGAGAGCTGCATCTTTGCACTCATCGATTTCCAAATGATCAATATCCGGCACCTTAAGAACATTGGATATTAAGAGTCCAATGATCACCACAGATAGGGGGAACAGCTTTTCTTTTTTTGTCAGTGGTATTTTGCTTTGTATATTGTAAAGTCTTTTGACAGAGTAGAAGCGTTCTTGAGAGATGAGTGCAGCAAAGTAGGTCTGTAATGTCATGAAAAAATAAACTGCGACCTGTATTCCACTTATGCTTGTTAGTAATTTGGTACTTCTTACTTCGGCATGATAAAGATAGATGGTTACAATGATAAATTGTAAGGCGCGAAGTACTAGAAATATATTGTCATTTATTGTTAAGCAAAAGAGAAGGTACGAAGTCTTGTTGTACTCAATGCTTTTGTAAAAAACAGCAAGCGCAAGAGAGTTCAGAGTTACTCCTACCAGTGCACAGAGGGAAATTATGATATTTGCTATCCATAGATAATATTTGTACTCAGGGGCTATGCCTAGCACATCGGTGCCATTTGCCAAAGTTGCATTAAGCTCTGCCATCTGTTCTGCCTTAGTTTGTCCTCTCCACAATCTGAACAATTTTGTCTCTGATCATCTGAGTAGCACCTCATCACTTTCAATCATTTGCAAATGGACATTTTTATTTTTTAGTCAATTAGTTAAAGTAAATTTCGTTATATTTCTCACTTTGGTTTAGCATAAATAAAATGGACAAATATCAATCAACCTACATGCTATTGTGTTTGTCAAGTCATTTCATTAATTCATGCTTATGCTTCGGAGACAAAACAATTACTGGCTTCTCCGATAAGGGGTTAACAGATGAATGAAAGGGGGGGGGGGGAGGTTTACAGTGTCTGCATAAAAAGTTAACTGGGTTATACTAGCATGAAAACGCCAATCAGTAAAGAAAGATTATTTTTTAAAAAAGTATTGAAATGACGAAGAAACTGAAAATAAAACTTAAGTTGATCACTCACCAATGTACATCTTCTCTGCAGTTCAACATTCACCCGTTTCCGTATTCTGACTTGGAATACTCGTACAGCCACTAATATACTGTTGGTGACGTGGTGCACGCATTGTCCTCATTTCTATAAAAACTATCCAATCATACATCACGTATATTCTACCAGAGTCACAGAATTGACTTTTTTCACTAGGTATTCACAGATGTGTCTCTAGCTCACTCAGCTAATACATTATTCTTTCCTGCGAGAGTTTTAGAATGAAATTATCATATCACTCAACTGGCCTCTAGTATATAGAGTGGTAACGCTAGGATTTTTTTTTTTTTTCTTTTTGCATGGCCAAACCACCACTTTTTTCAATTTGTCATCCAAATGGTTGTAATTTGATTAAAAGAAATCAAATCAAGCCCTTTTTGTTAGCCAATTCAAGTCAGTTTTAGCATTTGTGTTAGCAATAGTTCGCGAGTGTTTGCGCTACCCCAGTTGAGGGTATTTTACTGGAGCGTGCATGGAATGAGAGGGCACAAAAATGATAATGAGTTAAAACTGTCTTTGAAAGAGTATTAAATCATAACTTGGTTGAAACATGGGTTTATGGTATATCGGAATGGAAAGACTGGCTATCAGGATATCTATGTTATGCTTATTGTAGAATATTAGTACAGGATTACTACTTAATACGGAATATTTTTTATCATTATTATTTTTGAGTGCTGATCAAAAATCTTTTGGCTTAATTCATCAAAAAAGTATGTTATTGAGTGACAAAAATATCCAGTCTTCTTTTGTGAGATATTTTGGTCAATGATATCAAATCTGACATAAGATGTCATTCAAAAGAAAAGAACACCCCCAGAAAACCGTATCAACAGTTTAATGTCAGTATTAATTTTAAGCTAAGATATTAAAGAAAATGATAGCCTCCGGACAGTGATATGTTACACAGTCAAAGAACTCATTGCATGAAAAGTCATCAATAGCGGGTATCACCTCCAGCAGCCGCTTGCAGCGCCCTCATCCTACATGGCATACCCTGTGACAATTTTTTTAGAGTTTGGATGGGGATATCATTCCACGCAGTGATATTTGCCTGTCGTAGTTCATCACTATTTACCGGCCGATGACCACAGCTATTAATTCTGTGAGTTACTTCCGCCCACAGATTTTCAATTGGGTTCATAACTGGGGAGTTTGCAGGCCAGGGCAGTTGCTGAATCCATTGGTTTCGAAGAAAAACAGTGATTCTACGGGCTCGATGTGTGGTTGCGCAGTCGTCTTGGTCCACAAAGTTGTTCCTGAAGATGACTCTTACAAATTGAAGCATTGTTTGCTGTAGAATGTCTCTGTAGGAACTCTGGTTGAGGTTGCCTCCTAGAAAAACCAACTGGTTCTGGGCACCGGCATGAAATGCTCCCCAAACAGAGACGTTACTACCCCCTGCTTGCACCCTAGACAGTACACAATCATTGTTTTATGTCCCTCGTACACGTCGTCGGACACGGATTCGACCGTCAACCCTAAAAACTCCATATCTGGCCTCATGACCGAAAACGACGTGATTCCATTGTTTTGGCTAAAAACGCACGTGGTCCCCAGCCCATTGCAGACGGCGCTGTATAACCTGCTGTTAACAGTGGTGTCCCTACTGGTTGTCTTTGTACGACCAGCACGGCGCACTCTAAGGAGAAGGCGATCCTGTCTTCTTGGTGTGATACGCGGACACCCTGGTCGAGGTACTGGAGTAGGTGCCCCTGTTGTAGCATTTCTTTGGAGGACTTTACTAACGGTTCCTGGTAGTAACCCTGTATATTAAAGAGCGTTTAGTAAATGGTCTAAAAGAAACCTATCCCCCTAAATTAGACACTGTCGCCCTACTACATGTATTAGTCAAGTAGGTCACAGGGCTTGACAAAAATATTGTACTTAGTGCTGCAGGGGCGTAACCAGGCATACGCACGGATGCACTGTGCGTACAATTTTTTGAGCCAACCATGATATTATTCTACATAAATTCAGTGTATTTTTCACGGAATATAATCGTACCTGGGAATTTTCAAAATCTGTGCGTACAATTTTAAATGGTCTGGTTATGCCCCTGTGCTGTGTGTGTTTTACCTCAAGGGGCTAGTATTTATTAGCAAAATCATGTAAATGGAATGCAGATATTGGGTGAATGGTTGCTTGGAATGAAAGCATATTTTATGTTAGTGGGAGATATGAAGGCAAGGACTGAAACGGTTTAAAATGGCTTTATCTAAATTGATGGAGCGGAACATGTAGCCGATTGGTATGAAAGAGACTACGTTATTACGGACACGGAGCTTTATGACACAGTCACACACCTTGAGGTTATGAACATAGATATGTCGGATCATTTCCCTCCATAATGTGTGATGAACTGTAAAAATAAGAATGTAAACACTTGTGCAAGTACCACAGTAACCTGACACCCTACTTCAAGTTTGTCTTGAGTGAGGAAGGAATAGATTGATTCTTTGGAAAACCAGGTTATAATATGTCAATGGCCATGCTTTAAAATGAATTCGAGCAATGTGTGCACGAAAACATTGATGATGCAGTGGATATCTATATGGAGGAGGTTATGCAATGAGCGGCGGGTGATATGAAAATGACCTACAAGGTACACAGACCATTACATGATGGTTGGTTTGACAAAAAATGCAGGCAGTAATATTTTAATATTAGTGTTTTGCTGTAATTCACAATTAAAATTTGGTGGTGATTATGCTGTAAAGTAGTGAGCGGATATAATATTGCATCAAATCTGATGAAAACCCCTTCGATTTCTGAAAAAAAACACCAATGGTCCCCGTTTGAAATGAGAATTTTGACTATCTGAATCACAGTTCCAAATGGCACCGTTTGCCCTCTAAAATACCAATTTTTTTTAAGGCCCTCCATTAATTATTATGGAGGTGGTTTTATAGAAGTCATTCAAGTGCAAGTGGTTGTCAAAGCGAAAGAGAGACCTCCTAGGATAAAAGTAGCTGTCCAAGTGATTTTATCTTGCTGGATATTCTGCTGATCAGCTTGTTACTACCCAAGGTTAATTCACCTCTCCACAGGTTTGTCGGCTTATTATCAGCCTTTCAGATGCCTGTTGGGAAACCGAACACATTTTTGATGAGTGACAAGCTGTGACATCATTATAGTGCTATATATAGCAGTATCAAGACATTTGAGGATTTTGTAATCTTTTGACTCGTGTGGCTGTTTTGATTGCTGCCATCGCTCATTTTTTTTTTAATTTTCAAAAGAGCCAATGATGACGCATTATGTTCTGTAAAGATAAGTGAAGTGTCAAGAGAGGTAACAGAGTTTTAATTAAAAATGTGTATTTGCTGATCGGTCAGTTTACAAGCCATAGTATTCGCCTCAACATCTGTTACATTTACAACCAACACCATTAAAAAAACTACGTAAGCTCTTTACTGGACAAATAACACATTGTATTGTTCTTATTACAATAGATATCTCTCATAACTTTTTTAAATTTGACAATGTTCTGGCAAGCTCGGCTGTCATATTTATACCCACCCTATCTGATGTCTTTGCCACGGCAGGCATATTGATTATTGACGTCAAATGTTGCTCCTTTAATTTACTGCAACTACTAGTGCTTTGAAACGTTCAGAGGCCAGTTTATACAAAATAATTCCAGTAGAGTGTTCGGTTCTCAAATATAATCCACAGACTTGTTAATTAATTTTAATGAAGTCACTTGCCTGTGCACTCGACTCGTTTTGTGGCCTTACGTGTTATTATACAACGCAAGTGGGTGTGTGCAATTTGAGTAATTAAATTTAGTAACTAACGCCAAATAATAATAATATAATAATAATAATTTATTGAGCACAGAAATGATTTTAAATTTAAAGGTTCTCTAACTACTATGTATTACATATATATTTATATTGAAAAATAGTAACAATAGTAAATAAATTAAAAAAGAAAATTGTACGTATATGATGTTATACAATATATATTCTAAGTGGAATGGGTGTAATCCTTAGCGTATTAATTGCGTTTTTTCATAATTTTACTTATAGAACTTCTTACTTCGTTTGCCTGTGCAGAGGGTGGATTTAGAATGATGTCAAGTTGTTTAGCCTTGTCTGTTAGACCCTGCAATTTTACCTCTGGTATAGTGCAGCACTGAATCCACCATAGCTAAGGAATTTGTATATAAGACGTTCTGAAGTAATATCTGGGAGTTCAGATTGAGAAAGATTTAAGGAGACCGCTTGGGAGAGCTAGGAAGACGGGCGCGAGCCATGGGAGGTGGTTCCATATGGTGGTTCCATATAGATCCTGTAGGTAGCGAGCGTCATCAAATAAACCGTTAAACTGGTCATTACGTGTGTCCTTTTTATTTGAGCGACTTTACGTAAAGCTGACACGAACTATGGAATTACGGATTGCGTTGTGCGCAGTATAAAAAGTTATCAATTACACAAGCATAAAAGATTTCATTAGAAGAGATGTCGATTATGCAATGTGACATTACGCAATACTGTACAAGATTTTGCCAGAACTGTAATAACGGAATGGCCTCTCAGTCAGAACTAATTTATGGTTGTCAGGAATGTTTTTTCAGTTAGGTTTTTACACAGTAGCATTTTCGATGCATTTTGTTTTCAGGCATCATATCAGCTTACCGTACATTGTGCCTGTATAACAACATGGCATGCATAAATCAATAAACAGCAGATCTTATTTGAAATTCGCCCGTGTCCGTTTTTACGAGATTGTCTCAAAGATTTGAAATTCGTTTATTTAGTTTTTATATGGTTTACCTTTGGGATGAAGAGAAAAGTCATGAAATTTTCAGGAAAATTAAAAATTTTAATATTTAGAGGTCTAAACGCTCATTTTGTGGCTGCCAGTAATTTTCAAGTCTCTTTCAAACAGCCAACGAATACTGCCACTAAACCCCCTTTACACTGGACGGCGTCCTTTCCGCATCCTTTGTGAGAAACTGGCATCACAGTGGTCGTAAAAAGGAGGCACAAGCATCGTTTTGGTTGCAAAATGAATGCTTAATGATAGGCGAATTGTCAGCACGTAAAGTATTTTTTACCGTCAAACGGAGCCGTACTACGGGACGCAGCAAGGACGCCGTCTAATGTAAAAGGGGGCTAAAACGAGCGCTGGCGTTCGACGCTACTGTACTGTCATGTCATTTAAGGCCCCTTTACACTGGACGGCGTCCTTTCTGCGTCCCTTCTGCGTTCAAAAATGTGGTCAGGACGCTCAACGGTCGCCAAAGCAATTAAATCGTGTCTCGGTGTAAAGGCGTCTGCGTCCCTTGTGCGTCCTTTGAACGACCGAATCTTGATTTTACCTGTAAAACTGCGAGCAACCTGCCTGCCTCCACTGTACGTCCCCTGTGCAACCCAAGGCGTCCACTGCGATGTTTGAGCAACCATTGAGCATCCTTGCTGCGTTTTCTGTACCTTCATCGGCGATCAGTGGCGTCTATTCTAAGATCATTCTGCATCCTGCTTGACCGATGAGCGTTGTTTGGACGTCCTTCTCTATATTCTAACTCGTATTTTTTCATCGGTTCTAACCAGGTCATCCAATAAAGAACATTTCCACACAAAACAAATAAATGGGAATAAACGCTTTAAACTATTGTGATGTAAGGTCTGCATGGACTGATAATCAGCCAGATGCTCATTGTTATTCTTATTAGAAGGATGGACAGGCGCCTAAAACGAAAAAGTGTGACTGACACAACAGCCCGGGAGCCACTGGTCTGCCGCTAGGTGGCTATTAAACAAACCGGAAGTTCGAGAATTTGAATTGGGCAATATTTTTTGAGATTTATAGGGTGTCATAAACGGTGTATTATCTCGGCTATTAACGTACTTGGGGTTACAATATGTACATTGTCATATTGAGAAATAAATTTCGAATAATGTGAGATGACCCAAAAGTTGATCTACAGCATATTTAATGTTGAAAAATGAGTTTGAAATCGAAATTTTATTAAAGCTATTACGGAAGTTCGTTTTTGATTTTGATTTTTGTACCTATAGAGGCCTCCGCACAACTTGAAATTACTACAAGTTGTGGAAAATTTATTCAGCTTTCTGTCAATGTAAGCATGTAAAGAACTTTGCCTTAAGCTGTGAATGGCACAAATCAATTCACGGCCATGTCAGCCTGAAAACTCTCCCTTACGATATCCGCATATAAGCCTCGCTTTGACTTAGTGCTTTCTCATGAGCTTCAGTCTCGTTTTAGTTTTTCCTTCACACAGTATTACTTATATAGAGCAACTGGGTATTGGGGACAATGAAATAATTTTTTTCTTGGCACTTACCACGGTGCTAATACAAATGAACTTTAACATTTTTTTTCATTGTAGATAAACCTTTTTATTACATGAGGCCAACTGATGAGGGTATTCCTTTCATTAAATATGAAAAATAACAAATGAAAGACAATTTACATTTAATCACATTGCTATATATTTTATTTTAATTTTACATAAAATTCAACTAGCCTGAAATATTTTACCAGTGAGACATGTACATTGCAAAATAGTTATTTTACATTACATTGTACATTAATTACCCAGTAGGTGATAATTCAATGCTACTTTACTTGATTGGTACACATTTATATATATTTAACCATCTAACACACAATTTCCCTTTACACAGTGGACCAGAATTTTTACAAATAATATAATTTCATAAATTTTCCCAAATATGTCATGTTAATTTTCTTTCAGTGATACCAGGTATCAATCCATATTTGCATTTGAATAAACTTGTTTTACTTGTATTCTGATAAGTAGATATTATCTATAAGCTACACATACAGTATATAAAAAAACCTGCACAGTAAAAATAAAACAATGTATTGTTAACTTAGTTGCACATACACTTTTAACTAACTTCATGTGGTTAAAACCTAAATTGATTTCACAAACTGCATTTCTATGTACTGATAACCAATAACTATTTATATTAGCAAGAGCACATATTTTTCATCCCTTAGAAGTATCCCAGAGGTTGTGGTGTTCATTGCCACACAGCATTTGGAAATGATGGGCGCTTTTGTTATGATAATTGCACGGCAAAAGGAATAATCCTGGTCCCATTCATGCTATTCAAGCCTAGAATAAATAATAGAGTTTTTAAAAGAATATCATAAAAAAAATTCTAACTACATTTATCAATTGCTCACACACATACACACTGAAATTAATCATAATTTATTGCAATCTTTGTAATAGGTAAACTGTAACAATTAATCTTAAACAGCACTATATTTACAATCTTAACCTTAAACTGCACTATTTATACTAGTACTTAGTAATTCATAACAGTGATTATTAAAAAAACATTTGAAACTGAACTTTGGGCAAAGTTGCACACCCATCATAATTCAAAAACCCAATTTGAATCAAGGCATGAAAAAATTAGAAAACACATGCAAGTCAGAGCACCACATCACTATCATATGCCCTCATCATTGAAGAGCCTGTTTCATTTAATGTACATACACACATACATATATTATTCACCTTTTTTAATCTTGCATTTTTATGACATTCTTCTCCTCAAAACCCCCAACCAATGCAATAAAACTTATTTTGTGTTTACATGTTTTTTTTTCTAAAAAAATTAACACAATTGATATATTTAACCCCCCCCCCCCCCCCCGCCCCCAGCAAAAAAGACATAATTTACGATTCATATATTTCAAAACATGCCTATGGTTAGTTTACAATACTGTATCTTTCACAACTACTGGTACCAATGCCCCCCCCCCCCCTCCCCACCGCTTTGCAAACAAGTACTGGTACACCACGATATGCACATACAGTACGTATACTAGTACGTGTATGCAGGTTGGATGACAATGTTATTTCGCAATCCACTTCATCCTTTTCACATTAAAACACGAAGAAATTGCATGAGAAGCCAAGATTCAAACATTTCACTTATACGGTGACATTCATTCCATGCATGAGACCAGAAAGCCACTGCCATCACTCGATCAACTAAATGATAGGTACCCGGCACGGTGAATATACAGCTTGTTGGAAATGTTGAAATTCTACAAATTACAGGCCATCGCACATCTTAAAAATTTGATATGTTCAAAAAATATTGCCAAACTATGAAAAAACAGGAACAGATAAAGAAAAAAACCCTTAAGCTGCATTTGGCACAGTTCAAAAGTCAATGTTTACAATGACGTTTTGTGTGCGGCCATTTTGCTAATCGCCAGTAACTTTAGAGAATACTCAGTGAAATCGATACACGAAGACTAATTCGGTGTATAAGATGTAACTTAAGCATATACTGTATTGTCCCGTCAAATTCATTAGTATTTAAATCTACTGTTCATTCCACAAACACATGTACAACTTACCTGTCTCTATGCCTTCGTCTCCCGCCAATTTTTTTTTGGGGCTACCACTCCACGTTTTGAAAACGAGGCCAAATCTAATATTTTCCAAAATAACCGTCAAATCAGCCAGTGGCTCCCGGGCTGAACATACACACACTGGACAATAGAAGTGTCACCCCCTAACTCAGAGTAATAAAAGTAGGCAGATCTTGGGTAGTTATAATGCCTGGTCTACTTATAATGTGACTAATGAGTATAAAACCGCTATACCATGGAATTGTATTGTTGGTCTTGTACATGTACAGTAAATGTTATTCCTCCAATATGGCAAGATACAGTAACTTATGTAACGGTTATAGGTGCAAGTTATTAACCTGAAGAGGCGGAATATAAGCAATGTCAGAATATCGATACAATTGAATTGTTCAGTCAGAACCGTGCAGAGGGTCTGGTCTCGGTATAGAAACACTGGATCAAGAGACAAATTGCGTCTGATGGGTCGTCCAAGAAAAACTACTGGCCATGAAGACCGACGACTGAATTTGATGTCCAGGTTATCAACAAACGACACTGCTTGTCAGTTGACAACACAGTGGAACAATTTCACACATAAGAATGTGTCTGTGAAAATTGCTAGGCGTCGGTTACATGCTCATAGAGTGTACAGCAGGGTAGCAAGACTGAAACCTCTTATATCGTCACAAAACAGGCAACGTAGAGTGAACTAGGGTCAACAGGATCTGGAACTGGACAGTCCATGACAATTGGTCCTATATATTTTTTTCTGATGAGTGTCGCTTTGGTCTGACCTCTGATGACAGACGGGTACGATGCTGGCGAACTGCTGGTAAAGCATTTGAACCACATGCACTGAATTTTCGAACCCGGAGCAGCATATTCATCATGGTGTGGGGCTGCATCAGCATCCATGGCGTGGGCGAATTGATAGTGGTTGATGGAAACATGAATCACTAGAAATATATCGACGTTTTGGAGTCAGGCTTGCTACCATCTATTACTAACATGTTTGGTGACAGGAATTATCCATTTGTTCACCAGGATGACAATGCTCCTTGTCACAGGCCCAGAGCAGTTGATGATTGGTTTGACCAACAGGACATTGGCAGGGTGATGTGGCCTGCCCAGAGTCCGGATGCAAACATAATAGAAAATGTGTGGAATGATATGTCAAAACTTTTGACAAATACCCGTCTAACCAGCAGAGAAACTCTATTATATTCAGTGTTTCATGCTTGGGCCAGCATAAGCCCTTACCGCATCAGACAATTATATGAATCCTTGCCTCGTAGACTGGCACCTGTTGTTAGGTCACGTGGCTATGCCACTAAGTACTAATTTTGGACTTGAAACTGCATATTTTGGTAGAATGTATATTTTGTTCTCATTTTGTGATTTTTTGTGAAATTTGATGTTAATAAAATGATACCAGGAGCATATCATTACACAGTCATTTATCTCCCCCATAGTATTGGTTCAGTAGGGGTGGCACTTCTATTGTCCAGTGTGTGTAGAATATTTGAATCCGTTTTCAAATGACGCATTCTGCAAAAAGTTCTGACAATTAATGCATCTTGTAAAAAAAGCAAAATATTCGTTTTATAATAACCTCAAAAAAAATTGATTGTTTCATGTATCTTAGGGGAAAAAACAATCGGAGGCTGATATGAGACCACTGTTGCCCTTAGAAATTCTGTCTGGTGAAAAATACCTCAGCATGGCCCCGTTTGGCAGTGAAAAAAAATAGTAGTCAGAAAGGTTTCATTTATGCTAGATCCTGAAATTTGATTTACCTGTTGACTGTTTCGTCTGTTCACTCTGACAGACTTGGTCATAACTGAATTACCTGTTCAGGTGAAGGTGAACAGGTAATTATCTCAGTCTTGATGATGACTTGTTAGCCCCTCTCGCCCCCTCCCCCCTTCTATTTCAGGATCTAGCATAAATGAAACCTTTCTGACTATCAAAACTTAGATCCAATGAAACTATTTTCACATTAAAAAAAAAAAGTGTTCTACGTGCCGAACACTGGACGATCTTTGAGTTCTCATTCTGCAGCCAAAGCGATGCTTGTGCCTCCTTTCTACGACCGCGGCGATGCTTGTGCGTCCTCTCTGCGACCGCGGCGATGCTTGTGCGTCCTCTCTGCGACCACGGCGATGCTTGTGCGTCCTTTCTGCGTCCATTGAGCGACCATCCTCCATTCTCTCTGCGATTGTTTTGAACATGCTCAAAACTTCGCGGCGTCCATGGCGTCCTCGGACGATGCTTGAACGTTCTTTGTGCGACCTTGGCGATCACTGTGCGTTCTTTGAGCGTCCGACGGCGACCTGGCCAGTTTCATGGTCGCACAAAGGACGCAGAAAGGACGCCGTCCAGTGTAAAGGGGGTTTAAAGGGGTTTTTAGAGATCGTGCTTGGCCACAGCTATGATAGCCCGTTCGCTGAGTAGTGGTCAGTAGAATCACCAGACTGGACGTGTTGTGCACATGAGGTGGTCCGCTGGTCAGTTGAAGTAGGGGGTGGTTTGAAAGTGATACGCTGTAAACTTGATTATTTCAGGGGTTTTAAGTATCCTACATTCCATTTCCATAGATTAGATCGACCTACTTTAGATCGACCTAACTCCCTGGGGGTTCACACTAAATAGCTGTCAGCCGGGCGGACACGAAAGTTAATTGCCCTCTTACAGCTTGTAGTAGGCGGAACGAACATTTAAGTCGGATTATCTGAAAGTAATCTAGCGAGACTCCCCGCGGGGATAGATCGATCTAATATCTATGGGAATAGAGCCCTATGGTCTTGTTTGTCTCTCATAACGTGGAAGATTCATGGGGCGCGAGATAATGGATTGCAGGTTCGTCGGCTATGCCCACGGTTCATCAAGATGGAGAGAAAAAATTACGCTTGGCTCCGAGCTTTACTGACAATGTGGTGGAACGAAGGGTAAAGTAACTCATTTTTTTATGTTTAAATGCAAACCTCATTTAGCTATGATTGCTTCACTTTTGGAGAACGGTTTCATTAATATCCGATGTTCTCTCAATATTGGTTCACGTGGCTCGCACAACGCTCGGTAGGTAAAGAATACAAAGTAATGCGTAAATGAGTGGATTAATATGCTCCCCTTCAACTGTATGTATTGACATTTACCTTTATTTACAACCAAATCTCTTTCGAGTCACTATCAATTTCACATTTGACGTAGATCATTTTTTCGTTACTTGCAGTGGGGATATGGTTTACAAAGCAAGCCAGGAAGGTTCTCTTTGGATCCATTCAGAACAGATGATCCGAGTACTAACTGATCCGCGGACTAAATATGGCCGACCCCACTCCAAAAGCGATGCTTCTAATTCCATTATTATGACCTAGAATGGTATTCGGTATTTGCCTTTACCAACAAACCTATAGACTTTATAAAACTTCGTTAATTACATCTGAATTTTACGTTAATTTCTCATGTTGAAATTAACAACGTTGAACATATCAATAAGATAAGGTTTTGATCTTTTTGTCCTTGTTTTCAGAGTTAGATTACCAAAGAGGACAGACGGTTTTATAGTGAAGCAGACCACATATTTGTTACCCTTTTCCTAACCAAGATTCCTGACGCCAAGGATTGTCACTTCGTTTGGAAGGGAATGGTTTTTATCAATACTACAAAACCAAAAAGCACATGCCGGTATCTGTGCCGTAGCGAGCTAGATTTTAACAGAGATAAAATAACAAGATAAAAGTAAGCTATAATAAGCGTCAGCCACGTGTCTCCGCTGGTGGAATTAGCAACACAAGCTTAAAGCATCCCTCCCACTTCCTAACTTATATATATATATATATATATATATATATATATATATATATATATATATATATATATATATATTGATAGAGCCGTATCTACCATATCTAATAATATATTTATTTCCCTTTTCTTTTAAATATCATGTGAACTGACAGTAGCATTTAAAGTAGGTAAGACAGCCAACAATGTAAACATGACATTATAACCTGAATAGATTATTATTATTATCAAATTCATTTTTTGACATAATAAAATATATTGTGAGTTAAATAATCAGTTTCTCTGCCTTTAGAGTATAAAATTAGAATAAAGACACAAATGCATATGTTTGCCAAGCAATACAATACAATAAGAGACTACAGAAAAAAGGATCAACCTGGCATACTTCAACAATAAATATTGTTCAGTACTTATTACTCAGGAACATGAATAGCACAACAAGAAGATCTATGGATCAGTAGGTAAGTTTTTAAGAGGTTGATCTCTGGTATGAGTAAGAGTCAATAAGATAAATATATAAACAAAAAATAATGTCACTAAAAGACAGATCCTTGCAGAAATGCATATGAATCCGAGAAAAAGGGCTTGCATTGGGTTCATTTGATGTCATGGCTCTTCTTTAAAACTGTGTTTGGGTTCACTTGATTTCACTGTTCTGGTTACTTTCATTTTCTTTTTTTGATTTTTTGCTTTACAAAGTTTATAATTTGAAAGTGCCGTGTATAAAAAAACAAGAGGACCAACCAAACACATGCACTGTGATATCATCATAAAGAGTCCCATCATGACCTACACTTTCTATGGAAATATCAGCAGTCATAAGACAACTAGGTACTGTAGTGTACGGACGTGTTTTATTGCTTTCGACACAAATCTTTTCATATCAAAGTCAAAAACGTCGTGCATTCCAGGATTAGGGGATGCTTTTAGCGCAGCTATGAGACGGGCAAGGGGGAGGATTTCCAACGCTGCCTCCTTTGTAAGAAGCAAGCTGAGAAGATCGACAAGAGTTGGAGTCCATCCTAACTTGGAACATGTGTCCATACCGACAGTTCCCAAGATTTTGGTAATGAATCCTACTTTATTTATTTAATTCTTTTGGTAAGATTTGACCACTCTGTAAAAAGCTGTGAGGAGGCAGTTTTTACCAATATAACCACAGAAAATATTATGATGGAGTCCGGTAAATGCCATGCCCACTCAATGTCACACTTCCTGCTGATCAGTCTCTCTTAAAATTGCCATGTGGCAGTGCTGAGAAAGTTTTGGACATCACTAGGATGATTCAGATCAAATGACTCCCCAGCCTGACTGAGAGAGTGACTTCAGGAGTGGTTGATGAGCAAGCAGTATGAGACCACAAAGAAACTAACCTTTAATTTCATATGTAACTTATCTTACCTTTGAAACCAGGCAGCAAATAAATAAATAAATAAATAAATAAATAAAAAGAAAAGGAACCTGGCAAGACCTTATAAAAATCCTCACCAGACCCAAATGGATAAAGAAAACCCTGAAGAGAAAAGCTAAGGCTACTGATACACAAGGACAAAGTTTAGCTCTGGTGCAAGGAGGCCATCAGCTTCTGTATAAAATATGAAAAAAGAAAGGTCATTTCTAGACCTCAAAAAAAAAAAAAAAAAAAAAAAGTATATACATGTAGACTCTAGATATGTTCCTGCTACCTTGATGAACAAGATAATATTAGCCAAAAGAAATGAGAAGGCCAAAGTAAGGAACAGAAAATCAAGAGAAAGCAAACGTTCAGAAAACGCAGCAATGCATGTAGATCCTATGAGTGAAACTGGTGGCTATGGAACACTGTGAGTGCTACCAATAATCATGATGCCCAACAGGTACCTTCAATGTTTCTTTCATTATCAAGCTTCCAAGTAATTACAAGGCAAAGGGCCTAAGGACGAGCTTTAACAAGGGCACATTAATTTATGGCATCTCTGAAAGCTGAAATGGTCAGATGGGCCCGTTTCACAAAGCCATTGTTAGTTAGAATAACTAATGACAGTACTATCTTACTAACTAGAAGACTTAGCCATATTTGAGGGGTGTTTCACAAAGCCATCATTAACCCATTGCTAAGTTCAGTCGTAAACAAATAATGGAAGAAAAAGAAAAGACCAAGGCTTCATTCACATGCAATGTCTATTTTCTAAATTCTATTTTCTATTCGCGGTATGTCTTATGATCACGGTCTGTGCCCTGAATATCCCGCGGCATAATTACTGGCAGTGCGAGCCAGTTACTTATACGAAGCTGTAATTAATTCTCGGCTGTGCTCGCGCTGCCAGTAATTACGCCGCGGGATATTCAGGGCACAGACCGTGATCATAAGACATACCGCGATTAGAAAATAGAATTTAGAAAATAGACATTGCATGTGAATGAAGCCCAAGAGAGCTCAAGGCATTAGTAGTTGGCATATCTGAAAATAGAGAGGTGTTATTTTCAAAGTTTTACAATGATGTGACTAATAACTTGAAGGAATTAAGACACCTAAAATATCCTTTTCTTTTTAGAAAACTCCTACTAGTAACCTTAAAATTACGTAACGGTCAATTCTCGGCACCATCCACAATGTCTGCCTAATAAATAATCGGCCGTCAATCAGTACATCCCGTCACAGAATACATGGAAATCTGATTAGTCTGATCTGCGACCAGTATTTTGCTATTGTCACTTCCCCAGGAGCAAACACAGTTTATTTTTGAAGTATGCTGAATAACATGTTTTTCAGAATCAGCAATAACCCACTCCGGATTGCCATCTTCTTGCTGATCCAAAAGAGTCCATATCCGTATCTGGCAGTCATTGCCACCAGAGATGAGCTTAGGGGCGTGGCCACCATCCCCCTGGGGGTCGGCCTTCCCAGATCCCTGGGGTGTGAAATACACTGAAGATACTCCCTGGGTGTGTCCATATAAAGTTTGCCCCACCTCTAGCTGCTTTTTACTGCTAGTCATAATCTGTATTTTGCCATTTTCGAGTCCACATGCTGTGTGACTCCCATCTGGTGTTAAAGCAATTGAATGTATGAAGGGAGGGTTGATGAAGTATTCCGTGGCATTCTCCTTTTCATCCCCAATTTCCTGCATGTTAATCTTCTTGATTGCCCGTCCTCTGGAGAAATCCCAGTGGATGAGATTACAGTCAAATCCACCACTTAGCAATTCCCATGGTCTCTGAGGCCGAAAACAAACAGAGGAGCAGATATTGGAGTGCTTGCATAGAGTCTTATAAACTTTCCTCTCTTGTAAATTTATTACCTTTATTGTGTTGGCATCATCACAGGCAGCTAAAAAAGTTCCCTGTTCGTTCACCGTGACCTGGTTTACTTCATCCTCATTGATCTCAAACTGGTGAACAGGTGACGTCCCTGACCTCAAGTCATAAATGAATACTCCCTGCCCCACGGCAGAATATACCATGTTTTGATTTGACTTCGAACTACAGACCGATGCCACGTCTTCTTCTTGATTGGGGGAGCATATCTTGGTCACTGCCTTCCCCTCAGTGTTCCAAACAATGATCTCTCCCTGCTCTGCTCCAGAGACGAGCTGACCATCGGGATGGACGTCAAGACAGAGGACAGTTTCATTGTGGCCACTTAGATGTATCAGAGACTGCCGTGAGAGAGAGCTGGACATCCTCTGAAAATTTAATGATAATATCCTATGATTCTATTGACAAATTGACAATATAACAAATAAAACTTGTCAATAACCTTAATCTCGGCGTTCCACAAGGGGCCCGCAGCTATAGTCCGAAGGTTCATTGGCCCGAATATTCACTAAAGAACCTTCGGACCACCAAACCCTTGATTTAAAAACTGATGAAAATGTCACGATTTTTCAGACTAATGAACCTTCGGACCAGTGAAACTTCGGACTATCGAGACGCCGCCTTCCACAACACATAACAGCCGATGAATGATTTACGGCTTTTTGCGAGAAAATACCAATTACGTCACATTTAGAATGATTATTTCGACTAAATCAATCTGATACTTCGACACTTACCTAAATGGACAGCCGATCAGGTTCTTACTGCCCTTTACTTTTTAAAATATATACTTGCGTTCCAAAAGAGGAAGAAACAAGGTTTTCATTAAAAGGGAAATAAATTGCATCCACTGTACCGCACGTGGTGTCAATGCACAAGACAAGCTGAGGTCAAGAAGTGGGACTTAATTTCTGTATATAAAACTTAGGATATTTATACTGTTGAATGATTGACTAAAATCTGTGAGGATCAATTTGACGTCAGTATAAGTGTCCTAATACAAATATGCAGAATTGTTCATAAATAATCTAGAAAAATAAGCTGAAAAGATTTTTCAGCTTTTGCCCCCATCTCATGTTCTCATATGTGACATGGCTAGAAAAGGTAGATTCGGTTGATTGTTCTTTAGTGGATGACATTAATATTCATTTTGCTTGTTGCTCTCCAAAGTTACTGATTAACTGGTGTTAAGATAGGTTGTGTGTGCATCAAACTGTCACCATTGCTGTGACATCTTCCAGCCTTTAATCCAACATTTTTGCCAAAATGAAAGTAATGCTGGCCACTCTCACCAAATATTTAAACACAAATGAAATATTTTATACATTGTTAAGTCTGGTCTTCAAGTCAAGTGGGTAACATATAAAACGTTTTGATCAAGAACATGTTAATTTATAAATTATTGATCTTTTAGCTCTGCTTAAACTGGACTTTGGGTAGTTAAAAGCTCCTCAAGTCAATATACCTTTCTGACATGTCAGAAAGACATGGTGGTCTGAATGAAATATAATTTGGTAAGAATGAATTTACCGGATTATAATTGGTTCAAAATGCCTTATCAAAATATGCAGAAACAGGTCTAGCATATAGGTTCAAACAATCAAGAGTTAGACAAAATTGCATTTTTCTTAACAAATTGAAGAAAAAAATCTTGAATAAAATATGAAGGCTTTTTTTTTTTTTTTTTGGTATAAGAATATCCAAAGTCTACTAGAAACTCATTTTTAAGAACTTTGGACAAACCATTATCAAGATGTTACTGGTACTGACAACTACCCTGTACATGAGAAAACTGTGGATAGCACATTGTCAAGTACTTTATCAGTTTTGGCAATGCTGAGATATGAAACAGACAAATTAGAAGCAACTTTGACTTTCTTGGTAATAACAATACATTGTTTCCAGTAAGTGGTTACTTTAATGTATTGAGGAATTACCAAATATCAGTTTTTGCATGTGATGGCCAGAATTACTTATATACATCTACGACTTGGGTAACTTGATATATACTTATCATACTTGTGTTTATATTCCTCCCTATCAGGTGATTGGAGATATGGGGGTCTTAAATGTAGAACAAACGGGGATCCAGCGCACGTGCGTTGGGGGGAGAGAGTGAGTTTCGACACTTGGGGCCAGTTACATTTCTCTATCAAGCTTAGGCAGTCAGAGGGACACAGTGGTGAAACTTGCAAAGAAGATTAAAGACAGGTGTGTTCGTGTCTGTGTGGAGGGGTAGTATAATTGTGTAGAGGGTGGGGATACTGCACTGCTACTATTTAATAAGGTGTCCTGCTGCTGAGCTGGTGCCCAGGTGTGGGTAGAAATAATAAAATAATTCTATTAACTTTGTCCAAATAAAGGCACCTTTATCCAACATAATATGGTTACCTTCAAGATCAGTTGCGCAAACAAGAGTTACTTGAAAAATCACTTATAAAAATTCATGTTTATTCTAGAAAAAAGAAATTACACTTAATGCTTTCATAGCAAGCAAACAATTAACAGTGTAGCAGGTAAGCAGTTAAAAATGTCGCATCTTCCTTCTAAACCATGGAATGGAAATCGGATCATTTTGCTTCTTTCAAATTTGAACACCTTTTACTTTATTTTCACCTGTATTTTTGGTATTTTCCTCCCAAAACAGATATCTTAGTATCATTATTCAATATGACTACTTTACAGATATGTATGTTTATCATTACTCGAAAAGACTACTTTATTATTTTGTGGTTTACCCAACAAATATTAATATAAGAAATTGTTGTCTCATGTTGAATGCAAACTAAGTGTACAGATTTAAACGGGGAGTTTCACAACTACTGATGGTTTACTATTTTTTGGGGGGTCTTTATCTAGATTTAAGAGAAAAAATTAGACAAGAAAAAGAAAAAAAAACACAAAACAACAAACAAACATTTGTCAGAAAAAGTTACAGGCAGGATAACATAAACAATGACTGTAATTATATATAACCAAGAACAACAGAAAAAGAAAGATTTATGACAAATGTAGTACTTAAAATTAATCTTACAATACATCTAATAAAAATATTGGCATTAGAGAGTGGCAATTACAATGATATGACAATAGCTAACAGGGGGATTTTCTCCTAGACGAGTTAAGGCACAGTCTTCAGTTTATCCATTGCCAAAGCATGGTTTCTAGACAACAGTGCCTTGACAATGAGGGAGAATTTATCATCAGCATTTCTTTTTTCTTCATTTGTTACCTTTTATGGTGTCCTTATATTTTACATTCCAAATAATCCTCTTGAAACAATCCATTCCTGTGATCAATAAATCAAAATTCAAGAAGCCTGGGCCATATGGAGGACATAAAGCTGCAGAAGCTCTTCAAGACAACCTTACTGAATAAGCAGCAACCATGCAAAAGCATCAAAACGTACATTCTTACCATACTGACAACCTAAATTATGTACAGTAGTAAGCCCAATTGAGTATATAACATAGTAAATAAAGATGTTTCTACATCAGCCTTAACACTGTATCACAACTTACACTCGAGTTCCGTTTACTAAACACCCACCCATGCCCAAAGTTGCACCCCTTATTCGGGTCTGCTTCTTCATTTTCTTTTCATTTCTAAATATGCCCACTAGTTTTGTTTGAATGTCCTAATATTATGTGTTGACAAAATATGCATCACAAAAATATATTGCCAATGCTCTGAATTTACTCAGAAATATCAAAGCACTTGGATTCTGGTCTCCTTTATCAATGACATTTTACTAATGACATTTGATTTTTGAGTCTTGACAATCTGAAACCCATTCACACCAAGTTAAAGTTGAAACCATACAGTCTAAACCAATCTCCAAATTTGGAGACTACAAAGGTAAAGGCTACTATAGGAAGCTACACATTACTTCAGTATCTTTAAAACTATAACAAACAATCTGGCATTGATGAAATACGAGCAGGTTCAAGTTAAAACTGGTGTGAACAGGGACTGAAATTGTACCATCCATGCTCTCTTCTTTACATCAGTATGTCTTCTATATAATCATATTTTAAAGAGATATTGGTTTACATTGTTGTCCAATATAACTTATGCTACAAACTTAAATGAAATATTATCTTGTTTTTTCTTCTTTCTTTAGAACCATTACTAGTATACTTATTTTGTGCCTTGGTAAGAAACATATCTTGAAGTATAGATTTTTTTCTGGGAGGTTGGATTTTCGAGATCTGTGGTGTCATTTAAAATGCAACTGATGAATTTGTACATTGAAAAGACATTTTTAAAGTATTTACATAAAGTATTCTCTTCACAAAATGACTTCATTTATACAAGCATTTTCCCCCATTTGTTTTCCTCCTTTAATTACAAACACATAACTGAAAATAATAATATCTTAGTCATTTACAGTAAAGATTTGTGTTCACATTTTCACTTTGTGATTGTATGAAAACTTGCACATTCATTCCAAAACAATATATATCTATCTATAATACCCTACCCCAAATATGTTATTTATCATTTACCCACCCCACAAACCCCAAATATACCCCAATTTTAAAATAGTGTTTGAGAAAGTCCTTTGTAGCCCCAAACATTTTCACAACACCCCTTTTGAAAAGGTCGAGGAGCTAGAAGTGAACTTCCAACAGTAACAGAAATGATACAAAGACCACTGTTGTGGTCAACTTCAACGATTAACTATAAAAAAAAAAAAAAAAAGACTGATGTTACAGAGCCTGGCATAAGCTCTAAATTCAGCCAAATCAGAATTTGGAGTGAAAAAACATCAAACTAGAAAAATTAAAAGAAAATGTGTTCCTTTTTTTAGCAACTTGTTTTAATATCTAGTGAAACTATTGTGAGCTACTGTGAGCCCAAAATGTTGATATAGCAGTAAATCAAAAACAGAAGAAATATCTGCAAAAGTAACACCAACTGCAGATTTTTTCTTCTTTTTATCAGTTTGTCTTTATAATCAGTTATGGAAATGGTGCACATTTTTTTAATGAGTTTCCCTTATATCTACACAATATCAAGTCTACTTGCCCCTTTCAAAATCCAACATAGCCATTCTTACTCTGCATTTTGGCTGTTTCTTATTCAAAATTCAGTGTTTTTTCTGTATATCTTTGTTGAAATCAAAACTATTTAAGGAAAAAAAAAGGTCATATTGACCTACTAAAATGTTACCAATTATATAGGAACGGAAGAGTAAAATCCAAAGTCATTACAACCTGTTATCATTTTAGCTTGCTATCACCAATTAATGAAAAAGAAACAAATAGGTCATCACGACCTACTTCTTGAGCCATGTTACTATAAATAGGATCCTATGATAACAGTTCTCCTCACACGGACTGGTATCCCTGTCTATTGGTTCGCCTGCCGATGAGGTAAGCAATGAGAACAATCACAACCAGTCCTGCCAACGCAGCACCTACAGCAATGGGTACGATGTTGTCTGTTTGTGTATCTGCTAAACATACAGTTTCTGAAAATGACAAAATATAATACTATGAAGAAGAATATAAAATCAGTCACTTAATCTGAGGTCAAGGTAAGGCTTTACAGACCCCAGAAAAGTGAAACTGACTGAAGTTGGACGGTGCACTTATACTACTTCACATGGTTATTATTCTGAAAGAAATATAAAGGAGCTTTAAACATATCCTGCACATATGACTGTAAAGTTGAAAGGGGTTGACTAACTTGGTAAATATGCCATTTGACTATACATGTAGTGCTGACAGCTGGTTGTTATGTTCTGACGTGAATTTAAGGTGATTAAATGCCACTGGCCAAGGGAATTATAGTAAACTGTACACAAATTTAAACAGGTTTTGATAAAAAAAATGACACTTAAACTATCAACCTGTTAAGCAACAAGGGAAAAAACTAACCTTTTCCCCCACCAAAATCACCAGTTTTGTTGTTCTGGTTGAAGGCTGTCACTTTCAAGTTAGTAATACTGACAGATACTTTATCATCAAATGTGGGCTTAATTTCAGAGTTGCATCTGTAATAGTTGTTAACCGGTGCTTGTACATTATCAAAATGTCCGTTTGAAGAATTCTTCACATCTGAAAAAGCATTATAATAATGATTACTGAAAATGAAAACTTGGCAACTATTACATATATATATTTACTGAGAATACATTAACACAGAGAATACATTTTTAAATAAGAAAATAAAAACCAAAAAAAATAAATAAATAATAATAAAAGTAAAAAAAAAAAAAAAATATATATATATATATATATATATATATATATATATATATATATATATATTTTTTTTTTTTTTTTTTTTTTTTTTTCAATTACTTTATGACCAATTAATTATTGTTACAAAGAAAATAAATCAATTAAGAAAAAAAAGAAAATAAATCAATCAATTATAAAAATAAAATATTGAGTAACGATTACTATATAAAATAAAAATTAAATAACCATACCTATTCCATTAGGGAACAGGGTTTCATCCTTGGTGTTGTAATCCACAGTGGCATTCGCCAATGCCACATTGGTGCCATCATTAGTGAATCTCATGGTCATATTGACACCATTATCATACATCATTATTGTAATTGTCTCCAAAGCCTTCGAACAATCTCCTTCAACTGCTGCACTGCTATTTTGGGGCAGGCTAAATTTAGCCTCTTGCGTCTTGTTCTGAAACCATAATGAAACAATTCATAAAAACTAGATAGTGTGGCTGCATATATACAGATATCAAACAACAGAACATTGTATTTGTAAAGATGATCAGTACTATGATGTTTCCCATAGTACAACTGATGCTGGACCAGTAATAAACTGCACATTTGTCCAGTTACTGACCAACCTTTTAAAAAGTTTTCAAATATGATTAAAATGGACGTGTGGTATTCTATAAATCAGAATTGCTGGCAGGAATGTTAAGACACACTTAGGCGTGCTGAAAACAGTTCCATGTAACACCAAACTGACGGGAACAAAATCAAGGTGTTAGCATTGGAATATTTGTTAAATCAATATCATTATTGGCTGGGGAGGCCCTATTACCACTGTACTCGGGAAAGCTCCATTATATTGAAGTTAGATCAGTATATACCTCCCCTTCAATGTATCTCTGTTAAGTAGTCATTGCTATAAGTCTTCTTTTTAACATTCTCACCAACCTTTTAATTTTATCCATTTATAACTAAATGCTATTCACATTTTACATGGGCTGATCCTCCTTGGAAGTGACTATCTCTATTGGTGGTTTAATTGAACTATGCTCACTATATATAATCCCTCTACTCTCTTTAATTAGTAGATTGCTGTACCCAGTAATGATTGGGCAATACACGTATTAGTTATAATGTCACTTTTATCAGTCATAAAATAAATTAATTTAAGCAGTTTAGGAAATTAGAAGGCTTATTCAAGGTTCAATTTCCTCTTATTTCTAGCAACATATATCTAAGTATAAATATCATTGAAAGTAGTTTAAATTGATAATATTTAATGCAATATGATCATAATAATAGTTATATGACCACAATTATGAATAGTGATGTGATTAACCTAATACTAACAATATCGTAATGTAAAGAAAAACAACATTTCAATATTAATACATGTTTATATTAATAATGCTGATAACAAAAAAAAAATTCTCTGGCTTTATAAATGCTCACCTTGTCATCCATATATTTGATGATAAACTGGGCATTCATTTGTAGAATGATGCAGTCAACAGTGCCATTGCTCATCACAAATGTTTTTCGCTCTGGTTGGGCAGTAGTGGTCACCGGTGCTGTCATTGTCACCGTTGTCGATGGTTGTGTTGTCGATGATTGTGCTGTTGAATTGTTAGTGCTATTGCTTGTAGTTGGGGCTTGGGTTGCTGTTGTTCCTTTGTTGGTAGTTGATGTAGTCACAACGGTTGTTTTCACTGTTGTTGTTTGTGTTGTTTTTGTTGTTGCAGCAGTTGTTGTGTTGTTATTGGCAGCCACAAATGCAACTGAAAAATAGCATGTACGCAATAATAAGTGTGAACCTGTGAGAACAATTTGTGTGAATATGGAAAGTACATTTAAAGGCAAAGGTTTCACATTAAGAATTTTTTTGAAATCTTATAGATAGAAACATTTAACATAACAAATATGATAGCAGTGGTTACTGTGGGAGAAATGAATCCACTTCCTGGTATTGGCAAACTTTAATGACTGCAAAATCAATTTCCAGACTCATTCTGGCTGAACACCTGTTGTGTGCTGAACATATTTGATAAGATAGGGAAGCAATCATTGAGTTTTTTTTTTACACGGACTAATCAGTTTTTGATTTCAGAAATACTGATAAAAACCTTCACATATCAGGTACTAGTACTATCATCAGATCATGTACTTCAAATCTAAGTACAATAAATAAATAAATAAATAAATAGATAGATAGCACCACAATTACATAGCATACATATGAATGAAGCATTATATAATCAAACTGTAAAGGTTTGATCCATTTGCCGAGTCACTTTCTCACATTAAGTGGATCCCATCCAAATGTCAGGGGTTATAAGAACAATAATAGCAAAATATTTCACATCACTCGTTGTTTATTTTTCTTGGCAACTATCTTCCCTTCACAGCAAATGATATATATATATATATATATATATATATATATATATATGCACAGGTTACAACTCATGGTAAACCTCTTTCGAGAAGAAATTGACTTCCTACATAAACCATATTAAGGGTCAATAATCAATTTATGTCTCATAAGGCCACACTTTTTTAATTTTATGGATGACATCCTGCGCGCGCACGGATTTTCGCCCGTTCTCCAAAAAAAAAAAAAAAAAAAAAAGCCCCCCCCCCCAGCCCCCAACGAAGTCGGTTGTCGCAAACGTTGTTATTGAATTTGCAAGGAAATGAGCTTTCTGCGCATGCGTATTTTCGCCACGTGGAAATGCGGCCACTTTGCTGTCAAATTCATCTCTAGGATTACTTTCAAATTACACAACAATAAAAGTCATAAAGAGAACGGGCGCCATCGTTTTGGATTGGTATGCCATTGATATTGGGCATGGAGATATCACCTTTTTACAATTGTGCGAAAGGCTGGCGGCGGCCGAAACATTTCTGTGACATTCTGTATAAAGCAGCACATTAATACCAGGTTTTCTGTAGCGAAAGAAGGGTCGACAAGGGCGTCGAGGTATTTGGTGGGCTGAAGGTCAGACAGGCCACCTGACAGTTTAGCTGCTTCGTGTGAGTTGAAGTTGACAAAATGGCATCGTCTGAAATGACCTTTAATAGATTTGGTAGTATTAAGCATATCTTTGCATCATTTTTTAAACATTTCTGTGAAGTGTTCAAAATGTTTTAATATTCTGAGAATACAAATAAAGACACACTGTTTGATTGATATTTGTTTTATTGATTGCTATACCAAATGAATGCATGAAATAACCTTAAATAGATTTGGTAATATGAAGTATATCAATTCATGACTTTTTTTACATTTCTACGAAGTATTCACAATGCTTTAATATTTTGAGAGCATGGATAAAGACATATTGTTAGTTTGATATGTGTTTCTGTGGTTAAATTTGTGTTTCCAGCTGTGTACTGACAGCATTCCTTTACTTAAGCAGTTTTTTTTTTTTTTTTGGACTGTTTTTTTTTTTTTTTTCGCCCTCTCGCACCGATTTTGGGGTACTCAGAGGATGTCATCCATAAAAATAAAAAAGTGTGGCCTAACCACATGAAATCATTACAGTGGCAAATTCAGCATAGTATTCAACACACTAATCCCCATGTGATTGTTGACATGACTCACACCAGCAAAGTCAGGAGTGCAAAAGTTCTATTCAAAAATTTCAATATTCTAAAATACTTATTCTCATATATGCATCTGATGGAAAATACCATTCAGCCAGAGCCATTTGACACTAGTAGGTGGCAATTTCCTTTCTCAATAGGCACCAACCGGCTAGCTAATGTTAAATTTTACCTAATACTAGCATTTATTGAAGGCCCCATTCAGAACAAGGGACTACCTAGTCTGAGGGTCAAATATGGCAACCTACTACAAAGCTTTAATTCTAATCCACTAACAGACACCGAAAAGACATCCTGTAGAAAAGCATTCAAGTAGGTCGGCAATGTTTAACCCTCTAGCTAGCTAGTCCCCTTTTCTGAAAGGGGCCTAAGACCCTAATTATCTGAAGAGCTAGTGGACCAGAAAGAGAAGAGGGTGGCAGCAAGATTAACTATCTCATGTGACCCAGTCAGTGACTCAGTGCATATGGAGTAAACTATTAGTGCTGACCCAAACCTCTGTTATCAGATATGATTTCCATGTGATTTCACAATGGAATGAGACAATAAATGGCACAGTTCAGTCCTGTTCTCATCAGTTCTAAATTGTTCAAAACCCTGCTTCAAGTGGGAAATGTTAAGCCCCATCTTGCCCCCCCCCCCCCACCACACACCCCCTATCTTAATATACTCCAACTTAAATGAAATCCCTATAATATTCCAAAATTAAATAGTCAGCAGAATAAGCATTTGGTTTACATGACGATCTACTGCAATCAACTGCCCACTCCCTGATGTTAAAACTAAAACGTCGTAAGTCAAAACAGTTCTGACCACATCCCTGCACAACTCAGTCATGTAATACATAAGGGAATTTACTAATTGGTACACATGTTCATGTCTGCCGTGAATGCTCAAGTTACTGCCTACGACCAGCAGACAATGTAATAAGTATTTCTAGGCATTGCAGGTTGATCTCAAGACACATGACAGAACTCGATTACAATAGTTGTGGGTGGAACAAGAGTGGGATAAGGCTGGCTTCCTATTGTTTGAAATCATTATCATTTGAACATGCTAAGTTAAGCTCATAACAGCTAACTGGATGCAGTGTACATTCATATAAGTGGAAATCATATATATATATATATATATATATATATATATATATATGGTATTTTCTGATTTCCACTTATATGAATGTTAAGGGTCAATTATATATATATATATAATTCACTTAATGAAAAAATAATTTTTCTTCAATTTATTCTGTATCATAGTTATCTTCTGCATGTAAGAACAGGGGATAATACTGAAACGATTATTCAACTATATTTGATCTTGATTTTCATTACTATTCAACAATATATTTTATAGAATTCAATAGTGAAATGACTTTTCAACTATTTCTGTTTTTGACTAAATCATATTTTCAAATTCACAGTTCTCTGCAATTAATTTTAACTCAAGTCAATTTGAATTTACACCAATGAAATCAAAATATTGGATGTAAAAAAATTACAATATTAGCTGTTGACTGAAGAAAAATTACTTTACACTGACGTTTAATCTTTACTCAATATGATATGCATCAAAATACTTTTGATTTTGACAAACAGAGAAGAATATAAGTGTTAACAATAAAACAACAGAGTCAAGAAAACCTGACAAATGACAGATCAATGGGGAATGGGGGAAGCACACTCTAACACCCCCTTACACAATCATAAACTTGTTTACAACTGGTAGACAAGATGTTAACACCTGTGTACACAAGTATACCAACATCTTAACCTGTCAGAGATTGCCAGGATTTGTCACTGTATACTTTAAGCAAGATGATTTATAACAAGATTTCCAACATCTAACCCTGTCAAAGATTCCAAGTATTTGTCATTCTTTATTTAAGCAAGATGACTATCAAGTCTGTCTTAATGCTGACTTTCTATACTTCAATAATCGAGCTCTGATTAGAAATAGTTGACATTAAGGGATAAAAGTCACGCTCTGCTCACCTTAACTAGTAAGGATGCAGGAAGTGACCTAATACTCAAATAAGTCCCATCTCACCTTCGAGTAGATTTACGTAAGATGGTGAAATCTTAGGCAAAGTCGCCCGTTTAATGACATATCAGGTGCATTTCAATAATTTTTGTTGAAATACGGGGGAATATAACAAGGCTGGATTGGTGTATAATTTCCAAGTAAAAAGCGATATTATCAAGAGGAAAAATGGCCACTGGCACTGGTGTACTGCTATTTTTCACTGTCAAGTCAACCAAGGCGTCTCGACAACTCCAAATACTTAACTCTTGGAGGCTATTTCGCTGATCATCATAATAAAATTCAATGCCTCAACTTACCACATAAACTGCAAATAAGCAGGTATTTTGTCATTTTGCTCTCCATTTTTCAGTCGGATCCTCGCTTTACGCCAAAATTTACTGAAGTCGGAGGCAAGTCACGGGAATGTCACATGACCCTTATCTTTATCGATTCGTCAATAGGTGGCCAAAATCACGACAGAATGGAACAGTGAACCGCACTTTTATCTGTCAAATAATCAAAAATTCAATACTCGATTGATGAATAATGAACATAGATATGAAAAAGTTAGATGTTAAATTGCAATGTAGTTAACTTTATTAAAGGTGCAATTCAATTCTTTTTTAGTTTTTCATGGATACAGTGACCTCTATTGAGTAAATTTATCACCACACAATAAGAAGATCAAAAAGAAACATCATGAAACCAAGTTTAGTGGTGGATGAAATGTTTCCTGAAGGGGCAGGGCCCTACATGGACATTGAAGAGGTAAACTCGATGTCAGAAAAGATGCATAGCACTCAAGACTTTGGCTTTCAGTGGACACACAAATCACGATCGAATAATTCCATGTTGATGTTCTCAATCGATCGCCGATTTTTTAGTTGGATTTTTTATTATCAAGATTTTTCACAAACTGCGTGCCTCAAGGCTTGTATACATATTTAAGAGCAGCACTGAAAATACGTCTGAAGACTTTCCTGTGCAATCATAACTTTATTTAACATCTCAGCATTCGAAACAAAGCCATTTATGATTTGTCTTCGTTCATGCACTCACAAGTTTCAAACAACATGTAACCAGTAGTAAGTCTAATTTTTAAATGCAACCCATCTTTCATTTTTGGAATTCAGTCCCCATGTAATTTTAAGATAATGCTGTTTTGTGAAGTGTAATTGCTCTGTTAAGTTCAAATCTAGTGCTTATTATGATATAACATTATATTATATTATATTACAGAAACTGGAGTCAAATTTTTGCTTTTTATATAACACTAAGTTTGAAGCACTCATATGATATAACTGTGCTGTGTAAACATTTAATTTTTCAGGCTGGTGGATCCAGTGCACTGCTGATGGATCTGGCTGCAAATGAGAAGTCGGTTGATCAGGACTTTTATAACGGTGAGTTAAATATCCAGTGCCTTACTTTCAGTGCTGGTTAAGTTGCCACTGGTGAAAAACAGGGGAAAGATGATTTGAAAATAAGCAAAGGGAACACGAAGGTTAACATTCACAAAGAGCCTGTGTGTGTGTGTGTGTGAGAGAGAGAGAGAGAGAGAAGTCCTTGAGGTCTCAAGTGAACATTCCCATGTTGTTTCTCTCCTTCACAGACAGGGAAGGATTTAGAGAGCTGCAAAATGACCCAAGGAATAACAACAGTTGATAGAATTTTTATGTACAGACACAGATGTGTCTGTACATATTGCCATCACCTGCGTCTGTCGTCGCCGTCGTCGCCGATGCCGATGCCGATGCCGATGCCGTCGCCGTGCACTTTCATTGTAAACACGATAAGTGGAAGGCAGTTTTAGTTTTTGGCTTAATATTTACAGAGCTGATAAATATTCATAAAACGCAGGTCAAGTTTGAAAATCAGCATGATCAGGCCATTATTGTAGAAGTTATGCTGTTTTTTCACTTTTCAGCATATATGAAACACTGTAAACACAATATAAGAAAAACAGATTGGCTGATTGTCATGAAACTCATAGGAGTGATCAATCCTGCTAAAACGCAGGTTGAGTTCAAAAATCAGCATAATCGGAGCATTATTTTAGAAGTTATGCTGTTTTTTCACATTTCCTCAGATTCAACTCTTAGGCATGTTAACAGTCTCATTATTGAACTAATAAGATATGTAAAAGTGTTTGTTTGACATTTCCTGCATCTTTACAACATTGTTAGTTGATTATGTAAAAATGATGGTAAACTTGTAATCGTGTATTGTGTAATAAAGTGTCAAAAACGGAAATAAACTCAAATCATTGCAGTTTGTCAGATTCAATCATTCACCATGTTCAGAATCTCAGAATGGAGGAAATTGGACATTTAACACTATTCTATTGATATTTTCCCCATCTCATCAATTTTCTTAGTTGCTCATATAAAAATTGCAGTTAACTGTTTATTTTGTTTTATGTTAAAAAAAGTGTTAAAAATGGAAATAAACCCATGTCAGAACAGTGCTGTCTTGTTTCACATTTTCTCAGATTCAATTCTTAGGCATGTTAACAGTCTCATTATTTAATCAATAAGATACGCAAAAGTGTTTGGTTGACATTTCCTGCATCTTTACAACATTATTAGTTAATTATTTAAAAATGATGGTAAACTTGTTATTGTGTATTGTGTAATAAAGTTTCAAAAATGGAAATAAACTCATATCATTGTAGTTTGTCAGATTCTATCATTCACTATGTTCAGAATCTCAGAATGGAGGAAATTGGACATTTAACACTGTTGTATTGATATTTTTCCCATCTCATCAATTTTCTTAGTTGATTGTATAAAAATGGCAGTAACCTGTTAATTTTGTTTTATGTTAAAAAAATTGTTAAAAATTGAAAAAAAAAAAAAACATTTCAGAACAGTGCTGTCTTGTTTCACATTTTGGCATTTTCAAGTTGTGACTTTGAAGTTCCATGGGCCTGAAGACCTTTGCTAGTCACATTTCTGAATATCCATAATACTAATATTTTATTATTAAAATTGATGGTCATTATGCTGTTAAAAATTATGTAATATTGCATCAAAATTTGAAAAAAAACACTATTTTGGGCACTGCTCCCATGATGACCATTTAAGAAAAACCATGTCACTTACTGTTCTCAAACTTACAGGAAAGAAACATGGGACTAAAATACAGCTTCAGTAGGCAATGCAGTCTGTTTGGTAATTCTTACTGCCAGTTAAAGTTTTTTTGTGAAAATTAAATTTTTCACATATTGGCATTTTCAAGGTGTGACTTTGAAGTTCCATGGGCTTGAAGACCCATGCTAGTCACATTTTCTGAAAATCCATAATACATATATTTTATTATTAAAAATTGACGGTCATTATGCTGTTAACCATTATGTAATATGGCATCAGAATAGAAGAAAACACAATTTTGGGTGCTGCTGCCATGATGACCATTATGGGAAAACCATGTTACTTATGATTGCCAAACTTTCAAAAAAGAAATACAGGACTAAAATGCAGCCTGAGTTGGAAAAGCAGTCTAATTGGCTTCTTTTTCTGGAAGTTATACATTTTCAAAGTGTGAACTTGTTACACATTTTACTTACATTGGTATTACCTGTTGAGCATAATTAAAATTTGATGTTGAATTTGCAGTTTAACATAATGTTCTTTTGCATCAGAATTGACAGTAGCCTATTTAGTGCATAGTTATTTCCTGTTTTTTGTCTGTACATTTGACAGCTTTGCTGCCTTGTTCATAATTTTAATCACTCATGTTAACACTACAACATCACGTACAAAAAATATATTAATTGCCAATAAAAGTACTTTGTAAATAATAATGGGAAAATGAACAATATCACTTGTTTAAGCTGTTGTATAAAAACAAAACCATCTGAAACATTTTTGTTTTTGATCACATATCAACAGTGTTTGTGTCCGATAAAATCTTAATTTTAGCAATTTACCCCTTACCAAGGTATACTTATCCTTAACTTTGGACGAAATTTTGATATACAAATCCACTTTTGAGCTCTTGATTTCAAATAACTTTTTTTACAAGTGAAATTCACCACAGCATACCACTCAATTATTAGGACTTGATATTGATCAGTGATTAGAAACTCATTACTAGTATACAGGTTCAAAATATTGTAATTTTGTCAACATTTTGGTGATTAAAGAAAATTATTGCAAAACAAAAAGTATAATACTCCTTCTGTAACTAAAATCATGTTTTCTTTACTAGTTGATTCTTCTCTCAGTGTATCGTTGCTATAGTAGTAGTTATAATAATAATAATAATAATAATAATAATAATATCAGCTGTATTTCTGCATTTTCAGATTTTGGTGACCTATTTGATGATGAAGACTTGTCCTAGCAGCATGCCAAGTATAGAACAGATAATAAACAGAAACTGTAAATAGGGATGTATGTAATAAATGTTGCCACATTGAGAACAGGACCGCATGCTTGCTTATTGATGAACTTCCAAAACTTTTTTGCTCTACAGAAAAAATGTTTTTTTTTTTTTTACACAGATATTGTGAAAGAGATCGAATTGAGTATTTATAAAAGTTATAAGAATCTAACTCATGTACTCTAAGAACAACTCCACAGTCTGGTGTAAGAACATGTGTGCAGTTTTTGCTACATCTATAATATAATGTAAGACTATAAAATGAAAAATAGCATGGTATTGCAGCTTCTGTTGCATACAGTGCTGCTTAATGAACAAAATTTCTTGATGGAAGACAATTCGCTACTTTTAAATCTTCAATTTCAAAGGTACAACAGGATGTCAGACAAGTTTCAGACCTCTTGCAATGCACTGTAACAAGACTGGGTCTGTATTATACTTATTAAAAATTAACAGACACCCCAAGTCCAGCTGGTCACTTTGAATATATGTTTATAAAACCTAGTACTTGGCTTATTGAACACCCAATTCACATTTGTCATCATATTCGCCAGGTCATTATAAGGATTTTTGTAACCTATCAATTGTGTTTGAATTTAATGAGTGCATATTGTACCTTTGACACAGTTGGATAAAATAAAATCTGATAAAAAATATCATATCATGCTAATCTCATACACCTTTTTTTAACAACTCAAAATGTCAAAACAATAAAGGTTTAAGACTATTTTTCAATCACAGCTTTCATTTTGAACTAATCTAAGACTTGGTTACTGTGATGTTGTACTATACAGTGTCCACCACTCAGCTGCATTCATAGGTTATAACTTGAACTCCAGAATCTGATTTTTGTTACTGTACAGAAAATATTTATTTTACACAGATATGGTTTAAAAGATTAAAGTGAGTATTCACAAAAGTTGTAAGAAGTCAAACCATGAAACTCAAAAAACAACTCCACTGCAAAAAAAATGTTTGCAGTTCTGCTACAAGATATCTACAATTGCCAATTATAAAATCAAATAACAAGACTATAAAATGAACATACAGCATGTTGCACCTTTGTTGCAGCAATAATGTACAATGCTACATACAATGGCTGACACCACTTAAAAACAATGCCACCAATTCCACAATTGTACACCACACGCACCAGGCCTGCAGGGTTCTAGCAATTTAATGTTGGTGCCAAGATTTAATCACTTTATTACTAGTAGGCAGGGAGACCATTAGGGAATTAGCAGCATTGCTTTTAAGGTGGGTTGGCCATATTTGATCCATGGACCATAGTAAGTCCATAGATCATGTTCTGAAAACATTCATTATTTGAATGGGCATATCTTGTTTGCAGAAGCTAATTTCAACTCCAAATGTCATAAAGCGCTCAGTTTTTTTTGTAAATCACACCTTTCATTTAAACTTAACTCGGAATGGTTACTGTAACATTACATACAGTGTTATCTTTTCAGCTGCATTCATATGAGTTAAAACTTAAACTGTTTCAGTCACAAATACTAGTAAAAGAGAATTTTTATCCAGTAATTTAGTTACCTCAATCATAAAAGGCTGTTTTGTACTCCACCCATTTAATACCTACCTGCAATCCAAGTATTTTTACAGTGTGGTTCAATACTGTAACGATAAAATCACAGTTTAATCCAATTGTTACACTAATTAAAATCTAAACAATTTCAGTAAATACAAATGCGAAACACAGCTTCCCATAAATCCTATTCTGTATTTCACCTGAAATTCATTGTTTCTTTGCATATTATGGTCCCATCTTGGATTAAAACTTGTACACAATCAGGATCTGGGCCCCGTTGCACCAACCGGTCGTAAGTGAGGCGTAGCAGTTGCGTATAATCACTTATATATATACTGTGTAGCAGTATATATATAAGTGATTATTAAATACATTATGTGTGTAGCCATGTACATGTACACGCATGTGTTCAAATTAAATCTTACCACTCATGTCGACACGCCTTAGCTCTCAGCAGTACGGTGTCTTTAATTCTTTTCACAAGTTTTGACAAACCATAACTAACCATAGTCATTTTTTATTCACATTTTATATCATTCATATTTTACTATATATAAACATAGAGACGAAAGCTTAAAATATCAACATTTTAAGGCTCATATAATATGTATTAGGTCTCTTGTATTTCTCAATCTCCAAGATGTAAGCTCGATTGAATTAAATGATACCTCACGGTGTAACCATAGATTAAAAAAAGGTCATGAAATTGTAGTAAAATTATAAAAAGAAAGCAATGCTGGCTTTTTTTGATTATTTTCAGACTCAAATGTTCCAATAACAAATGTGAAAGTGTTCAAATCCATTAATAGAAATACGTACTGCCTCCAATGCGTTTTTCTCATTTACAACAGCATACTATAATAGCATACATAGCATACTATAATAATATTTTGATTCGGAATATATTTACGATTTTATTGCTATATATCCAAGGCAACAGCAAAGTTAACGTATTTTAACGTTCTTATTTCTAAATCAAAATGGAATAATGTAGCTCATGAATTTCTCCGTCACTGAAATGCTCCTTTTGTGTTTATTTATGTCATCATTCCATTATGACTGCAGCTGAGAACTCCTCATTTGCCCAATTATACCATCCACGTATTGTTGGCCAGTGGCGCAACGGAGAGTTACTCGGGCGTAGTTACGACGATCAGTTTTTGTCTTGGTGCAACGGGCGTAAGCAGGGAGAGTAAACCTGGCGCACGGACACCAGGCGTTGCGGTTTACGACAGTCGTAGCCGAGTAAATTTACGCCCTGTTGGTGCAACCGGGCCCTGGAGAATATGACCCTGTTTACATTAAGCAATATACTTGAGTTACACAGTCTATAATGGTACACTATCAGAGACTGACGACTTAAAAACCTGGACCCAGTTTCCCTGACTAAGAACTTAATTACCAAGGTTACATGGTCACATGTTGCCCTATCATGAGCAGTGTAACAGCACTCTCATGGAAATCCTAGTCAACTAAACCTGCGGGGAACTGACTCGAGTTTCTTTTTGTGAAACTGGGGCCTGGATATTTTGTAAGAGAGGCATCAAACCCTGTATATGACATCGCCAATTAATCAACTGGGAAGAAAAAGGATGCTGACTCTCATATAAAAAATGAAATAAGTAATTAAAAATGATCACAACAGAAATTCTATTACTGTTTTTATACTAATGCTTATAAATCAAAGTCATTACCATCTTTTGCTTTTCTAAAGGTAACTAGTCTGTTCTCAATTTTTTTTTCTTAATTTGCAATTTATTTAATGATTATAAAGTTAAATGATTTATCTGCTACACATGCCGTCAACTTGTGCTTGTCATTGGCAAAACTTGTTTCATCCTGAGGCAAAAAATTGCCCTACAGTATAAGAGTTAAATAAGAGGGAGAAAAAGGTTTTTTTAAAGTGGTACATGTAGCTCATTGCCAGTCTTTATAGTGAATGTGGCAGTTGATCCAAACACACGCACTCCACTTTTTGAGCCTTGATAATATGGCGTAACCTTAACACGGTAAGTTGACCCAGGTCTCAACTGACCGCAAGCAGGGTCCCGTAAAGGACCTGGTTGGACCTTACTTTCTTGACCACTGTCCTGCTGTTCTTCCCTTGCCTGGTCATTTTTTACTGGACCTTTCCCCCTTTGGCTGATCTCAGTTTTCTGCTGTTTTAAGGCATTTTTTCCCTTCTCCCTGTGATCATCTGCTTGGCCCCCATGTTTCAACTGACTCGACTTGTGTGGTTTCATCCTTTGTTGACTGCTGATCTGTCGTTCATTCTGTGGTGAGCAGGTGCCCTCTTGACCAGTCACTGATTGATCATTGTCCGATTGTCCACTACCAAGCTGACGTGTGCTCCCTTGTCCACTCTCTGTCTGACTTTTGTCCACTTCTTTGGCACCAAGTCCAGTGGTCTCTTTTCGCCCAAGAATGAAAAGTTGTTTATTTCCACATACAAAAAGAGTGTCATTGATGGTCAGCTCTTTTGAGAAAGGCACTTCTGTGTACACTTCAGAGTTGTCATCATTTGCCACTTCAGCACGGAAATACGTCGTTCTTTGCATAAGGCTGAGGTTTTCTTCCCTGGGTGGTAAAATGAAGTAGCTGCAGGGAAACAGGCGCTTAAAATGAAGTTCAAAATCCGAGATGACAAAGGTCTCCTGCCTAAGACGTACCGGCTCTGGAGCTGTAGGAAGCATTAACCATAAACTTTAATCAATTTGAAGAACATGAATTAGTTGTTCTCAACCCTCTCCCCCCCCCCCAAAAAAAAAATTATATATATATAGGTATATAAATAAATAAATAAATAAATAAAATGTTTGGTTTGTAGCACTTACAAATATTGAATTAATTTTGAAATTTTATCTGACTTGCTATGAGAAAGCATATTGTTTTGAGTGTTTAAAAATAAAATCTTGACTAAGTAAAATAGTAGAAAAGGTGAGACATCTGAAAAGATCTAGTGATTTTATAGGCTACATGGGGAGACACATGTACAATTAAATTTACATACCCCAGTAAATATTTAAATAAAAACATCCCCTTATTTTAAAAGCCACGATAAGCAAACTGATAAAAATAAGGCAAAAATCCATCAAATGACTGGTTTCTTTCTGTACCTTGAAATAGTGAACTGATTTCCTTGTTTATAGGCTGGAGAATTCCACTGTCTGCAGTTGCTTTATCTATGGGTGGTAACTGTAAATCCTCTGCTACACAGCCCTCTGGGGTAAACTGTTGCATCTTGTCTAGTTCTTTTAGTGTTCCCAGAACTTCATCTGCCCTATTAAAATACATAGAGAAACATCAGATTTTAAAAGACAACTGTCCAGAGTCTTTTTTCTACCTTTTCTGTTCTTCATGAAGTCTGCATCACAATAAAATACCATTCAAAATAAAAAGCATTTCCAGTTCCTTTTGTATTAGTCTTCAAAATCTTATTGTGAAAATTTAGAAAAATAGGAATGCATAAACTAAAGAATGGTGAAAAAGATGTACTAGTAAACAAGCAAACAGAAAAACAAAATATTTTCTGATAACACATGAATGATAACTTTTAACCACTGTGTAGATTAGCTATCCAGTAGCATTTTGCAAAAATTAAGTTTTTAAAATCTATTATCGAACTTAGAATGTAGTCTTATTGGCTACATTGCATTGATAACAAAAAGATTGCTGTTTGGGATTATTTCCAAATTATACTTACCGCTTTAACATGGCAGTTCCTTCCTGAAATTGTATCATTCAGATGGTAAAGTGTAATTCAAGTCAAAATTTATAGATATTTGGATAAATAAATAAATACATAAATAAATAAATAAATAAAATGAAATATACCAGCTAAGTTTTCCTCTTACCGTTAAAAATTGGGGAAAAAATGACAACATTCAATAACATTTATATGACACACTATGAGCAAATGTACAAAGATACTGACTGTGAGGATGTGCTTGCTATTTCTCTCCTTGCCAATGTTAACCAAACTTTCTTCCATGTCTTTCACTTCTTCTGTTGCTTTAAAATATTTTTCTAACATCTGGTCCAGCTTATCTTCCGCCATATCTGCTTCCTGAAGGAAAAAATAGGTTAGAAAAAAAATTAATTTTATTAAAATTAATCTCAATCACAACACATGCCAGCTATTGTTAGTGTTCAGTTGGTACACCAGGCAAAACATTTTAAATGTTCTTGTTTTATTTGCCCTTACGCTTTTGCTCTCAACATGGCTTAGTGTCGCTTCTCTGCCATATAAACTATTACTGACCATTGGGCAACTTTCCAGTTCTCACAACTGGCTAGAATTGAAGCAGCTGGTTTTGATTGTACTGGGCACTGGTCAGATTACATGACCTGGTAATTTATGCTATGAAAATTGGGGTGCAGTAATGAAGGCCTCACAGCTGCTCTCTTGTGTGAGTTTCAAATACCATTTAGTTTTTAACATTTAGTTTTAACAGGGCACTTAATTTGGCCCATGAGTCCTGTGTTTCAGAGTTCACCCACCACCTGTTAAAAGTATCTGATATAGACCCCATTCCCATACCTAGATTGATCTAGAAGGATTGACCCATTTCGAAGGGGATTCTTGCTATACTGCATTCGGATTAAGTGGCTTAAATCTCTGGTACACTTACTGAAGCTGCTAAACAATAGTTAATTATCCCCTAACAGCTTCAGTAGGCGTGCCAGACATCAGAGCTGCTTAAGCTGAATGTAATTTAGCGAGAAACCCCTTTTAGATGGGTCGATCATGCTAGATCGATCTAGGTATGGGAATGGGGTCATAGAGGTGTGTGACATGTGTGACCTTTGACCTATGAAACTCAGGGCGTGCCCATGGGGACTTGCTGTGAATTACCTCATCAATCTGAAGAAGAAGGCTTTTTTCGAATCTTTCTAAAACATGGTAAAGAGATGCAAAGTGGCCATTGACCTTTTCACATGCTGCATTTTTCTTCATCTGCAAAAGAAAAATTTCAAATTTTCAAAAATAATGCTGCACTTCATATATCATTAACTGTCTACTATGCATTTTCATTTTACATATTTTTATTTTGTTTGTAATATTTTCTTGTCTTATGGCTTTGTAGACAAAGTTAAATCAAATGGAGGATAATTATTCAAAAATAAACATTTTCTATCACTTGATAAAAATCAAAGCTTTCTTAGTTTGTGATTTTTTGAGGTTCTAAGTATCTATTAAGTCCATTACAAATGCCTACAGTACTTTATATGGTAATTACAGTTATTATACTCATATAATTCAAAGTAAATATATTAATCATTAAGCTACAACAGAAAATAATATCATTCACTCACTATGATTTTTCCTTTCTCAACTAAAATTTTGCTGGGAAAATCTGCTAATGGCTCCAAGGCGTGCTGTACCTGGTCAAATCCCAATTCAGCTTTCTCCTGAAATATGAAAAGTTTAAGAGTTTTACATTTGAAGTTTGGACTTGTGCATAGTACTTCATGTACCACAGTCAGATCCAATTAATTTCCCCTTTTCCCAAAAAGGGGAAAATCTTTTCTGGTCTTAAAATATTACGTTTCATATATTTTTGGAATTTTTCATTAACTTGACCTCTGAATTCCTAGAGTGGGGATGGTGAGGAGGAGAAAAAAAATTCTATCAAAAAAGAGTTCTGTTATTAGTAACTATTAAACTGAACATGCTGCTGTTTTTTTTTTTTTTTTGTTTTTTTTTTTCAAATATTTCAGGCTCACAACTATCATTTTACATAGATCAATCCAACTCTGCAGGGACTTTCGCTGAATACAATCAGACTGACAGATAAAGATTCCTTTTCGTTTCCAGTGTACGGGTATAATCACCATTTTTTTTTTTTTTTTTTTTTTTTTTGTATTCTACTCAATGCCAGGAGAAGGTGTGTTAATTTCTGTAAGATCCAAGATAGAAATGATTTAAATGATTTCTAAATGCAATCTGAAATACATTTCTGGCAATTTACAAAATCAACTTTAATTATAATTATGATAATGACAAAAACAGTGAAGGTACATACCTTCATTTCAACAGCTGCATCTTGTAATTTGATTACATTGTGAAATTTGTGACGACCAAAATTGGCACATTCGGTACAGCAGTGCAGACAGCAGTGTGTACATATTAACTCCAGGCGCCGGTTATGGCTCGAACAGACATATTTATCAGGCGGATTATTTTCGATATTGAGGAGCAAGTGGTCAGCATACTTCCCTCTGTTGGGATGCAACTCTTTAGCACAGCTTTCGCAGTAGAAAAAGCAGCAACTTTCACATAAGACAGTGGCTCTGTCTGGTGGCAGTTTTGAACAAAAGTGACAGAAGTAAGTGGCACCATCTGTTACGTCTTCTGCCTCACAAGTTTCATCAGTTTGTTTCCCAGAGGTAGATGGCTCCACAGTTTCATTTACTTCACATTTCTGAGGGTTGCTTGGAGCATTATTTTCATCCCTTGTGTCAGCTAGAGGGTTGAGCTCATCTTTCAGTGGACTGGAAGGCTTCTCAATCTCGGTCTCCTTATTTCTTTCCATGTTAGGGCTTTATGACATGTGGTTGAACTACACATATATTAAATACTGTGCCAGGTCCTTTTTCTTCAAGAACAGATACTCAGGGAATTATAAAGCTGTACGTAGAATTTTTGTGATTCTGAGCACTTCTTGTTGTTGAAATTGTACCAGTTAGGTCGTTCTGAAGATGGTGTCTATACCCCCGAGTCTCTTATTTCCTTGTTCTCCTGTTTTAAGTTGAAATACAAGTATAGTGAACTATAAATCTTCAATTAAATTTCACTCAGGAATAGCTAGTGTACTACAGTGCGTACTAGTAAACTATATACTTACTCCCTCCAAAGTCCTGTACAGAACCCCACCCCCACCCCCGTAGTCACAAATATTTAATGTTTCTCTTTCAACTGTTAACCTTTAACTTGTATTTGTCGCAATCATTCTACTCTTCAACTCTGGAACCTATATATTTAGATCAATGTCGGGTGGCACAAGTCCTATAGCTACATGTCATGTACATATGTAGCTGGTACAAAAGTAGAAGATATCCAAACATTTTATGTAGATGCTTCTATAGATGGTTATACCTGCACATGAATTGGAAACACTGCTATCACCAGAAAACAAAAAGGCACCCCTGTCAAAATAATCGGTATCAGCTTCAGTTTGAAACCGAAAGTGCAAAGCTTCCTAGAAAAACACTGGGTGTCCAAGACAGCCAAGACAGGACAAATCCAACGTTATATTTTTATGTTATCGTTTTCTTGTGTATTCTGTCGGTTGAATGGCTACTTTGAAGAAAGCTACTTTGTGCTCGTATTCTGTATGTTTTGTTAATGGAAACAAAACGACCGAAACGGGCCTCTATACTACGTTAATTTTAATAAAAATCACGTTAGATGGCGCTCTTACATGTAACTTCGACGCTGGCTCTGTTATCTGTTTTTCTATATATATAATGTAGTACCGCTCATTTTCATATTTAGAACACATTTAGTATTTATGCTTCTTCTGTCAAATAATAATAATAATAATAATTATTATTATTATTATTATTATTATTATTATTATTATTATTATTATTATTATTATTATTATTATTATTATTATTTATAACTTTTTTCGTAAGTCTTAGCCTTAGTCTACATTTGGTCGGTACAATCGCTAAGAATGATTCATCAGGAAAACTGAGATAGAACGATTTTAAATAAATACATAGAAAAATATCCTCAGCGTAGAAATGTAAGCCTATACTTTTGGTAAAATACAGAGATATTGTATACACATTTGTAAATGAATTTTTTTTGAGAAATTTGCACCATGCACTAATACTGATCTTGTTTCTACTTATATCTCATGAAGGAGGGGTGGATCCAGGACTATTTGAAGGGGGGGGCGGTTTTTAGGAATAACGGGTCGCGGATGGGAAGCCAAACCTGGCCCCCTCTTCTCCCCTGTCGTGGGGTTTCGGGGCCCGCTGGAGGTATTTTAGAGGGCGAACGGTGCCATTTGGTACGTGTAAATAGAACTATGATTCAGCTAGTCAAATTCTAATTTCAAGAGGTGTGATCTTTTTCAGAAAACGAAGGGGGTGGGGGGGGGGGGTCAAGACCCCCCTTCCCAAACCCGCCACTGTATAGTCATGTCATCATCATCAATATCAGTCATGTAATCAGGGGCGGATCCAGGATTATTTGAAGGGAGGGTCCGGAACGACAGGCCTCGGATGCGAAGCCGACCATTGCCACCTTGTTGTGCCCTTTGGTACAGTTTAGAACTATGATTAAGCTAGTCAAAATGCTAATTTCAGGAGGGGAATATTGGTGTGATATGTTTTTAAAAAAACCGACCCCCCCCCCCCCCCCTCTAAATCCGCCACTGTGTAATGTATTTCTTACATGAGAATAAGCGAAAATGGGTAAAAAAACTAAGAAGACATCATCTGAAATACATCGTTTGGACGTATTAAATACAACAATCTGACTATGAATATCTTGAAAAGGTCGAGAAAACATCCTTTAAAAGACTTGGGGGGTTTAAATTAACGGGGAACTGATAAACTCCTTTCAATGAAAAACGGATGAAACCATAATATATAAGCGTACCAAAGAGATTAAGTCTTGATTTTTCCTTATGAACAGTTTCAGGTCATATCAATCAGTTTGTAAAGAACGTGAGTCCTACATGTAGCATGATACGGATTGCGTCCTTTCTATATTGACAAATTTGGTAAACAGAATCCTTCAAATAAACTTTCATTTCTTAATTTATGAAATAAGTAGGAGTGCTTTTCTCATTGAATATTGTGCTGGAAGTGAAAGGCAAAAACTATCGGCAGATATTTCCTCTTTCTTTAGAAATCGTAGAATATCATTTTCTATTGATTACACACCATCACAGAGCGCGCTCTTTAGTCGCATATTAGGCCTATGTGTAAAAATCCACTCAATCACCTCAATGACCTTAAGTGACAAACAAAAAGACATATTGATAAATTGGAATTTTTTAGTCTCCTATATACCTTGCATTTAACTTGGGGGATTCTCCTTGGTAAGCAGATTCATATTCGCATTCGTTTTCGCTGAAGTTGATTTTTAAACTCACTACGGTCGACGGCTATTTGCCTGTATGGCTGAGAAGAAAAGCAGTGAGACGTGCGGAAAAAAAACTTGTGTTTTTCATCCAAGCGATTGATTCAATCGTTTTCAAACCAATCAATGTGACATACGAGCGTGGATTGGCTCATTACCTCCGCCAAGGAGGTTATGTTTTTTATTATTATTTTAACAGCACAAGATCTACATCGCGTTCCAGAGTCGGAAGTCTTTGCGTTGGATGCAAAAGGTCAAAACTTAATAGATTGATAGATTGATGATTCTTACAAGTTAAAAGCTACTGTGGTGTACCATGTCTAAAAGTCATATTTTTTACGCCTAATATGTTCCTATAAAACTACTAATATTTCTAAATTCATACAAAAAAAAATACAACCTCAAATAAATAAATGAATAAATAAATACAAGGATAATAATTTAATAAAAACACCTGATGCCAATATTTCCTTCTGGCATGTTAGAAAAAAATGATACAAAACATTCAACCCAAGAGTAGGGACGGATCGAGGATGATTCCTGACGAGATAAAAATCGTCTTTTTTTTTCTCGAGGAAAATTAGATTTGGGACAGAAATCCCGGAAATCTGTGATGATGTTAAGCTCTGGGTCGGAAATAGCTCCGGTGTGAAGTGTCACAAATGTAGGATTAAGAAGAAGTATAGACTCACAAGTAAAAACCTCATACCACGAGCCTTATAATATCCAAGAAGTTATAACTTCTTGTATTATCACACTAGACTACCGAAAGAAAACAAATGGTGATATATTTTAAGGAATATGATAAAATGGTCTCTAGACAGTCTCGTGCCTAGTGATAAAAAAAAAACGTTCAATGAAAATGATTAATCATAAATGGTGTAGTAAAGACCAAGGAAGTAGATTTGGAGGGGGGGGGGTATTGCTTTGATGGAAGAAAAGTTTATTTCAAAATAGAAAAATATTGCCCCTTTTGCTTCAATACTGATATTAACACGCCAAAGTATACTTTTATGAAAGAAAAACTAAGTCAAAATTCAACTTTGCTTCAGTTAATTTCAATTGTTTAATTATCACCATACCTTCTAATATGATTAAAAATAAAAATTCAACAACAATCAAGCCATATAGTCAACTTTAAACTACTATCCATTTTTAAGACGCTCTGAGGGGATTGATTGGTTACCCTGCTGATAAGCTTGGACATAATAATTCGTTATTATGTCCAAGTGATAAGGTAGGCCCTATAAAATGGCAGGACCGTAAAGGGATGCATGGGAAAGGGAATTGGGGGACCCGTTGAAAGTCTAATGTAGCTAGCCTTTGTTTTCTGCTTTGAGTACACCAATTCAAGTTGTTTTATCAATAGTAGGCCTTACACTATCCAACTTACATAATTCTTACTTTTACACATTTTAAGAAGAAAATAGATAGGGCCTACATATGTAGGCTACAACACGCCGACGACACGCCAGTGACGCCGTAACCATCGCTTTTACTTCGCAGCTGAAAGTCGCTGTGGGCCCGACGATTTCGTGATTTCGTGCTATTTAACACTTAATAGGACTTCAGATAAATTAAAGATATAGGCCCTACCTAAGAGAATCTTTTTCAAAAAAACACCTAGGGTTAATGGAGGTTAATGTAGGCCCTACAACATGAATAGACGATACAGTCATGAGAGATTTTAGATCCAAGGTGGAAGTCGTGATCAACTGCTAGTGTAATCAACACTGAATCAATTTAATCACCGGAACACACCCGCGGGTTTAGAATATTTGGGCCAGCCTCGAGGGTCGCACCTGAACGATCGTAACACGCATGCGCACCTGAAACGTTTGGAGCGTGCACGTGACTGTGGTGTTCCAGACCGTTACGCAACATCATCCGTTGATACTGCATCCCTAATTCTACAATTTACAAAATTGTTCTAGAATTTGACAAGACAATAATGCGCTATTATTTTGATGTTTTTAAATTGCTCAGTTTTTCGATGAATTTTATTCCTCCACATTATACAGCCTTGCAGGAAAGACCGACCAAATAGTTTGTGGTCGTGTGAGACCTAACACGTGACTGTTTCATGACATTATAATATCAATGACGGCTATACGTCGACCACATAGTGCGAGAGTTCAAGACATTGATTAGCTTTAGAGTGACCGTTTCACAAGACCAGTTAACATTTACTTAAAAACAACATTTTGCATTGGAGGAAGCAAGGACTTGAGACGTGAATTTTTTCGATCTTGAACGCCGAAAAAATACGCCAAGTACTAGTTGCTGCCATGATGACGGAATTGACCTAGTTTTATCTTCTCAGGTGGGCTAAAGTTTTTGTTTCGGTAATATTTACAGTTGTATGTTTATTAGTATAGTCCGACTATATGGTTTTTACTAAGAATTACGTTTTTGGGATTTAATATACGGAAACTGCTGTGAATATTCAGCATCTGGAAACGGGTTTGCTTGATAACTAATGTCGATGGGTGCATTTGTAGAGTTGCCATATTGCCTTCTGTTGTTTATAAATAATGGTTTGTAGTAGTCTAGACACAACGAGTAAATTGTGAAATGTACTGACTGCTGTAAGGCATGAAATAGACTACCAGTAGAATAAGTTAACTTGATGAATCGCATCCTTCTACACAAAGGTTAAATACCAAGTCTTAACCCTTCTTTTAGTAATTAATGCATGGTGCTTTATTTTGGTCTGTCTGACCACAAATTTTAACGTCCACAAGTGCCCACAAGCATAATATGATTGGAAACCAGTTTATATATATATATATATATATATATATATATATAATTTAAAGGTATTTTAAGTTAGAAAGCAGCATAAAGTGCCCTAATATGTAGGCCTTCTAAATGCTAACGAAGAGAAAGATTGTGTCTTAAAGCATTGACGAGCGACCACAAGCATCCACAGACATAGAATAGTAGAAAGACCAACAGTTAAACATAAAATGGTTAAGAAATCTGCTGATTAATAAATATTAAGCCTATGAAAGCTCACAGTGACTGCATGATTAAAGAAATAAATGGAATAAAGCAGATAAAAGCTTTTGGATTTGGATCCAATTGAGTGTTTCTATAATCTATGAAAAAATAAGCTAGACAGATCTCCTTGTGATTTATTCATTAACACGTCGCTATGTCCTTGTATTGTTCCTCTCCCACAATATTACTATAATTTTCCACACCTTCACTACATGGCATTGTTACTACCCACTGGTGAAGATACATTTAAACACACTAACTAAAAACTCTAACTAAAAACCAAGGCAAGAAAGTGGCAAATATTTTTGTCATACAAAAAACTAATGATAGTTTGCAACAGTTTGGAGAAGAATTGGTGCATTTTAGTAACATTTGCAAGGGCTTATTGATGCTAACTAAATCATAATTTTGCAAGGGGGAGTTATGATGCAGTTCTAAGAGTAAGGATGCAATTAAATAAATAAATAAATAAATAAGTAAAATCTAAAAAAAAACAATCTCAGTCCTACACAACTACCATACTCGGCACCAAATGATCTTGAATTCACTGGTATATCGGACCAAACTACCCAATTTCGAGGTGTGCATCAATATGCGCTTCGAAGTATCATTCTGAAGCCGCTCTTGCCTAGTATGCAATGTGATAGTGATGATTTTCAGCAGGATTGGAAAGTAGTGCATCTCATCTCAAAATGCGTTCTGGGGTATGATACTGTGAAATGCGTACTGACACACACCTTGAAAACGGGTAGTGTGATCCGATCTACTGGCGAATTCGGGATCATTTGGTGCCAGGTCTGGTAGTTATATACATCTAACAAAAATAACAAAAAAAAGTATATATACATATATATATGCTACACATTTGGGAAGTTCATACTTCACCTTATACTTGCTTAAAATAAGTTTTCTTCATTGATTTGAATAACAACATTAATACCACGTCATTATATTAAATTTTACTATACTATATATCTAGAGAAATAATTGGTATAAATTAACACATTGATTAGTCACCTAGATAGATGAACTTACCAGAGTCTACTCTGACTCTTTATGTAGCATATGACTAACGTTGACTTAATAGGCCGTCAGTATGAAGTTGGGTGCTAAGGCAAGGCAAATTTTGTGTGTATTGTATATTTTTGATCCAATTTGTGTACTTGTGTGACCTCTGAGACACACTAGTAGTCAGTTGTATTATTATTGTTAGACGTAAATAATAAGGAAATGGTAAAAAAAAGTAAAATTTTACCTTTAATATTTGTTTGAGTCTAGGGCAAGGGAAAAATGTTTTTATACATATATGTATTAAAGTTGAAGCAATAATAACTCTTCCTCTGAGATTCAAAATTACGCAAGAAATACATTCTAAACAACACATGGAAATATATTATATTGCATTTCACCACTTAAACAGCTGTTATTGTAGTAAAATTAAAAACTGTGCTTGTCAATAGGGCTTTCGGTGCCTTTCTTCCCGGTCGTCAAGGCATCCGTTGCCAAGGATATTGGCGCATCACACGGATTCTCGCTTGCATTTGAGACCAAAATAACATGTGGCGGGATAAGACATAGCAGGCGCATTACACAATCCTCAGACGTAAGTTGTGAGTTTTTGTACAGTGTGTTGGATAACGAAAAGCCCAGAACTGCACAGGTTTTAGATATACATGCATACTGAGCAATAAGATGATTTATCGTATGAATCTTATTTTATTGTAATAAACTGTTGTTGTTGTCTACTTTTCCCACGGTTTTAAGTAGGTCATCAGAAAACCCCGCTCGACTATGCCGTGTCAGAGAGTGCTCCGTCAGTTTAAATATCTTAAGAAAATTTAACAAAAAACCAAGCGTTTAGGAAAAAAACCCTGGACTAACTTTGAATGCAGGAATGGGGTCGTTGACCACTGGTAAGTGCGGGAAAATTGCCCTTTACGCCAGGAAAATCCAATTTTTGGCCAAAACGAAGAGTTATTATGACTTTAATTAAGACACTTGTGGTTGCAATGTGAAAATTAGCTTGCTTCACAGGTTTATTGAGCTTTTATGTAGAGATTGTATTTGACAAGATTTATGCAGTCGTGGTATTGGATGAAAAGTTATACATTTCAAATTTTGACAAGATTCCTCCATAACTATCACCCACTTTTGTACAGAATGGTGAATCCCTCTATACTGGTTATGAAATATAGTTTGAGGACATTTTGGGATAAACATACTGTCTACGTTTTGCACATGTATAGCTTGGGGCTGTAGATTTGGAAACTCTTGTGGCCTGAGAGGCCATTGGGCTAAACTTTTTTTTTTTTTTTTTGGGGGGGGGGCACTATTTCCATTTTCACCGTCTATAAATGAAATATATGACTGCCCAAAAATAGAAAGTGTAGAAAGGTGAGCTTGTGTTTGAAACGCAGGCGTCCATTTCTCACAGTCATAAACAAATATTGATTTACATTCAGTAGGACTTACATTGGGTAACTCCTAGAAGCACGTGCTGTGGCATATGAATTCCTGGCTGCCGCTGGGCTGACATTTTTATCAAATGAATATTTTGTCTTTAAACCATTGTGGCCTTTTATATGTAAATTTCATTTTTGTTGACTTGAAGTTTTCAGTGGGTACAAAGCGAACAAGTGTCGTAATATAAGTGCAAGATAAGACTTATGGCCATCTTCTCCATTGTTGTTTGTGCTGCTTTTGTGCTTCCACCCTTTTTTTCTAAGCCAACCTGCTAAGAAAAAAAGAAGAAAATAATGGTAATATCTATTTCTCAACAACATTGAATTAACATATTTTCAAATCCTATGGAGTTTTATGTGAAAAAGAATTATTTGTTCTCCATTTACTATTGGTAAGTTATTTCCATCCTTTGGATGATTCTCCTGCTAATGGGCTGGGCAATGGTTCAGTGAGGCCTTGCATTCATATGATTGATCTCCACAATCCAGCTGTCAATTCTGAAGATCATTATATAGATACATTCTAAAGGTACCAGTTGTTTCTGTGTTATAAGTACTTAGTACTGGGCTTTTGTAGGCTTAAGGGAACTGTAAGCATTTGCCAAAAACTCCTTATTTACTGCCTTGCATACATTCTTTTTTCAATAATAGAGAAATCTTTTTTAGTGTTAAGCACCCTTAAGCAAGAAGTAAAGTCAGGAAAACAGATGGAAGTCTTTAGATAAAATATAGATATCAGGGTGACATTATGAACCTCATTACTTAGCTAAATGGTACAAACAACTTCCAGTTCAGGCACAGGATCAGGTTGAGGAAACATTTTTGAGTAGGAGGAAAACCCCTTTTTCTCTCGTAAAATTTGATTTGGCACAAAAAGAAAATCCTTGATAGGCTACTGGTACCTGTAGTCAATCTTGTGATGCACATGGACCAGTGTTAAATTTTGGTCAGATTGTTCACTTACTATAGTATCTTGCCTTGAAGTCTACTAGTAATTGGAAAGTCCTCAAAATAGGGTGGATGTCATTTTTTTCCTGTGGGGGAGTCTGCATGATGTCTTTTATTGCTGTTGGCTGTTGACGTAAAACAAGCGCTCTTTTTCCTGGGAATTAAGACAGCAGTTGCTGTCATGTGATCTCCAGGAAAAGTTTTCCATTTTCATAAGCATAATACCTGATATCCTGTGATGGTTAAAACGAAATCAGATTCTGCATGAAGGAAACCGTGAAACCAGCAATTTCATCAAATTGTAGCATGGGGATATTGCTAGAAATAATGAGAAGGCTTGTAATTGGACCAATGGGAGTAGTTCCTCTAGGTTACATGCTCGTGGAAACATCATATCTTTAAAAATGAATTCATAATAATTATAGACCAGGTATTATGTGATTATTTGCTGGCAGGTTTTTCACATTTTGTGGAAATTGTTTGCTTTGGCAAGACTCCCAATTATTGTGGTAGCCAAATCTGTCCGTTTGTCTGCATGTCTGCATGTCTCTCTGCCTGTCTGTCTGCATTCCTGCCCTTCTGCCTGCCTGTCTGTCTGCCTGTATGTCTGCCTACCTGATGTCTGTCTGCCTGTCTGTCTGCATCCCTGCGCTTCTGCCTGTCTGCCTGTATGTCTGCCTACCTGATGTCTGTCTGCCTGTATGTCTGCCTACTAGATGTCTGTCTGCCTGTCTGTCTGCATCCCTGCGCTTCTGCCTGTCTGCCTGTATGTCTGTCTACCTTGTGTCTGTCTGCCTGTCTGTCTGTATCTCTGCCTGTCTGCCTGCCTGCCTGTCTGTCTGTCTGCATCCCTGCCCTTCTGCCTGTCTGTCTGCATTCCTGCCCTTCTGCGCTTCTGCCTGTCTGCCTGTCTGTCTGTCTACCTTGTGTCTGTCTGCCTGTCTGTCTGCATTCCTGCCCTTCTGTCAGTCTGCCTGTCTGCCTGTCTGTTTCCTTGATAGCTGGTCACTTAGTACAAACACAAACACTACTTTGAAAGGTCATTTCCAGGCTTGGTCTTCCTGTCATAGCTGTGATACTAGAGTGATCCTCTTAGCACTTCATTACTACTCTGTCCAATGAAAATAGATGCTTGGAGCAATATGAAAACGGACCTGGTGTCTTTTAAGGAAATGAGACTGGGGAGCTTTTAGTAATAGGTAGTAAATATTTTTAGTACATATGGCTGGCAAGAGGACTTGGTGAAGATATATATTGAAGTCGAGAAGAAGGTTTGAGAGGTTCTGTGTAAAGGTATTGTTTTTTCGTTCAACATTGGTAGTCCATTATTATGCTATTCATTAGTGCTATTTTTATGTTATTTATTATTTATTGGTTGGTAAGCTAACAGGGGACGACTCATGTGCCTTTATGTCAGTTTTGAAGAAATTAGAAAAAATATTAAAATTGCATTAATTTGATGTTTTTATTGGCTGGTTATGTGACAAAATATTACTCAAATTTGCCAATTAAGCTATAGATCCAACGTAATTTTCAGGAGTAATTCTCATCATGACCCTTGTTGATGACATTCTGCTGATATTTATAAAAAACACTTCCTTTCTTCATAGAATTTATTTAAACTAAGATATGTAAGCTTTGTTTTATGAGCTCTGATGATATGCATATTGCAGCTGGCTGTACACATTCATATGTGCTAAATGTTTCTCTATCTGTTAACGTTACTTTTAATGTTAATGTTATTTTAGACTCCTCACATTCAGTGACATATTTATATTATAGCTTTTGCTTTGTAAAGATGAGGCTGACTTTGGCTCAAATTTCACTGTGCACGACGGCATCAAGTGAACATATGTTAAGTTTACTGTTCACGACTAAATTGTGACAAATTTACTGTCCACAGAAATATCAAGTGAATACCGCAGGGTGTACTGATCATGACAAAATCACGTGAACATTGCAAAATTCCAAAGTTGTGTTATTATTAAAATAGAAGCAGCATGCATTGTTACAGTATTCATTTACCCGATGCTGATGTTCCTAAGAAAGAATATTTATTTGGGGGGGGGGGGGGGGGGGGGGGGGGGGGGGCGGGCAAGGAATACTATTTTCTCTCTTTTCACTTTTTACACAGTTTTGTACAACATATTAAATAGGTTGCTTATGTTTAGTTAGCCGTGTCCTTCTAAAACTGAACCATTTTAGTATATTTGATTATTAAAAAGTGTTATGTTGCCCATTTTCATCTGACAACTTTGTGGATTTGTGAATCAATATTTGAATTCTCAAGGGGTTATTTTTCTAGTTGCAGGTTCAACTTCATACAGATTTTGTCATCGTAAACTCGCTTTTCTTGCCTCTGCCTTTCTGAAAAACGTGTCTCACGTGTTTGATAAGAAAACACTGTTATATTGTCTTGCACTAGCATTACAAGCAGTGATTTTCATAATTATAATGGCATGAGTGTCATGTTCCTGTATTGACTCATCTGTCCTGTTTATTTGTGTATGTAAATATGCTAATTGTATATTTTGTTTATTGATTCATTATTGATTGATAAAAAACAGTTACACTATGAAGAGATTACACACAAATAGTAGAATGTATATGAAAAAATTATTTAAAAAGCTCTTAAGAGTATTTCTAAAAGCATGGTGGTCTCGAAATGTTTAGTTTGATAGATAAATGTCCACGAGTCCTTAGGGTGTCCATGAGGCTTGCGCAGCGTTGTGTCACACATGCATGTGCACATACACATACACATGCACAGATAAAGAGAGAGAGTTGGTAAAGATGAGCATTCCAAACACATTCATGGAGAATGGTGAATGCTCAGCAATTGCCAAACATCTTGTAAGGTAAATAACGAACTGCTGTGTTTTTTTTAAAGTGAAGGCTGAAATTACCCTTTTTGTTTTACCTAAAAACATGTATCCTATAGCATACCCTAACAGTGGAGCGAGAGAACTTTATGTAATACGTTAGACTTCACAGGTAAATAGACTTCCCATGTTTGGCTAATTGACATTTGTGTTAGGAAAGGTGAGATAAAGGACATGGCTTGCTGATCTCTTGCTGGTTTGTTGCACATTAGAGCCATATAATGGAATTAATTAATTGTAAGCTTCATCGGAATTTTCATATTTCTGATACTAATGAGTAAGTCAAACTCTCATTGCTTTGAATTTAAAAGCCTGATCTCTATGTCAGATACCAGTAGATGAATTGCTTCCCAAGATGATTTACTTTTTTAGGGGTGACATGCTGTCTGCATTTACAAAGCTATTTTTCACAGATTCTTTTAAAATATACCTTTGATATATTTACCTGTTGCAAAACATGTACTATATCGTTTCCTAGGAATGGTGAACCACATTTTTAGTCTCGGTGAAAGTCTCTGAATCAGTTTTTATTCACAGTTATTCTCTTTGTGAATGGTAAAAATTTAATATTGTTATTTGTATTTGCAGTATTAGTCTCTGATAATAAAATCGAATACTAATTGGCATTCATAGTGATAGGACTTCTTTGAGGATGAAATTGAATAAATTTATAATCACAGCGATGGTCTCTGAGAATGAAATTAAAAACATCCTTTCTGGATTCTTTCTGTCTGATCATATTTTTTCTACTCAAGAATCACTGTCCAACCTGTCCATGTACTTGTAATCATTGTTTTATATCATTTCTAATTAAATAATTTAGTTCTAAATGACTGGACAGTCACTTGGACTATCATGTCTGCCTGCGTGTTTCTAAAGGAAGAAAACATCAGGACTATTAATTTGATATGCTTAAATATCATTTTTAATGTCTGGATGAGTAGCATGTTGTGTAGACATAACCAGACTTGAGCAGTCTGATAGAAATATTTGATGAAAGGCAGTTTTCTTCAGTTTGGTTGTTTTAACACATTTAGCAAGTAACAAATAGTCTTTTAGGTTGACAGTTATGTCCCTTCATTCATTTGTAGAAATAAACATTTTGGATAAGAATAAGTGGAAAAACTTTGAAATAGATCCAAACGGATGTCTCAACATAAAGTTTGAAAAAAAAAATTAAGAGGATAGAAATCTAAGGCTGTATTCCCAAAGTTTTTAGATCGATCTTATCCCCGCGGGGAGTCTCACTAGATTACTGTCAGATAATCCGGCTTAAATGTCCGTCCCGCCTACTACAAGCTGTAAGGGGGTAATTAACTTTCGTGTCCGCCCGGCTGACAGCTATTTAGCGTGAACCCCCAGGGAGTTAGGTCGATCTAAAGTAGATCGATCTAATCTCTGGAAATGGGGTCTAAGTATTTTTCTGTGGCCCAAACTAGAAGGTTCAAGGACAACAACTCTCATTGTTCTTGGATTTTTAGTTATAACCTGTTGTGTCCCTTCATTCATTACATGTTAGTACCTTAGATATTTATTCCTTTTACAAATATGCATGCTTTTATTATCAAATTCCAAAACGTGTCAATTGTCTTGGGACAAACCAGTCTTATCTTGACTGTGGTTTTGATGGGGTTGAACTGATTGAAACGGTAATCTGACACACAGAAAGGTAACTTACCAGATGTAATGAAGTCCTGGATCAATAAAGTTGTCACAGACATTGCAAGGTAGATGTGCACGTGAGCCATGTGACATGTACCCTGAGATTCAGTGTACATTGGATATGCATCTGCATTCAAGGCACGCGTACCATTTTTACCCTGAAGTTTTAATTGGAAACTACTCTCTAACCCAGGCAAGTGTGCCCTTTCTACCCTGATGTTCATACTATATTAGATATACCACTACATTTAAGGCACGTGTACCATTTTTTACCCTGAACTTCAGTATATTAGAAACCACTCTATATTCAAAGCTGGCTTGCTAATTTTACCCTGAAGTTCAAATTCTTTTGGTAACCCGTCTATAACCAAGACATACGTGCCATTTCTACCCTGAAGTTCCTAGCTTATTTGAAACTGTTTTATAGCCAAGACACGTGCCATTTCTGCCCAGAAATTCCTAACCTATTTGAGACTTTTATAACCAAGACACATGTGCCATTTCTACCCTGAAATTTCTAGCCTATTTGAGACTTTTATAACCAAGACACGTGTCATTTCTACCCAGAAATTTCTAGCCTGTTTGAGACTTTTATAACCAAGACATGTGCCATTTCTACCCTGAAATTTCTAGCCTATTGAGACTTTTATAACCAAGACACGTGCCATTTCAACCTTGAAATTTCTAGCCTATTTGAGACTTTTATAACCAAGACACATGGGCCATTTCAACCCTGAAATTTCTAGCCTATTTGAGACTTTTATAACCAAGACACGTGCGATTTCTACCCTGAAATTCCTAGCCTATTTGAGACTTTTATAACCAAGACACGTGTGCCATTTTTACTCTGAAGTTCCTAGTCTATTTGAAACTTTAATAACCAAAACATGTGTGTCATTTCTACTGTAAAGTTTTTAATATATTACACTATAACTAAAGAACATGCAACAATTTTGCCTAAGTTTAAATATATAGTATATTGAAAACCACTTTGTAAACAAGGCACATGTGCCATCTCTACCCAGAGGTGATTAGTCTAATTGGAAACTACTCTCTAACCAAGACACGTGTACCATTTCTACCCTGAGATTCCTAGTATATATTGATATCTAAGCAACTAGGCACATGCACTTTTTCTACCTGAGGGTTTGAGTCAGTCTTGAATACTCTTCTGTAACAAAGGCTGGTGTGCCACTCCTACCCTTTGGGCCAGGGTGTATTGGAAATTGACTGAAAGACGCATCAGGTAACAGCAGTAGGTCAGGCACACATGGAAACGGGCACGTGATACCAGAAATAACCACATTTCTTATCATTTCTCTGTTAGTACTCAAGTGTTTTAAAAGAAATACATGGTCATTGATTTTGGTATTTTATATTTGACTTACGTAATCCACTTTCTATTTACATATGATGATATAATTATTTTGTTATATTTATAATTTGTTCCTTATGGCATCTTTCTGCTTTATCTACCTTGTCAACTTTAAAATCATGATTTCCATAACAGGGTCTCCTGAAAGCTACCCAGTTCTCTGTGCTATTAATAATGTAAGCCCAATAAGGTTCTGATGAGGTGCTTACAGGCTGTTACTCCTTTAGATATAATTCTTTCATCCCAGTTACCAGTGATACGGTTCCATCCAGTCTTGCTCTGCTGTGTCCTGTAACTCTTTTTTAATTCCAATAACAAGTACTTTGAAATTTCTAACCCCTAAGGGGCCAAACAGCACCAAAACCAAGTGTTTGTGTGCATGTTTGTGTGTGTGTGTGTGTGTGTGTGCGCACATTCGCAACCCAGAATAAGTTGCCCATACGACCCTGACTGTTCCATCATTCTATATTTTTATGCATAGAATGGTTCCTAAAGGGAATTATATATATATATATGAGTGTAAAGCTGGCCAGCATTGTGCCTAAACCTTGGGCATGTATTGCTCTGTATTTGTTTATTTTCCTCATCATTGTATTATTCCTTCACTGCTTGTAACCTAACTTTTTTTTTCTAGCTTTTTTTCAGTAAAAGAAGATGACTTTCGCAGGCTGTGCCATTTATTATGTAAATCAGGGATATATTTTATAAAGGTTTTGTAAGATTGGCATTAATTTAAAATTTTTAGACAAATACTTGGTCTACTTTAGTTGGAGATGGGTTCATTACAGGACAATGGTCATGGCGTCAGAATGGCCTGAACGGAACATATTCTTCAGAAAACATGCCCAACTAACGATATCTTTATCCAAATACACAAATTAAAAGCTCATTTTGTAAATTTTGGGCTTTAAATAACGTCCTATTTGCTCGGTCTGGGAGTTAATGAGCTACGTGGTCATGTGGTCCGATGACGACAATCGTGCCACCGGCGGAGCTGTCAAACTCAGCTGCATTGTCTACCTGTAAGATGACTTTTCTGGCTTCTGATAAAAGTTTATACTCAATTAAATTTCTTATCCGAGGGGTCTAAAATCTCGTGAAGCTGTGTAAAACCATTTCCCGTCTATTCAATTCTTTAACAAGCATTTTAGAATTATGCTGATCCCAAGTTGTATAAAACACTGCATTTGAATGACTTAAGGGTACTGTTGATTATTCCATATGAGGTCCATGTTATTTGTGAAATTCAATTTATTTTATTAAACCGCTGACACCCCGTCTTGCATACTTTTATTAAACTGAGGTAAACAATGCCTGTTACCTTTACAAGTCCTATCTTAATCATCCATCTAACTGGAACTTCCTTTGTCTTGTCTTTCGAGTATAGAACGCACTCTGTCTGGCGATATTTATCTCAGGTAAAAATCTACCTGTGTGTTAGTTTCAAAGAGCAGCTCCCGCAGACCTGGGGGTACTAGATAAAATCTGAACACCAGGTTTATTGAGGAGCTAGAGAAACAAAGGAAGAATTTTTTTCCTGCAGAGCTTCATAGGAGTCTTAACACGGACTTGATCCAGCTTAGACCTCCAACTAACAGGGTAACATGGGCAATTTTCACAAACAAATGATAAAACTATATTTCATTTAGCCTTCTTTTAAATAAATATACCGTTATGAGTAAATTAGAATATCTGTTAAATCGCGAGAATATTTTTGACTTAAATGATGATGTTATTATTAATGGAAATTAATAAAGCTACTGTATGTGGTTCATTTGCTGTGATTACGCTGCCCTTCATGTTTTGTGTTAGTCTACATTTTGCTGTACGTGCTCGGAATTTTAAAAAATCTGTGCGTATAATTTTTGCAGGTCTGGTTACGCCCCTGTTATGTGATGAAAGTTTAAATATGGCAATTTGTTCCTTTGCTTATTTAAATAGAATTGCAGTGTAAAATTTTCAACAAGATGTTGGTGCAATAGCCCTTCACTCTTTGTGGATATTTCCCCCGTCAAAGTTTCTCTAAAATTATCTTTCAATCTTTACTCTTTCAAGGGCAGTATAAAGTTATCTGACATATTTTCGTGAAAACTAAATGACAAGCCAAGTGTCTCAAGTGTTTTCATTAATATTCCCCTCTTTTTTCTGTTTTTCCTCAACACGTTTTCTTCCACGGAAGAAATGCCTGGGCATACACATGCTTCAAGATACCCTGAGAGCAATTACTTTTATTAATGTTCATGACCGTGTTTGAACTCAATTGTTAAAAATATTGATATTTAACGTCATTTACAAATACCAATAATATTACCCCATGAAATAAATGAGATATATTGAAAAATATGAAAGCCCACCAAGACGAGTTTGATACCTGTTATTACCTGGCTTGGGAAGTGCAGCGGTGCATAATTAACAGGTTTTATTTTTAACAAGCTCTTGGTCAACTACAATGCATTTAAAATGCATCAGCAATTAGTAAGCTTGCCAACTGATGACAGTTAATCTGAAAGACTATCAGCTTTTGATATGATCTAAACCATCTGAGGTGACCATGATCTCATCGCATCGCAACTATTGTCACCGAAGTTACTAAGTCACGGAAGACCGTCACAGACAAAGGAAAGATTGTGAACGAGTGCTGCAATTTTGGTGAATCCCAAGGCAACACACTGAGGCATAACGAAAATTGCTCAACTCCGTTCAACACAACTTTCCTAAACTTCTCTGTCTGTATGCACTTCAGCTCAGTTGAGTCTTATAAATATATGTAGACCTTTATCCTCATTGTCGTCACAGTACCACGTGACCCAGATCTGTTGCTTCATTTATGCATATTGAGGTGAGGTTTACTAAAACGCTTTTTGTCTACTAATAGATTGTTTTTATAATTTTTAAATGGCGGGGATTGATTAAAACATAACTGTAGTGTATAGATTAAGTGCTGGATCTTCAGAATTCGAGAAATGGATTTTTATATGACTATTGTCCTTTAAGTACATTTGAATAAGAGAAAATATTGGTAAGAAGTATATAAGGCATGTCTTTCTGGACAACTACTGGACAAAGATTGGTCAAATTAGCCCAAAAATGTTGGCATAAAAGCTGAAAACATCCGGCTTGATTCATTATTTAATCCTTTAAGGGAAATAATGAAGTTAGCAGCAGGTAAGACGGATTGTACTAGCTGTGGGAATGGCACAATCTTGTCTCAACAATAGTGGAAGCCTAGATTGTGATAGGTGTGACACCGGGCAGGACTTGCCTCATTCTTGTTGTCACTTTAAACCATTAGTTGAGCTGAGGATTACACCCCATTTCCATAGATTTTTAGATCGATCTATCCCTGTGGGGAGTCTCACTAGATTACTGTCAGCTTGACCGGCTTAAGCGTCTGTCCCGCCTACTAAAAGCTGTATGGGGGTAATTAACTATGGTGCCCGCTCGGCTTACTGCAATTTAGCGTGAACCCCCAGGGAGTTAGGTCGATCTTAAACTTAATCTTTAGATCGATCTAAATCTCTGGGAAAGCACCCTTAGATGCAAACTTGAGCTAAAAGAAAATGTGTTTGGATGGAAAGCTGGCAAAATCTGATGTATTATGCCTGAAAACTACACAGTCTGTATAAAATGGCCCATTTCGTGTACATTATATTTTAAGTCTTAATCCACTCACCATGTTTTTTTTTTTTCATTTTGCTTTTGTATATGCCTTGTGCCCTTTTGAAACGGCCAGCTGTTATTTTTGTTGCAACATGTCTAAGTTATGTTCTGGATTATGATTTGAAAATCTTCATCAGTGCTAGAGTTCTTGTCTGTTTTTCTGTCCATTTGTTCATACAACACAACTGTTTGTCTTCCAACACAACTTTTGATTGTGCATACTTTGATCATTAGGTCTATCTAGCAGTAATTGCTGTTAATTGATAAATTTGAACAACGCTGCATTAACTACGTAAATGGGGTATGTTATCAATATATGGAATCAATATAAATCTTTTTATTTACATTGTTCACTTGTTTCTGTACTTAGACTCGGACGTGTTAATTAAAGGATACTATGGGTCATGTGACTCATGATAAGTTCTCAAGTAATTACCCAATCACAAACTACATAGATATCACACTTTCACATTGCAAATATGTCTTATTATATGCAAGTCATTTTTTTTTGCAAATTAACTTTTCTGCTTTTCTAAGAGTTGTCTGGCTGTTTCAGGACAGGGATTAAAAAGACCACAGCATGGAGTTCTGTGTTATGGACATGGGCCTTCATGGCCTGACGAGTAACATCGGGGCCCTGGTCGGGGAGGACTTCTACGAGGTGGCAGACAGTTGTGAAGGTCAGTTTGTTCTTGGTTTGTGTTTAATAATAATAATAATTATAATTATAATAATAATTATTAATAATTTATTCAGCTAAACCATTTTTTAAATATTATATTGATTCTAAGCAATTTTTTTCAGAATTTGTGTATCAGATTAATTGGATGTTTATATGGACCTCTGAAAGTTTAAACTCCATAACTCTTTGTACCTCGGTATATTAACATGCATATTGATGGCTTGCTATTTTGGCCTCTCACCTTTAGCCTATGATCTTTTACCTCCAGCCTTTGGCTGCATTTACAACCAGTTGATCCAGAGACAAACAGAACTGTGCATCAAATATGGCCTATACTCACTTGAAAGCCTGCTGCATAATCCCCTTATAGACACTGAATAGATTCCTGGTGGGGATTATGTGCCATCATTCAAGTGGGCTGGTCATATTTGGTCCACGCATCTGTAAGACTGCATTCCCACAGATGTAGATTGATCCATTTGGATCGACCTAACTCCCTGGGGGTTCATGCTAAATTGCTGTCAGCCGAGCACGTACGAAAGTTAATTCAAGTGGCTGCCCTCAAGGCCTGTTGTTTTGTTGGATCCAGTTTTTTAGGCTTTATAAGCCATAAAATGTGTAGAAAAAGAAGTTCTTTATGACAGAACATCTTAAAGTTCTTGTTATTTATTGAATAAAGGAGATCAAGGCTGAATTAATATATATATTAGTATATATATTTTATAGAAGTGCTGCATATAGGTACAGTTTTATTTTTGTACCACCAGCGTAGGCTGGTACACATGGTTTTAGTCCGACCCCCCTGTTCCGCCGGCTCCGCTGCCATGTCATCGTTACTGCTTCTCCTCCTAGACTACAAGGGCCTCCGTACCCATCTCTTGGACTTAGGTCACCTATAATCTCAACTCGTTCCACGTAAAATTTGGGCTTTGTCGGTATTGGGGTCTAGGTGTGGCACTCATTGCAATGCACCCTTGTCCAAAAATGGCATATTTAAATGCTAATTATCTACCCTATGGAAGGAATTATGGGAAAAATTTCTACAGACAGCTTTCTGAAAGTCATGTGTAGATTTCAAATATGCCCTTGGATTTGACCTTTGACCTTTATACATTCACATCAAAATAAAAAACAAAATGCTACAAAATATATTAAACAAAATATACTGAGCAACAGGCAGAGTTACAAAATATCTGCAAACTTACATTACTCTGAGCCATATTTTAGCTCAGGAGGTGTCACTTCTCTCCATTCAGATTCATTAGCACCATTGTATGCACTAGTAGTGTATGCATTCGTATTTTCCACCGAAATATTTAGTACCTCATTAACAGAACAATAGTATGAAAAATCTAGTTCATTTATTGCCATCTGCCAGTTTTTGTATGCATCCAGGCAGTTCACAGAAAAACTCCTCGTTCACCTCCCGAAGATCATTTCTCCACTGATTTCTTCCAGAATATTCACTGCTACTATCTACTTTACTTTCAGATTCTGTCTTTGTAGTACTATTTAAAGAAACTTCGCTTAAATACTTGCTGTTCGACTCGTTTACATTCATAAATATTGAAAATTCAGAGTTAGGGCTGTTGTCAAAAATTCTGGGTTTCCTCTTGTGTGTTTTCCTTCTGGGACCCTAAAAAAGTTAAACTTATGTTTTATATTATGAATGTATATTATGAAGAAAAAAGTAAAAAATGGAAACCATACCAATAGTTCAAGTGTTACAAGGTGTAGGGTGCACATGGACTGGAGAGGAAGAGCAAATGTTAAGACTCAGGATGGAATTTGACCTTTTTTTGCCTTCCTAATTAAAATTAATCTCTCTAATTTTGCTTTGACATTTAGTTGCAACATGTTACAGTTGACATTTACATACGAAATGCCAACTGCCTCATAAATAAGCCCCAGTACACATGTTCTTAAAAAGGTTTGAAGCACTCATGATAGATTGCAGAAGTGAGTAACACAACCACTGACTAGATTATGTCAACGGGTAGCCATCACACTTCCCCACATTGTAAAGAATAGCTCATCCTTAGGGACCACATTCCCCTGATAACTGTGATTGTCACAGTGCTGGGTCCTCTATGTAGAGTTATTGAAACAATCTTTATAAAAACAGCATTAAAAATTATGAATGGAAAATGCTTGATGTAAAAAAAAGTCATCCATCCCCGACCCCCATGTACACATTAATTATGACTAGCTCATGAACATCCCTGATGATAGGTCTGTCAATTCTGGAAGTTTGAATTACTGTACTCTTATGGTCTAGGAAGTGTTAGGAGAAATCAAAATGCTAAAACAATTTAGAATCACCCACCCCCAGGGACAACTCAACCCCCCAGCACCCTAAAATTCCAAAGTGCCCATGTACATCCCTGATGACATGTCTATCAATTCAGGAAGTTTCTCCTTCTCAATATCTTATAATGGTCAAGGAGGAGATAGCAAAAATTATTTTAAAACCAACAACACTTTCAGGCTTGCAGAGTTTATTTAAGAAAATGAATAAACGACTAACTACAGGGCTCAACATTAACTTTTTTGGCCACTTACCCTGGGGGGCAAGTGGCAAAAATTTTCACTTGCCCCCTCAGATTCTTACTTGCCCTCCTTTTCAACGGGAATTTCAGGCTTTTGATCAATGTTAAATGAATTCAGTTATCTAACCATTTTCATGTTGTTGTTTGTCACAGTTGCATTCAGTGACTTCAGTTCATATTATTAAAAGTCAAACTGTGGATAATGAATACTTTATTACAATGTACAACAGCATGATCCTACATCATCGTGAAATATTAAATTTTTTTGCAGCTGAAACTAAATGCTAAAAAATATATCAATAAAATATGAATGAAATCATTCAATGACACTCACTTCAAGAATTGCTAATATTCATCATTCTTTGCACATTATACACTAGTAAACAATGAAGAAAATGTACACCAGACAAGAAATAAACATGCAATTACTGGATATTAGGATTTTTTGCAGGTGAAATTATATGATATAAAATTATATAAAATTATATTCTATTATATCAATAGAATGTGAATGAAATCATTCAATGACATTCATTTCAAAAATTGCTAATATTCATCATTCATTGCAAATCATACACTACATATTACACTAAAAGTAAACAATGAAAAAAAATATACACCAGACTAGAAATAATCACATTCATTTCAAGCTAAATATGAGTCTCTTTATCTGACACTGTAACTACTCATTAGCAATGAGGTAGTTGGGCAGGGCATCTCTATTCTCAGCTTGGGGAGCAGCAAACTGTCAATGGGGCCTTGGCCACCGACCACACTCACAGCAGCATTGGCAGCAAGCAAATGCTTGGGATACTCGAAGTGAACCTGAAAACACAGGATATTTATTCAATTATTTAATATTACTATTTTAAATTGAAATTCGTTGATGTAGGATTGTAGCAATGTTACTAGTACTTAACTAAATAAATATGCACTGCACTCAACACCCTCCCCCCCCTCCCCCCCCAAAGGACCACGTTTTCGGTAGTTGTGTGTCAGGCTAGTTTATAACATGAGTTATGATTTAATAGTCCCTAGTAGAGGAGGGGGGTTCTAGTCAACTTAAAATAGTGAAAATCAAGGGATTAGATCTACCTATAAATTGTAAAATGAATGAATGTTTTTCATTATTTCCTATATCAGAGCAAATATCCTGAATAAAGTCTTCTTTTTTTAGCGAATCTTTGAAATTATTTCTGTCATGACCGCAAAAATAAGAAAATAGTGTTCCTTGCTTTTTCGACGTCCTTGCCGCGTCTGCTCTGCAGCCATGCGCCATGCATGCAGTAGTAATGTATAATCACTTAACACCGATACTACCGGAAGTGAATTCCTAGTGCGTCTTACATAGACTGGATATCAAAGAGGAAGAAGCGCCGGTAGCGAGAGCGCCTGCTCCCTTAGCGCGTCTTCCTCGCTAGCTGCCAAAGCTCGAACTGCCAAGTTTAAAAAGACTCATGTGGCTGTTGTCGGCTAACAGCCTTAAATTTGATAGGCTCCCACGCGACTATTCTGATGTTGAGCCACGTCCCATGATGGGGACCGCGAGTGGCGCGCCCTCCAGTGGTGGTTTTAAATAACTTTCCGTTAAACGAAAAGAGTACTTAAAACCAACAACACTTTCGGGCTTGCAGAGTTTATTTAAGAAATAAATAAACGACAATTGGAATATATATAGAATATAGATTCTTTTAAAGGAAAAAGGTTGACACAATAGAAAATAACTGTATATAAAAACCTACTGATGATGAAACGACTATACCCCAACCCAAAGTAGTTATAAACTAAAGTCTGAAACAGTTTATTACGGGTAGTTACCCGGAACGGCCTAAGTTTGTTTGATGGCCTTGTGCATAGTGTCATATTTCATATCAGGGGTGGGCTTAATATATTCAAAAACAGCGTCAACATACAGATGCATGGGCTCGTAGAATGTTATCCCGCCTATCCCTACATCCCTTAAGCTTCTGACCCGCCTACTAAAAGCTGTAAGGGGGTAATTAACTACCGTGCGCGCTCGGCTGACAGCAATTTAGCGTTAACCCCCAGGGAGTTAGGTCGATCTAGATGGATCTAGATGGATCTAACTAAATCTTTGGGAATGCAGTCTTAGATTTGGAAGCAGTAAAAGAAAGCTAAAGCAGTATATCCTGACCTTGATTAAAAATTCATCCGAGATTCACTTGGTTATGCTTTGCAGGGAGCCATTGTTGTTTTCTGACTGAAGATTTAATATGAATTGATAGATGTCGCTACTTCATGAAATGAAATGATGATATCAGTATTTTATTTGTATGGAAGTCAAATGTATAATAAGAACATGAATAATTAAGATGTCATACGTCATAAAGAAGGAAATTATAATTATGCTTCTTGAAAATGAAAATTAAAAATTTTTTATTCATTTTATGGAAATGTTATATTTCTAAACCTAACTTTATAGGCCTCAGATGCCAAACATTTAAACAAAAGGCTACATTGTGAAATAAGTTACAATGGTAAAATTAAAATGAAATTTTATTGGGCCCTACATCTCAAATTCTTAATATATATCTAACTGAATAATGTTTATGGTAATAACTTAAGTAGTTAAAATTAATATTCCCCCTCCCCTCCTGACATGTCTGTATCTCGCTGTCTGCCTGGTGAAAGATTCATATGAAGACCTATGAAGGTTGACACTGATTAGCTGTGACTTTGTAGAGATTCTTTGAGATCTAACATATGCAGTGGGGAATTGATTTCTTTTTTGTTTATTTTAAGATGATTCAAACAGGTTTTTCTTCAGGATTGTTATTGTTATGAAGATGCCAACATGCGTCACTGGGTGTTTTTGCAGGTTTTTTTTTTGTGTCATATAAATTTAATTAATCAGGTGTTGTCGTCAGATTTTGGCCAACCGCCACCCAACAGGGGCCTAATCCTACAAACTAAGCAAACAGTTTACAGTTTCATTCTAAACCTCCATTTCCAAAAAATGCATACTATATTTTGTATTTTCTAAAGAAAAAGACGATCAAGGATCCAGATTTGATTTATTAGTGCTTAAATTGTTCTGATTGAAAACCATCATGAATGGTACTGGTCGGCAGCTGAATGAGATTCTTGGAATAATGAGAACCATCTCTGGGATACACATGATGGTGATGATGGTGAAATTGTCCCATGTTTATGAAATTCTGGAAGCCAATATATAGCTGGGACAATTTACAGTAAATTGTTTATAATATTTGTTCAAATCAAATACATTTGAAATTTGACCTTTGAGGCTGCTTTACCTCTGGAGCCCTTTGACATTTGGTGACCTGCTTTTCTTGCCAATATTAAGTTTTGGTTTTAATTGCCCAATCCGCTGGAGTTATGTTATAACCAAAAAGTCAATGTTATACCCCCCCCCCCCGAAAAAATGATGGTAATCATTGCAAGTTTGCAGCCATATAAAAGACTAGTACCTGAACAAAGCATGCCATCAGCACATCATCACTATTGCATAATTTCTAAATTTACTCTGCAAGCCATGTCAAAAGTCTCTGCATTTTAGGACCCCCAAAATTTTTTTTTTTATGACTAATAATCATCATGAAGCCAGGAAATAAGAACCCACTATTTGAGTTGACAGCAATTAATATTGTTTTGGCAATTAATGAAATACAGGGGGGAGGGATGGTTGACAGGTGTGATATAGGTCATTTTTGTTGCAAGGAATACCTGAAAAATGTACCTGTTGGCCTGCATTTGTTTTTTTTCCTTTTTAACAGAATCGGCTATTTTGTTTGTTTTAATTTTATTTTGAAAAGACTCCCCCTTCCCTCTCTTTTTGTATTGAAATCCAAGGTTATCAGTTTAATTTGTTCAGATTCTTTGATTGATTTGGGTTTGATGTCATGTGCCTTGTCAAGTTTTAAAACATGGCATTGGGGTTTTCTTATGCATATGCACAAATTTTTTTTAAGATAGGCATGTTTCCCCCCAAAAAATATTGGTTCTAATATGATGCAGTTTGACAAATACATCTTTAGTAGGGCTTAAGGCATTAAGGACTAGATTGAGGCATGGAATACGCATGCTCGTCTTTTCATAAAATATTTTTGAGGATTCCAAATCCTTCCTGATTATTCCACCAATTGTGGTAGTGTTAATAAAAGCTGATTGCTCAGTCAGAGGGTTTATAATATTACATCAATGCTGCCACTTGAAATTAGGCATGGCACTTGTGGATTGAAATGATTTCTTACTGCTGTTAATGTAATACACACAGCACAGGGTAGTTAAGCTTAATTAGGGATTAACTCATTCTGTGATATTAAGGTCATGCAGCTAGTTGATTGAAGTCAAATATACTATTCAGATCAGTACGGTTTGATCAGTTATAGAAACTACATCAGAACTGTAGTGCCAGGACTTCAGTACAGAAGCAGACTGCTTCACTACATTTGTTGAGAATCGTGGGAACTGCAGTTTTTTTTTCACACAGAAAGTTAATAAGTTACTGACTATATTTTTCGCTCACTCAGCTGTCTTTCTTGTTCACAAACACAACGATGGGCAATGGCAATCGAAGGCGTTTGAGGAAGTCGAAGAAAAGCTCACGGGAAAATCAGGCACAAAAAGGAAAGAAGCAATCAAAACAGGAAATAGAGGACAGAGCGTGTCACAACAGTTTTGAAGAACATGAAGAGGGACCAAGTGGAGCAGGGCAGGACCACTCTTCTTCGTCAAAGGGGAAATCCAGGAGGTCTTTGGGAAAGGCAATAGATGCTTCACAGGAGAGAGAGAAAAACGATGACTGGGGTGACATGTCGATGGCTGGGGTTGAGAAGCATGACGCAGGTGAGATAGACAGTAGCGGGTGCCGGCAGAGATTTGAGGAAATGTTTGATAAAGTCACCTCGCAGCATCAGATTAATGAAAAAGCTGGGGATGATGGTTTCGGTTTTGAGCTCATTAAGGACAATGTTGGTCATCATGAAGATGACTCCGATTCTCAGGGTACCATAGACAGCATACAAGATGAAATTAATTACCACTCTCAGGGTAAGGGGTGCACCGAGCAAATCGACGTTGAGTGCTGCTACTGGGAGGTTAGTAAGGAAAAACCATGGGACTCCCTCAGTTCTCAAGTTTATACAGAAGAGAAGGGCCTCGTCCCCGGTTGTGGCATCAATGGTGGGTCGCAGTTGAATGGAGGCCATGTCAGTCAGAGGTCAAACTCTGAGAAACAACTCGAAGATTCTCAAAAAACTGGGTGGTCAAGAAGGCCATTCAAGGAAGAGTTTTCCATACGAGGTAGGTGCTGTTGATGGAAATAACTTGAAGAGGTAAAAAAATGGCAAGGAAAAGTGAAGCCCATACTCTCATCAAAGGTATAGGAAGCCTTAAGCCTAAGATAGATGGACGTTTAGACTGGCCCTTATGTTATTTCAGTTTGAAATTATTTATGTTGAAGTTGACAAAGGGGACCCTAGGGTAACAATTATGGTATTGACATATATTTTTGGTTATGATGCCATCTCCCAAAAAATTTTAAGCTTGCCTTATTGAGACTTCTGTCATCGATTGGTATAGTTTGTAGGTGAGAGACATCAGTGTTTGTAAAGGTGTGTTTTATTTTTATGAAAATTCGCGAATGATCTCCCTGTGACGATCTTATATGAAGATATGCCGTGAGCGGGGGAAGGCGGGTTAAAGATAAAAATTATTTATAAAATTCAAAGGGGGAGGGGGGTTGAAATAATGATTTCCCACTGACGATCTTCCACAAACAAAGTTCCCTTGAACTAATATGAAAAGTGCATTTTATTCTTGCTTACATCGCGAACGATCTCCTGCTGAAGATATGAAGATTGCCTTTTCGTCTCTCTCGAATCACATTGCGAACAATCTCCATGTACGAGCCAGGTAATCGTTAAATGGTCCTAAATTGCACAATGGACATGAATAGAAGTGACGGGTACATTTCCCTTCGAGATAATATCTTGATTTTTTCAGTGTTCTCCTCATTTAAGACAGCCACCGATAACAATAACGGCGTTACAACTGACAGAGCCACGGCCTGTGACTTCTATTTACTGGCTTGATAACGCACCTTGAGCCAGGTAATAGTAATAAAACTAAAGGCAAAAGGCCGACGTTCCCGCATTTGAGAACAGAAATTCACATGTAAACTATCTATATTGTGAGTAGCCGCTCGTATGGGCGCACTATTGTTTCTATCTCCCATTGAGAGTGTTATCGTCAATGATATCCTGATATTGTCTTGAATCAACTGACGCATTAACTTCATGTTTGAGCTTTACAACCCAGCCATATAAGGTGACGAACTTTTCAAATATTATCGAGAGGCTCATTTCCAGGTTTCGAGGAAATTTTCAAAGTGAAAAAAAAATTACGTCTGCAGAAAATCGCCTGCCGACGAAATTGTCAAGAATGACGAAATTTTCAAGACTTTACCGTACTGTTTGCTGACAAAGCTGATTCCACTGATTGCACTTAAGCAAGAATTCCCCGCAAAGTTGGACCAACCCAGGTAGCACGATGTGTGAATATGATGAATACACCCTATGCCCACATGTATAAACTTTAATTTAGACCTTGAAAATGATAAACCAATAATTTGAAACTAAATCAAAGAGTTAGAAACGGTAGATAACAGCCAGTGCATTGTTGAAGAAATCTTGAATAGCAAGACCAAAGCCATCATCACATAGCGCAATGCAAAACCTATCACCGTTCAATGGAGAGAAGACATTGAAGTTCAAAATATAGAAAACCTCTATCTGCAAGCTAAATCCCCAGTGCCAAACAATGTTCAATCGCTGCACGTGGACCGGTGAGGTTGTGTTTTGACAAGCTCTAGAAATGATTTGTCAACTGGTGATGTAATGTTTTGAGGAATTTCTAAGATGGTTTGACTAAATCCAGTGAAGATTCAAATGTCATTTGGGTTTTGAATGAAGTTTTTAATGTTTCATGTGCCTGGTTATGGTGATTAATTGCTTTTTTGCTGAAGTTTTACAAGTGGTCAGTGCTCAATGTTTTGCAGAAGTTGTATTAGTGAAGGTGAATGTTTCCCTAAGCACAATGATAACAACACTTTTGTTGAATGAACGTCTTCCTTCTTATACAAGATGTTTTGTTGTATAACCCCCCTTCCAAAATATAACAGTAAATAATATATTAGTTATAATAAATAATAAATAAGTTGGGATAATTATAATAATTATGAAAATATTGATAGAAATGTAACTAATGTCAGAAATTAAATAATTAGCAATGAAATCATAAGTATCAAACTAACAATATGTCTTTATCCATGCTCTCAAAATATTAAAAGCATTGTGAATGCTTTGTAGAAAGGTAAAGTCATGAATAGACGGGCCCGTAGCCAGGGGGCTCGAAAGAACCACCCCTTTTGCTGGGAAAAGGTCCATCCTGGGTAAAATTTGATCTAGAAACATTAAGTTTTTATGGAAAATGGTCCACTTTTTCAAAAAAAAGAACCCCCCCTTTTGAAATTGCTGGCTACGGGCCTGATAGACATGCTGCATATTACCCAATCTAGTTAAGGTTATTTCCTGCATTTTGTTGGTATAACAATCAATAAAACATATATCAAACAAAAAGCATGTCTTTATTTGTACTCTCAGAATATTAAAGCATTATGAACACTACACAGAAATGTTACAAAATGATGCAAAGATATACTTAATACCACCAAATCTATAAAAGGTCATTTCGGTCGATGCCATTTGGTCTACTTCGACTCACACGAAGCAGCCAAACTGTCGGGTGGCCTGAGCGACCTACAGCCCACCAAATACCTTGACGCCCTGTCAACCCTTTTTTCGCTACAAAAAACCAGGTATGTGCTGCTTTGGACAGAATGTCACTGAAATTTTCTGGGCGATAATTGCTGGCCGCCGCCAGCCTTTCGCATAATTGTATAAAAATGGATATCTCCATGCCCAATATCAATGGCATAACAATCCAATAAGATGGCCCGTTCTCTTTATGACTTTATGTAATTAATTGTCCTGTAATTTGAAAGTAATCCTAGAGATGAATTTGATGACAAAGCGGCCATATTTCCACATGGCAGTAATACGCATGCGCAGAAAGCTCATTTCTGGCAAATTCAATAACAATGTTTGCGACAACCGACTTCGATGGGGGGGTTTGAGTAATTTTCGGGTACAGCTCAGTGGCGAGTGTTGTATCTAGCTTAAACCACAGCCTATCATGGGTTAGTGCAATGTACTCGCGATATATTACTGGATGCCAGCTGAGCGGTGGAAAATTAATTCCATGCAAAAATTCTTGTTGGGCATTAGAAAAAATCATCAAAAATGACTTACAAGTGTGTGTCAATTTGCCTAACAGCAAGGGCTTAAGTGTTTGTGCAAGATCGGTCACATAACTGCTTTCGCTTACTGCAACTCCTCGAATTATGAAATAGATTAATTAAAAGAAGATCTTTAACTGATACGTGTGCAAATGCTGTGGAGTAGAGTTCGCCCAAACAAATCATTAGAGGTAAATGCAGGGGTCGAAACAGACGGTCGCCCACTCGCCAATGCGACTTAGAAACGTCCCGGGCGACTACCTGTCAGGGGTACTGGTCCGTTTTGGCGACCGCTGAAAAGTGCCAAACATCGTTGCCAAACCCACAGTCTGCGACGTTAAGCACTAGCCGGAGGCAATTGCCCACCTAAAGTGGCACCGGGCTAGTAAAAAAGTTGAAATTTTATAAAGCACTAGCTGTAATTTTGAACCTATATTAACACTCAGTAAGATTTCAAAAATATGAGTCGCCAGTCTTCTTTGTTCCTGCCTCTAATTTGACGTTTCTAGATAGTATGATATGCCTCTCAGTTGAAAAAAAAAATCACACCTAGCTCAAACTACTGAATATTGATTAGTTGCTATAAATAACTTCACTGTAGTTATTAATAGTAGCAGTCTGTCTGATCAGCGTGTCGGCATCTTTTTATTTGACCAGTTTGTTGTCATGACTACAAATTGCTGTCAATCAAGAAACTGGATCAGACCGGAATTCTTTGGCACTAGCAACAGGTTTTGTCAAAACAACACTGTCTCCGAAGCAAGTGTAATGTATGCGTTATCTCATAGAACATTTAGGTTAGCACCACTTAGCAGACTGAGGTGGAGTATTCTATTTCCTTTTTTGTTTATATTTTTTATTTATAATTTTAATGTCCATGAGTAAATACATGGCAGTTACATAAATACCCTATGAACTATTCTTGACAATGTGGGATAGTTCGGTTTATGCCATGGCTACCCCTCCACACTTTGTCCTGGTAAAGTCCTTGAAAAGTTGTTTTTACAAATATATAACCAAAAGAATTGTTGCCAAAAAAATTGTAAGACGTTTGTTTAATTACCCTTACAGCACCTATGTATTTTAAATTAGAAGTGGCATTATATACCGATGTAATTGGAAATAAATTGTCAGAAAAGAGCCATTGTCAATAAAAAGAATAGGAATTAAAAAAAAAAAGATTTTGATTGCATATAAAAAAATGGAAAAAAGATATAATAAAAATATGAAAAGTAAAGGTAACTATATTCAGTATTACAAATTAAAAAAAAAAAGAATTTTTTCAATATTAAAAAAAAATTAAGTATATTTTTAATTAATTTTACCACCCCATCAACTGGAAATTAACCTGATTAACTTTGTTATTCACTTGCTCTACTTCTATAATAAGGTTTATAAGAAAGTACAGTATGGTACCACAACTTTTACAACATCTGCTTAAACTTTTTAAATGAATTATTTAAATTGGGCTAGTGTTTTTTGGTTCGGGCTAGTAAAGTTTGAGAGAAGTTTTTTTCGTTTCACGTTCAACCCCAGCAATTAAAATTAAATTAAATTTTTAAGATTAAAATATGGATATATGTAGAAGTTATATTTATTTCATAATAATTTTTTATATATCCATTTTATTTTTATATATTATGATGATGATGAGCTAGCAGAGGAGGATGTGTACAAACAGTTAAAGGAACTGACTGAATTATGAATGTGTTTAGATAATTATATAGAAATAAAAATGGATGTTAAACATGTATGCATTTTCGTTATATCTAGTAGCTTGAAACTACTAATTTTTAACGTAAAATTTAACAGACCAGTACTTCTTGGTACGGACCAGTACCTCTAAGGTCCACTGGTCCGTATTGGCCAGTCCTGCCCAAATTCTGTTTTGACCCCTGTAAATGGCATTTGATTAGCCTTTGTCGTGAACACAATAACACCATGTATAAGTAAGTCCAAATTAACAAAGTTTAAATTTTTTTCAATTTACTTCATGTATTATAACAAGAATAATTATCAATGTTGTTTTCATTTGTACATGTACGTCCTAGGGATGGAGGGTGGAAGTATAAAGACTGTCATACTTTTTTTTGATATCCAGCTTGTCGGCGGTGGAAATTACAATACAATGCTTTGTTTGCTGGTTAATGATCACATTAAGTGGTGGCCGATTTTGCACCTTTTACATTTCATTCAATTGCAGTTACAACTGGTAGTCGCTCCTCTTTGCTTCGGTGTCCAGTGTTACCTAATGACTGGGTTGTAAGTGGCCTTTATATGAAAAACTATTCCACTCTTTGTCTAGGTCTACTGGTATACATCCCAAGAGCGTTCTCAGGCAGCGATTGTTAATCATTAAACAATAGCGATAAAGCATCGGTTTCGGCAAATTTCAATCTTTGGGGCCATCAACAGTGCCTAAATATTCAAGAGACACCAGTAAACTAAAGTACTTGGCAGTGTCAGGGTGAATCAAAATTTTCTCAATTAGATGCTGGTAGGCTAATGAAAATAATCATTTATTGCATCGAGAATTTAATCCTGTGCAACCTTCTACAAAATGAATATTTTACACTACTGCATGGGTCGTTATTCATAAAGAATGTTTTTAACGTTTTATAAGGTTTTTAACAGATAAATAATTTCACCAAAGAATCTGCTCTCCGTTATTCGTTTTCTTCAGATTTGATTCATTTTATTTAAGAGAAGTCAACAGATAAAGGGCAGCAAAAAGAAATAGAGGAAAGAGGAAACTATCAAGAAAAAGTGATGGGAATCCTTAATATTAAAAACATTTATGGGAAATAAGATTGATGTCCTTATCTCCCCTCTTTTTCTACCAAGCCCGCTTGCTCAAACGATTCATTCTTACTTCGGGGAAAACAAGTGATAAAATGCAGTAAATGTAGAAAAGAAGGACACGAACAAGAGAAGAGGGACGGGAGTCTTTAATATCAAAATAATATCAAATTTTCCATGTGGCCTTCTGGTTTCGGACCTTAAGTCCTCTCTGTGTCTGTCTGTAAGACAAGAAAAGTTAATGCGCACATTTCTAAAGAATCACATTTGAAAGAAAATGCTGTCAAACGCATATTATTTACACTCGTAAATACTGTACAGAATCATCTCTCAAAAATACGCTTACAGAAGGGCATTTTAAATTTTTATTCTCAATAAATTAAAGTTTTTTTTAATAAGTAACATTTTTATTTAATTAATACTGTCCATATATTTAAATTCAAAACTAATGAAAGTGAATTATATTGTGTAGAATATTTACAAAAAAATCATTCATATGTTCAAAGTCTAAAACATAAAGGTTAAGCAAACAAAACATGATCGACGCAAACTTTTTGAAATATATATTTTGCATGCTGTAATAGGATTTTAATAGTATAACACTGGAACTATAATTGGCTTTTCATGCATGTTAGATTTTCAATTTAAAACTTGTTATTTGTATTATATTAAAGAAAATTTAAAAACTAGTTGTTGATCAATTTAAAAAGACAGAACTACATTACCAGCCAATAGGCACAATCTAAGGATCGACCTGAAAAAAATTTAACACAGACCCATTTATAGATAACGAGCTGCTTTCTCTCAACTTAATTAGTACCACCAGCGTGTACGCTGGCGGTACTCATGGTTTTAGTCCCGACCTGTCTCGTCCGGATCCGCCAGCTCCGCCGGCTCCGCGTACTGGCGCCGGATACAAGTCACCGTTACTGCTTCTCCTCCTAGACCGCAAGGACCCCTGTCCCCATCTCTTGGATTTAGGTCACATATAACCTCAACTTTAACCCCCAGTTTTTTTTGTCTCAGTCGGTGCATTGACCTGGGCATGACGCTCGTTGAAATGCACCCATGTCAAAATTTTTGAAAATTCAATGCCAATTATCTACCCTTCTGAAGGAATTATGGGAAAAATTTCTACAGACGGCTTTCCAAAAGACATATGTGTAGATTTCAAATATGCCCTTGGATTTGACCTTTGACCTTCATTTCAAGGTCAAACAGCCAAAATTTTCAAAAAACGACATTTTTTTTACAAAAAATAAGTTATTTGCGCTGTTATTCAGACTTAACCAATAATATTATTGGAAAGTGTTACCCTTTGGATCATCTTTCATCTCCATGAATTTGGGGTCAATCAGTGCATTTTCACAGGAGTAGCGACCATAAGATACCGAAACTGAAAACTGTCTCTAATTCGGGAACCGTTAATGCTAGAGACCCATTCTTTTTTGCATTTTGTAGAGCTTGTAAAGCCCTAATTTAAGGTGGTCTCCATTTTTTTTGTATTTCATACAGTTTTCGTGTTATGCTGTATTAAAAAGTACATTGTGGTGGCACATTATTGTAACTCAGAATTGTAACATTTAGTCCCATATATGTCCAAAACTGGCAGAGATAGGTCAATAGTTATTATTTAAGTTGAATAGGAAGTCATTTACTGGCAATCTAAATGTGACCTTGAAATTGACCTTTGACCTACCTTTCACCATGAACTGAACTTTGCAAATTTTTGTTCCCTTTTATCTCCAAAACTGGCAGAAATAGGTCAGTAGTTACTATTAAACTTGAATAGGAAGTCATATACTGGCAATCTGAGTGTGACCTTGAAATTGACCTTTGACCTACTTTTCATTATGAATTGAACTTTGTAAAATTTGGTTTCCTTTTATCTCCAAAACTGGCAGAGATATGCCCATAGTTGCTATTGAATTTGAATAGAAAGTCATCAGAGGCAATTTACTGTGACCTTAAAATTGACCTTTGACCTACTTTTCACCATGAATTGAACTTTGCAAATTTTTGTTTCCTTTTATCTCCAAAACTAGCAGAGATAGGTCCATAGTTACTATTGAACTTGAATAGGAAGTCATATATTGGCAATCTAAGTGTGACCTTAAAATTGACCTTTGACCTAATTTTCACCATGAACTGAACTTTGTAAAATTTGGTTTCCTTTTATCTCCAAAACTGGCAGAGATAGGTCCATAGTTACTATTGAACTTGAATAGGAAGTCATACTGGCAATTTACTGTGACCTTAAAATTGACTTTTGACCTACTTTTTTATGATGAACTGAATTTTGATTGTTCCATTTTTGGTTATATAAAAATATTTTTTTTGCATATTTTGAGAATTTTTGTTGATTGCAATTTATAGAGCTTGTCAAGCATAAGACTGGTGGTGGTGTCTCTTTTTTTTTTTTTGGGGGGGGGGGGGTCCATATGAATGCGCTTGCTCCAGCTGGTGGTACTGTATCAGGAGGCGATATCGCCTGTGATCTTCTAGTTACATTATTCATTCATTTCATTATTCATTTGAAAAGAGCATCTTGCTTGTATAAAGAAGCAATGAATTAGAATGTTATTACTGCAATTTTACAAAATTATATTTCTACGTTGAACCACTCCAGGACATAAATAGATCCCACTTATAAATAACTCAGTGCACAGCAGCTTGAGCGCTTTGTGGGGTATCAGCCTGCGACAAGCAAAGTTTAAATTTGTATGAATGTATTTTTTAATGATATCGTATTTCAAAAAGGCATCACTTTCACAGAGTCCTTTTTCACATGGCTGTCGACCTGCCTCCCTCTACAAATAAAATTCAAGATGGCGCACGTGCAGTGACAGGCCCGTATGGCTTGACAGAATAAGTTGACTGAATAATACGCGAAAAACTTTCAAATGAGATCAGCATATAATGTCACGATAAAAGACGTTAAAGAAGCGAATAAACAGATAATCTTCACAACGTCTGAAGTAGTTTATTTTATTTTTACTCATTACCTCAGACGGCACGCTCCGTGGTTTGTGACCGATACTGCATTACGTCATTTTCAAATTAACGTTGGCCGTTATGTGGGAAAATTGTGGATAGCAGGACAAAAAACTCACAAGTAGAATAAATATTAAATCTTTCAAACAAAACTTTGCAAAGTGAAGAAAACCCCGTTTGCAAGGCAGGAGACAGGACATGCGTCGGCCTAGAGAAAGGAACAGTACCGGCAGATAAGCAACTATGTAATTACGTTGGCTTACAAAAATGATCAATTAGTTGTAGCAGGAATTATAGGCATGACAGTAGCTTTCATTATTATGAGATTACTGGAAGTCAATTAAAGTTCTGCATATTTTACTTTATAGATTCTTTGAAAGAGTTGATATTTTAAGAAACTGAAAATTAAGCACCAGGGGAGGCTTCTAGTTTCACCAAAAAATTTGATAACATTTCGTTAATGAGATAATTGTATTACTCAGTGAGATACAAATTGTAATTTAGCCTTCTAAAAATAGAACTGCACTGGTACTCTGAAATGCAGAAGAATAGTGCCAGCACGATTATTTTTTTCCTGGAAATTTTCCACCCGGCACAATCTTATTTTCCCCAGCACGATTAATAATTTCCCAACATTATCCACATGGCACTATTATTAGGCAGTCATTGTGCCAGTTGGAAATTCTGTTGAAAGTTTTGGAAATGATAATAATCGTTTCATAGGACAAGTTAATTTTTATTAATGACCTGTCGCAAGCACTACTCTAGAACTCGTTTTTTACCGTAAATAAAAGTAGCTCATCAACGCATGCAGCCCGAAGTCTCTGTCATGGCTGTTTTGTTGTGTTTCAAAAAAATTATGTCAACTTGCCACCGATAGTGCACTACTAGTACAATGCTGCCATTGGCACAAAACATTTTTTTAATTCAATTTAGATATTTTATTATGTTTTAAGACCCAAATGAAAATGGCTTATAAAAAGTTTAGTTGACAAACTGGTGACGTATAGGCCATTCACACTAGAACGTTAACAGCAGTCAAGTTTACTCTGATTAAACCGTGGTCAACCAAACGCGTCCAAACTGCGTTCACACTGACACCGGCAGCGATCAGTAGTGGTAGAATCTCAGTAAGCGTACTTCCTCAGGGTTCTCCACAATTCAAAATTATAAGGTGGGGGAGAGGGATTGTGGCGTGGGTCCTAGGAAGTGAGTGCCATAGGCCCTCACCATGCTAGGGGGGTCTGGGGATCTTCTGATCCATGGATCAAATATGGCGGACCCTACACGAAAGAAGAGCCAACTAATACGCTGATGGTCTCCCCACCTCCACACGCGCCATTAAATAGATGAAATCACTGCTTTGAGGTTTAATTGCTAGACCCTGCAAGGATGGTGCGTGTGGAGGCGGAGAGACCATCATCAGTTTGTCAGCTTTCAGAGAGCTTCGTGTGATAGCTAGGCCGTAGTCTCCCCAGGGAGGCTGAGAGTGTCAACACCCAGTCTGTATCAGGGTCAAATGTAGGTCTGTATCGCCAGTCTGTGTCAAGGCCAAAAATGACCAGGCGTTTATTGAATGATTGAAAAACCACATTGAAACACGTGGAATGCCGTATACAAGAACTGAACTTTACTTTACTTTCAGGTGTAAATATCAGAAACCCTTATAGTTTATTGATAGATGAGCATCCCTGCCACACTGACATCTCAAACTTCAGGAAAAATTGAACAGTTTTTGAAAAAATTACGTGACAAACTATTTTTTCATTATGTACATTATTCCTTGTCAGGGTTCTCAGCCTACCTGGAAATCAGGGGAACCTGGAAAAAAGGCTTCCCCCAAATGGCTTTCATCAGGGAAAAATAAGAGATGAATCATAATTTTTTGCTCTTATCGATTGCTGGACATGATTGAGCAAAACTCTATGGATGGATGCTTGTGAATATTTTCGGTTTTTATGTCTTTTTTTTTTTTTTTTTTTTGCTTTAATGGGCCTAGCTGTGAATCTCTGTGGCCATGAGCAATTTTTGACTTTCTAATTCAAACATTCCTTAATATATAATTTCAGAGGCTTTGGAGGAACTGAGTACAAAGCTAGACGAAGATGATGTCTGTACCCTGCATGTTCGTAGGCAACTGGCAATTGGCCAGATTATACAAAAGGTATGAGCACCTAGTGAGCATTATACCTTATAAATTATATAGGAAAAAAGTTGTCTGAAAAAATTCACATTTTCCTTAAACAACATTATGTATGTTAATCATTATTGAATCTAAAACTGTTGCAAAAATGATCATCTATGAACCTGTCACTAAGTTACAAATTTCTACATTTTGTAGTTGGTGTGATAATTCGCTACAAGATATCTCCATCTTTGAGTGCCTTTAACTACCATTAATCACAAGGATATTAAAAATGTGGAAATGACTCCTTTTATTTTGGCAGGAAAAGCAAACTAATTAAGGACTGTGATATTAGTTATATGAAGAAAAACAAGACTGGAAAATTATTACTTAAGTTTCTGAAAACGGTCTTAGATTAAGCTCTTAATTACCACCTTCAGAAAAAATTAATTATGTGAAAAAAATTGGTAAGAAACCAAATGTTATGTCGGTCAGTCTTTTTTTTTTCCTTATTTCAGGATCTAGTGCCGATTATCAAATATGTGAAGACAGATCCTTTGATTATAGCTGATGCAATTAAGTAAGTATAATATGCATAAAAAAAGCTATTTTATTCTTGTTGATTATAAACTCAAGAAAGGGAAAAACTGGTTAAGTTATTATTCCCAAACTTGCATAAATGATTAATAGCAAATATTGCTGATGTTGAATTGAAATGCTTTTTCTTCATTTAATTTTTCTACCAATAAATCACCCCAAAAGAGGGCAGCACTGACCATAAATCTTAATTAATCATGTGTGGAACTGAATTTCTATTACTTGTTGGTTTTCACAAACCAATGGATGTTATTTAAAATAGAAATATTGTAACTGAAATGTACCTTTGAGTTTCACATTTTCAATATTTTATTTGAAGATGGCAGTCCAAAACCATCCAATTGGGAGGGGGGGGGGGGGGGGGGGGGGCGTCCCCTTTCCCAATCCTACAATCCAAAATGGCCTTATCACCTTTTAGTCTGAAATTGTCAGGGAAACACTAATATAATGATATACAAACAAAAAAATTTTGTAACACCGGTAGATCTATGGCCCAGCTGGTGCCTCCTCTCTAGCTTTCCTGTATTCTACTCAGTGCCATGTGGAGGCATACTGGTCTGTTTGACTGATTACATTCAGCCAGTGTCTCCCTGGAGTTGGATCGATCCATATAGACCATTAATTTCAATGTGAATGAACCCTATAAGGATGTTTACAGTATGTAACTTAACTTAAGGACATAGCATTAGCAGTAAGAATGAGGGTGGCCATATACGTAGGCGATTCTCACTGACTGCTTCCTCCCAAACTTGACAGTATCAGTAAACACCAGAAAAAAAATGAGACCTCTGTGAAAATGGCTCATTGTACCACCAGCGTTAGCGCTGGCGGCACACATGGTTTTAGTCCCGTCCGGATCGTTCCGCCGGCTCCTGCGGCTCCGCCGGACGGCTACCGTTACCGCTTCTCCTCCTAGACGGTAAGGGCCCCTGTACCCATCTCTTGGTTATAGGTCACCTATAATCTCAACTCGTTCCACGTAAAATTTGGGCTTTGTTGGTTTTGGGGTCTAGGTGTGGCCGGACGGCTACCGTTACCGCTTCTCCTCCTAGACGGTAAGGGCCCCTGTACCCATCTCTTGATTATAGGTCACCTATAATCTCAACTCGTTCCACGTAAAATTTGGGCTTTGTTGGTTTTGGGGTCTAGGTGTGGCACTCATTGCAATGCACCCTTGTCTAAAAATGGCAAAATTAAATGCTAATTATCTACCCTACGGAAGGAATTATGGGAAAAATTTACGAAAAAAAAAATTATTTGCGCTGTTATTCAGACACCACACAGACTTAACCAATAATATTATTGGAAAGTGTTACCCTTCAGGTCATCTTTCATCTCCGTGAATTTGGGGTCAATCACTGCATTTTCACGGGAGTAGCGGCCATAAGATACCGAAACTGAAAACTGTCTCTAATTCGGGAACCGTTAATGCTAGAGACCCATTCTTTTTTGCATTTTGTAGAGCATGTAAAGCCCAACACTGGAGGTGGTCTTGTTTTTTTTGTATTCCATATGGTTTTCGAGTTACGCTGTATCAAAAAGTACATATTGGTGGTGAAAGCAAAATGTGCAGTACGGTAATGGATAATAAATTTTGAACTCCGGAAAAATAAAACATAAGGCTTGGCAAAGCAGACAACTTGTGGTCAAAAATGACATTATTTCATCAAATTTGAACATCTGGAACTTCGGAGCACCTCCCATTTCAAGAATTTTTACCAAAATGACCTTTTCTTTATTTTAATTAATTTCTTCTGTAGGAAATTTATGGCACATTATGGTAACTCCAAAATTTTAACATTTAGTCCCTTATTTCTCCAAAACTGGCAGAGATAGGTCCATAGTTACTATTGAACTTGAATAGGAAGTCATATACTGGCAATTTTACTGTGACCTTGAAATTGACCTTTGACCTACTTTTCACCATGAACTGAACTTTGCAAATTTTGCTTCCCTTTTATCTCCAAAACTGGCAGAGATAGGTCCATAGTTACTATTGAACTTGAATAGGAAGTCATATATTGGCAATCTAAATGTGACCTCGAAATTGACCTTTGACCTACTTTTCACCATGAACTGAACTTTGCAAATTTTGCTTCCCTTTTATCTCCAAAACTGGCAGAGATAGGTCCATAGTTTCTATTGAACTTGAATATGAAGTCATATACTGGCAATCTAAATGTGACCTTGAAATTGACCTTTGACCTACTTTTCACCATGAACTGAACTTTGCAAATTTTTCTTCCCTTTCATCTCCAAAACCGACAGAGATAGGTCCATAGTTACTATTGAAGTTGAATAAGAAGTCATATACTGGCAATTTACTGTGACCTTGAAATTGACCTTTGACCTACCTTACGATGAACTTAACTTTGATTGTACCATTTTTAGTCATATATATTTTTTGCGAATTTTGAAAATTCTTGTTGATTGCATTTTTACAGCTTGTCAAGCACAAGACTAATGGCTGTGTCCCTTACTTTGTGTATGTGGGGGTTTATACGAATGCGCTTGCTCCAGCTGGTGGTACAATATTCGGAGGCGGTATCGCCTCTCTGATCCTCTAGTTTCTCATTGATTTATTGATAAATGAATGGATCACCACCAAAATTGAATAAATTATAAGTTATCCCATTAATTACCTAACCAGGACATTTCATCATTTGTTCACAGTTTTTTTTATTGTATAATATGCTGCTATCAGATGAGCAGACAAAGGGAATCAAAAGCAGAGGGTAATACAGTCTTTTTAGACCAAAATTCTAGGCTGCTTAGACTTATTTATTGAAATTTCCTTTTACAAATCAAGAACCTTTAACATATTAAAAAAGATATATATATATATAGTAGGTGAAAGTAGCCATTTAAGTATGTCAACTACATCAATTGTTGATCACTCATTATTAAAAACTCTAATACAATATCACAAAACTGACTTTCAATATATTTACACATTCTGGTTTGTTTAGCTCAGAAATTTAAGAGTCTTGTGAGATGGGCTCTAAACCAAGTTTTATTTAGCCTTTGTTGGCTGGATCCTTCAAACACAGTGAATTTTAAAGGTAACTAATATATATGAGATTCTCCCCCCCCCAAAAAAAAAAAAAAAAAAAAGAAAAAAAAAAGAAAAAAAAAATGGCCCTGTACTTGAATGATGTTTGTAATCCTGAAATTTATTTTTGAATGACTTGCTACTCATTCAGTCTGCTATGTCTCTGTACGATTCAGGAG